>NC_081412.1:398248160-398615660 GCF_030272615.1 Cryptomeria japonica | reverse complement strand
CGAATTGTTTTAATTTGGCGCCAAAATATGAAAATAAAGGGACGTACCTCATCGCTCTGGTCCCTTGAAGAGGGACAGGAGCGATCCATGATTTTTGGCATGATTCTTGCGTTTTCAACATTCAACCCCTTCATTTCCACGTCCCAAATCGATCATCTGGTGGTCCTTCGAACTTGAATTTCTTCCTTGTGCGAGCAAGTGCATCCCATGACCATTATCGCCCTGGTCCCTTGGAGAGGGACAGGAGCGATCTATGATTTTTGCTTGAAATTCTTCATTTTGGTACGATCCTTTCCTTGCATCATCTTTTGAATGTCATTTAAAACCCTGTGCGTCCTTGTCTTAACGTGATTTTCAAAAATATCATGTGTTTTGTCTAACATCGCCCTTGTCCCTTGGAGAGGGACAGGAGCGATCTCCATGTCTTCACGTTCACCTTGCATTGTTGACCTTCGAAATATCATTGCTCGTGTCCTTTGCGCTTATTTCCATTGGCTTTCATTATGTGTTTAGATGCATTAAAGGGACCATCGCCCTTGTCCCTTGGAGAGGGACAGGAGCGATCCATCATTTCTCCTTGATCTTGGCGACTTTTAAACTTCGATCTCCTTTGCAATGTCCTTCAAACGTTGTCCTTCGCATTTCCTATCCTCATTTCGCCTTGATCTTTGAAGGAACGTGAATGTTTTGATAGGATCGCCTTGGTCCTTGTCCAAAGGACAGGAGCGATGGGAGACTTTTACCTTGATTAGCAATGTTTGGACGTTTAAAACTCTTGCAAATTGTCTTCAAACGATGTCCTGGAGCATATGTAACCTTGTGTATCTTTGTCTTTACGTAAATCTTGCATGGATTAATCTAATATATCAATATCGCTCTAGTCCCTTCCTGAGGGACAGGAGCGAAGTTCATCATAACATGCTTGTTCTTGTTTGTACCAACTTGCAATCATCTTCATTGCGTGGAATGATGTCCTTTCGACCCTCTTGGTAACTTGAAACTTGTTTGCCTTTTGAAATTTACGCCATTATGTAAATATCGCTCTGGTCCCTTGGAGAGGGACAGGAGCGATCTAGGTCTTTAGAGTGCAAATCCTTCCATGTGATGACCTTTGCAACGTTGCGCTTGATGGAAATGCCTTGAAATGTCCTCGCCACCCTTCGTCCTGGCTCGGATCGGCCTTGAACCTTGGAGGGACGACCTTGAACTTTGGAGGAACGTATCATCACCATTGTATCGCCCTGGTCCCTTGAAGAGGGACAGGAGCGATCATCCCTTTGTGGCCTTTATCTTACTTTGCCAGGTTCCAAGTTTATATTCAACGGAGTCGTCCTTCTTTACTCGATCCACCCATGCCTTGACATTGTTTGTAATTTTGCAAAAAAGGCAATTATATCAAAAATCGCTCTGGTCCCTTCCTGAGGGACAGGAGCGAACTAGGCATTTAGCACTGGTATGGACGTCCCAAAAATCTTCAATTTATATTCAATGCATTCATCTCATGTTCTCCTTCGCTTTTGAACGTAAACTTGCCTTGACCCTTGTCTGGATTTTGCAAAATGGAGGAAATCGCTCTGGTCCCTAGGAGAGGGACGAGAGCTACAAGGTACCTCGCCCTGGTCCCTTGGAGAGGGACAGGAGCGATTTAATCAATATAGGTCATTTTCCTTCGTTTTTGCATCTCAAATTATATTCATTTGGCAAAGTATCTTCCTTCGGACGTCCTCAAATCATTAAGTTTTCAAAATCTTGCAAGGACAAGGCGAAATTTGAATTGTAGCTCCGGTCCTTCACTGAGGGACAGGGGCGATTTTCCTCCTGGAGGCATTTCTGTGCTCATGAAAATCTTCAATTTATATTCAAATGAAAGATCTTGTCGTTCTCTATCACTTCAAACGTAAAATTTGTCTGGACTCTGCAAGGACAATAAGATATTTGAAATTGAGCTCCCGTCCTTCACTGAGGGACAGGAGCGATTTTGCTCCTACAGGCCAAAATAACAAGATTTTTCACATTTTAACACTTCACGAGGCGAAAACAAATCAATTCCAATGCCCAGGATCAAACTTCAAAAAAGTCAAAATTTGGTCAAAATATTCAGTCAGACAAAAATTCATATTGACGGTCATCATTTAGACAAGTTTAAGCTCTGCATGAACATTCCAATTGAAAATTAGACCATTTTGGCGAGATCATTGCATTCAAAAATTTGCATTCTAGAAAAGAAGCTCAAAAGCTCTCAAAAGTGACTGGATTTTGGCTTGAAAAGGCAATATTTAAAACCCTAAGGCTTGGCCCTAAATCCAGACAACTAACGGACTAACAAAACCCTAAAAACGAAAGCGAAAACAAGCGAAAAACAAGCAAAAAGAGGGGGTCCCCATTTGCGATGGGGCGATGTGTGAAATGGTCACAACATCTGGCGACACCACTGAGAAATGTTGCAAAACATTTGGGAATCAATCTTTCTAAAGGAAGACCCAGAAAACCTCCCTCAACAAATCCAGGAGTTAAGAAACACTTACAAGAAGAGACTATCATATTGAGACAAAGTATCAAGTCCACAGTTACCCATGTGTGTGCAAATGCGTTAATTCCCCTCAACAAGACAATCATAATCTTCAGGTTCCCCTGTGATAAGCTACGTAGTTGGTCTAAACTCCAAAAGCATCCTGGATAGAGCCTCGCTGCCAGTCAGACGTCTATAGTCCCGACGAGGTTATCGCCACAAGCTCACGAATATTGCTCCATTGCCAGTTAGGCGTCTATAGCCCCGATGGAGTTACTCGCATATTCCCTTTAGCCAATTTGATATTTCCTCTTAGCTCATTTCTTTTCTTTTGATTTTTTTTCTCATTTTTTCATCTTTTCTTTTGATACTGCTTTTCAGTTCTGTCAATTCTTTGGCTCGTGAGTAGTGAAACTCACTAGGGTTTGAGGATTGCGGTGGCGCTGAAGCTAGACTTTAGATTTTTCACTGATCACAGCTTCGCCTGTAAACCATAATGACTCGGAGATTATAAATATGTGAAAATATAATAACTGGAGGACAAAAATACGTGAGTTCAATAAGCTAACCTACTTCAATGCAAATACGTCCTGACTCAAAGCTTCATTAAAAGAAACTCCCTTAGTAATTCCAAAAGACCTCATGATTTTCCAAATGCATCCAACAATCCGGCAGGAAGTCAGAGCGTTATATAACAAAATCACCCAATGTCAAATGGATACCCCTCAGGACAAAAACAACTAACCTAAAAACAAAAGCACCTAAACTACAACAAAACGGAAACAAAACAAAACCAAAAAACAACGAAAGCAAACTAAACTAGCTATGTACAAGGGAAGGCCTTGGCATTTTAGGATTGAAAATAATGTTTGAGATATCTCCCGTTGACAGGCAACGGGATGTCTTCTCCAGTTAAAGTCTGCAACCTAAATGCGTTTTCTCCCAATATCTCTGAAATTTGATAAGGACCTTTCCAAAGCTTATCAAACTTATCATGTTCTCCTCTTTTCTCATGCGCTTTGTCCCAATACAGGACGAGATCCGAAATTCGGAACGCCTTGACTCTTGCTTGTCGATCAAACCATCTCTTCACCACTCCTTGGTGTTTAGCAAAGTTATCCAGTGCTTGATCTCTTTTCTCTTCTAGGTTCATCAACTGTGTCAACCTGGCCTGCACTGCATCAGTGTCTTCCATGTACTCCTGAATGAATCTCAAGGTTGGAATCCTGAGTTGCATGGGGAAGACTGGGTCTTGGCCATAGACTAGAAAATAAGGCGAAATGCCTAATGCGTTCTTTGTTCTGATTCTGTCTGCCCACAAAGCAAATCTCAACTGGGTGTGCCATTCTCTGGGGCTTCTCTCTATTAATTTCTTGATAACACTGAGCAAATTTTTGTTTGTAGATTCTGCTAATCCATTACCCTGAGGATAATAGTTTGATGAAAACTTGAGGGTTAGCCCGTACTCAAAAGCCCAATTTGAGAATCTCAATGATGTGAATGCCGATCCATTGTCGCAAACCAACGCATAGGGACATCCAAACCTTGTGATTATGTTCTCTTCTAGAAACTTGATTACAACTTCCGTAGAACAAACCTTAAGTGCCTGTGCCTCTGACCATCTGGTACAATAATCTGTAGCTGTAATGATGTACTTGTGTTGTGCTGAGGATGCAGGGTTGATAACACCAATAAAGTCCATTCCCCATTTCGCAAATGGTCTGGCTTCAATCACGGGATTCAGTGGCATGGCAGGATTTCTCTCTCTAATAGCTGCGACTTGACATGTGTGGCAAGTCTTAATGTGATTGAACGTATCTTTAAAAAGCGTAGGCCAGTAATATCCTGCTCTTAGGATCTGGTGAGCTGTGGCGAGGTTGGCTCCATGTCCGATTCCAAACTTGGAATGGAAATGTTCAATTATCTGCTTTGCTTCGTCTTTGCCAACACATCTCAGGTATACTCCTTCATAGTTTTTCCGGTATAGGACAGATCCTTGAAGCACGTAATGTTGACACTTTAGTCTTAATGCTCTCTTTTGTGCAGGTGCCATATGAGCGGGACATCTGTGATTGAGCAAATATGTCACAATGTCTTTGTACCATTCATCAGGTGTGACATCTTCTAATTCATAAATTTGTTGGACTAATCCTGGCCCATCTATTGCTAGTGTCTGTGCCAAAGCTTGTCCTCGGACTAGTTTCATGGGCTGAATCTCAATGTCAAATTCTTGGATAATGGCGACCCACTTTCCTCTTCTTTCTCCTAATTTATTTTGCATGAGAAGAGTCTTGACTGCCGCATCAGGCACTATTGCATAAATCTTGGCTCTCAGGAGGTAATGTCTGAATTTCTTAACTGCCTTTACTAATGCGTATGCTTGCTTTTCAACATTTGGATATCTTAATTCTGCATCTTTCAACGGGGTGCTCATGAAAGCAATGGGATTTTCATCCCTCTCTTCACTTCTTTGGGTGAGAATGGCGGCACAAGTGTATTCGGAAGCGAAGGAATATAAATAAAATGGTTTGAGATAATCAGGACTAATCAAAACTGGCGCTTCCATGATTGCGGTCTTTATTTCTTCAAATGCCCTTCTGGCTTGTGGAGTCCACTCGACCTTTGCATCTTTCTTTAACATTTCATTCAATGGTCTGACAATCTCGGCAAATCCGGTAATGAACTTTCGGACGAAGTTAATTTTGCCGAAAAATGATTTGAGCTCTTTCTTACTTGCTGGCAAATTGATAGTAGATATGGCCTTCACCCTTTCAGGATCAATAGATATTCCTTTCTCTGAAATGACATGTCCTAAAAGCTTTCCTTCTGTGACTCCAAATATGCATTTCTTCGGATTAAGGGAGACACCGTATCTTCTACATCTTTGGAAGACTCTTCTCAAATCGTCCACATGATCTTCTCTCTGCCTAGAGAAAACTGTGATATCATCCATATATATAATAATGCTTTTACCAATTAAATCTCTGAAAGCGATATCCATAGCTCTCTGGAATGTGGCCCCGGCGTTTATGAGTCCAAAAGGCATTCTCTTATAGGCAAATGTTCCCCATTTGGTGGTGAAAGCAGTCTTTATTCGATCTTCAGGTTCGACTAGGACTTGATTGTATCCTGAATATCCGTCTAGGAAGGACATCATCTGCGATCCATTGACGATCTGCAATACTTCATCTAATGATGGGAGCTGATAGTTATCTTTCTCTGACGCTCTATTGAGATTTCTGAAATCCACACACAATCTGATCTCTCCATTTTTCTTTCTAACCGGCACCAGGTTGGCGACCCACGTCGAATGTCTTACTGGGAAGATGATTTTAGCTGTGAGTAACTTTTTCACTTCTTGGTATATCAGCGGTTCTAACAAAGGGTTGACGGGTCTTTGTCTTTGCCTGAATGGCTTGCTTCCTGGCTTCAACGGGATTGTGTGAGTGATAATCGCAGTGTCGTAGGTCTTGAGATCTTCATAGCTCCATGCAATGACATCTGGGAAGTCCCTCATGTTCTTTAGGATTCCATCTTTTTCAATTGCTGTGCAGGACTTTCCAATGAAAACATTCTTAACTTGTGTCTCATCACCTAGATTGATTGCATCACACATATTGCCTTCTACATTGTGATTCTTCTTTTCTTTCAACTTGTCAGGATCAAAAATCCTTTCTAATTCAACCATTCCTTTCGGAATAGTGTTTGTCTTTAAGTTCAGGACTCCTTCGGCATCGAACTCAGCTTCACCTACTTCATCTTCATCTATGATCTGTGTTAAGAAGACGTCCGTGCTGGTTAGGAAGTCTAGAATGTGCTTGTCGTCTTCGAAAACCTGGAAATTGGCAACGTTATCTGGGACTGAAGGGACTGATATTAACTCGATTGTAAACTTCTTTAATCCTTCCATTGCTAATGGAATCAATGAGCTCGCGGCCTGTGCAAGTGAATTGGCCACTTGATTCTGATGTCTATAAATTGAATTGATATTGAAAGCTTAAAAACTTTCAATTAGATCCCAGACTCGATTCCTATACTTAGTTAGCCTTTTGTCATGGCAAACATATTGTTTCCTGATTTGCCTTATTGCGATTTCTGAGTCTCCGTATACTTGCAGTATCTTTGCCCCCTTTTGGATGGCTAACAGTAATCCATGAACCAAAGATTCATATTCTGCTACGTTGTTGGTGCAAGGGAACTGCAATCTGTGAGCGGCAAGGTATGTTTCTCCTTTTGGACTAATTAATTCATATCCAGCTCCGGATCCTTGTTTGGACTTAGATCCGTCGAACCTTAGTGTCCATATCTGATTTTCTTGATTGTTTGTTTCTGGACTTTCATGACTTTCATTTGTTGTATTGGACGAAACTTCATCTTCCATAGAACTTTCGGTGTCTGTAGAGCTTTCATTCTCTGAATCTTGAATTTCTTCTATAATTGGTGTTTGTGGGACCCTTTTGTATACTTGTTCCAATGCGGTCTGGCATAAAGCACAAGACAATTCTGAGTGGACGGCATTGTGAATTCTACACCAATTCGGAAGGAGCAACTCTCGAACAGATGCTAGATTGCCAAGTTGCACACTTTGCTGGATGTTTCGTTGCACGAACCTTCTGAAGTTTTCACACATCCCTTCGTCCTCTTGGTCGGATCCTTGATCGCTTTCAATGACGATCTCGGTTGACTCCATGACCTCTTGTTGGGTATTTTCATCTTGTATATCTTGTATCATCAAGATTTCCTCCACTTTGGGTTTATATGTTCCTAGGTCGGACTCTAAAAATAGGACTTCATTGTCTTCTCCATACTCAGTTATCATCAATCTCAACCTTGGGGTGCTATCAATTTTAATCTGGTTCGGGACTCCTCTCCATGGTAGCCACATGTGTGCGAAATCGGTCGATACATATCCATTCAATTTTCGGGACCAATCTCGACTCAGGAGCATTCCATATGAATCTGGAATATCCACTACTGATATGTCTATAAAATTCTGGACCCTTGGGTCTGCGGCCAATTGCATGTGAATATTGTTCAATTCTCCCATGACTGGAACTTCTGTCTTGTCAAGCTGAGTGACTTTTCTCTTGGTAGGTGCGGGAGTTATTCCCAGTCTTTGACAAACGGCTAAGGGCATGACATTGCTTGAGGCTCCGGAATCATAAAGGCAATTGTGCAATAATTTTCCAAATATTCTGACTGATAGCAGGAACGGGGCCGGTTCGTCCTTTCCTTGAGAAGGCACTGAATTTTCTTCACTTGATTCTTGATGTTTGACTTGATTAATCTTTGAATGATCATCCTTCGCTGGGCTCTCCTCTTTTGAGTGACTGGCTTGGTTTGCAGATTTTCCTTTTTTAACCACATCTTTCTTGATTGTAACTTCCTTCTCGGGCAGAACCAAGTTAGTGGTGAGGTTCTCTTTGACTGTAGGCTGAGCTTTCTTGGTTTCGCCTCTTTTGAGTAATACTTTTCCTTCCAACATATCTTCCTTTTTAGCTGGGAAGGTTATAGTTTGAACCATGCACTCATTTTGCTCGGGTTGTTCTTGAGAATCGGCTTCCTCTTGAGTCACATTGATAGTGGCTTGAACATTTGACCTTGTTGCACTAGGTTCATTCAAACTATTGATCACTGCCTCTTTAATTTCAGACACTTTGAGCAACTCATAGAGTGGTAAACTCACCTTGACTTTCTTGAGTTCATCCAATACCAAGGCGGCCAATCTTTTCATTTCATTTCCCGCAGGAGGTGAAATATTTCTTTGTCTGTATTCTTGAGTGTTTTGTGGATATTCAGGGACGTTGCTAGCTTGGGGATCCGGCGGAGTTGAAAAATTGTTTGGAGGAATCGATGTTGTTAATGGTTCGGGATTTCTCTGATTCCTGTGATAAACTTTTTGGTTCCCACCTGATGATTGGTGGAATACTTCCTTGATTCCTTCTACTAAAACACTGTCGTTCAATGGTGGGAAATAGTATTCTGAATCCTCTACAGGTCCATTTGCAGATGCTGGCGGAAACTGAGATCCTGGCGGCACCATTGGTCCATTGGCCGATTCTGGAGGAAATCTCCCATTTTGTACTTGACTAATTTCTTCTTGCGAATATCTGCAGGTTTCAACGATCATGGCTTGACCATACTGCGTGGTTGGAACAATTTCGTACCCTGTGGTGGGAGGATTTTCAGGTGGATTGGTAGTACGCATTTCCTGTTGGAAAATATCGGCCGCAATCTTGAATTCAGGGCATTGCAACTCGGAATGTTGGTTCGTGTTGTGGAGTCTGCACCAACTAGACAAGGCTGCTTCAGCTAAAAACACTTTGCTCGAAGAGGGGTTCTCTTGACTTTGCGCATTTGGTGGATTATCCAAGGGCGTCACCACATTTCCATTGTTCGGAGCTGTATTCCATGGTCTTCTTTGGAAACCTTGATTGTTATTTCCTTGATAGTTGTTTCTAAATCCTTGATTATTATTCCCTTGGAAATTTTGGTTGTGATTGATCCTTTGCATGCTTTGGAGCTGATTATTTTGGTTCCTCAAATGGGTGACCTCAGTTGATAACTTCTTGACTTGCTCAATCAGCTCCTTCATTTCATCTTTCTCTTCTTGTGTCCTTGACGAATTTGTAGCATTTTGCAGGTACACAGGTTGAGCGGGTGGGGCTTGAGAGATTGGAGCTCCTGGGTGAAGGACCAACTGATTTGCCGGCTGTACGCTTGGATAGGTCGCTTGCGGAATTGGGTTCATGACTGGAGTATGGTTGGCCAAAGCCGTGCCAACTGCCTGCATCTGGTTAGGTGCTGCGACGGATCCCATGTGTAGTAGTGGTCCAGTGATGTTTTGTCCCATGTGCTTACTCACTTCAATGGCTCTTGTATATGCCGCATTTAGATCATTCGGAGTTGGGTGTGTCCTTACGAACATGGCTGTGAGATGATCTAAGGCTCCATAGTAAATTTCCCTTGGATCTGCAATAAGATAAGGAGGACGTAGCATTGTGTATGCTCGGTGAAATCTGTCGTTGAAGGAAGTAATAGGTTCATGTTCTCTCCTTCGAACCTCAACAAACTGTCTATATAACTCTGCTGGCGTAGTTGGGATGCCAAATTTAGCAATGAATGCGTCTTTCATCGCGTCCCAAGTCCTGATGGACCCTGTAGGCAAATGAATAAACCAAAAGTATGCCTCTTCTCCCAATGAGTAGGGAAAAAGCCTACATGCCACGTCTCCATATTCAATTTGTCTGTTACGAAGAAGGTCCTCGAACATCTTGATGTGATCTTCTGCTGTGCGATGGAAATCACTAACATTGAACTTGGAACAAAAGTGTTCTGGATTCTTCGGCATATCATGATAAACTGCAAATTCCAACGGTGATGGATTGTTGACTAGCCACGTCGCACCATTAAGTACATGAGGAGGAGGAGGTGGTGGTGGAGCACGATGAGCCATTGTATTCCTTGAAACTGAACTTGATGAACTAGCTTGGCTCTTTGTTTGTGAAATTGCCTGGATACTAGATTGGATCACCGCTTGGACTTGTTCTTGGAGAACTTGTGATGACTCAGGAGATCCTTCCAATCTTAGTTCGAACTCTTTGGGAGTGTCCTCTCTTTTAACTCGCTTTGCTTTGGAAGTGAACTGAAGTTCGCTTAGATCTTTGATGCCTGGTGTGGACCTCAACAACCTTTGATGTTTCTCGGGCGAGAATGAACCAATGCGATCCAGCGTGAAGTCTCTGCAAGGATTATTGTGGGTTCCTTTGATTGCGAAGATTCCTAGCTATGACCCTTTGATGTTCTTCGGCTATATCTTCCTCTTGCTCTAAGATGATTCTGACTCTGTTATATTCGACTTGGCTTCTCCTTGCGTTCCAAGCTACTTGATTCAATTGGGAAATGATGTCTTCTTGGGTATTGCCTACTTGCAAATTGGGTTGCACCACTTGATTCAGTCCTTCATTCGGCAACACCATCGTACTTCATGATCATGTTTGCAATGTTTTTCCTTTTCAAAATCTTCGGACTTCGAACTTTGAAACGGAGGAGAGCCCTCCTTCTAGCGCCAATTCTGTTGACGTGTATTTTGTACACAATCATACACAGAATAAAATACCGACAGGCATCTTATCCTCTCTTGAGAAAATAGTCTCTAACTGCTGAAGATCTGCAAAAAGGATCAGTTAGGTGGACTCCAAGGTTCTTTTAGTGGGGTCTCCACGTGTGGACAAGCTTTTTAGTGGTATGATGTGATTTGCTGTTTCCTTCAAGGCTTCTTACGGATTCAATGGTTCGAAGATTTCACTAATCTAAAAAGAACTTTCAAAAAAAAATGGAAAAAGGACAGGGTTTAAGTAAATCTAATCTAGCCTAACCCTAGGAACGACTTAGCATGAATGAGATTTGGCAAGACTCAACCAATTTCAATTTTGCCATAAGATAACAACTCAACTGAAATTAGTGCGATCTTCTAAGGTAATAATGGTGTTCAATGCATCAAAGACCAAGGACACTACTACGAAGGTACATATCCTAGATGCGAAAATGCTTGAAGGTTAAGGACTCAAAATGTTTTCCAGTCGACCACGCAAGGCGTTCCTACAATCAGCAAGAAGCTAGTGGTTTGGATTGCGAATCCTACCAAATATCAAATCTCACACTTAGCCTTTCAAATTAACAAACTACTCTGATTGAGCGGGATTCAAGTACATCCAACAACCATGAAGATAACTTAAGAAATTTGCAACAAAACACCATAACTTCAATATTTTATTAATTTCCAAGTCATCATATACAACAATTGCTTGAACTTCTCTCTTCAAGACTCAATCTTGCTACAAAATAAAAATTGCTTACAACTCTAATTTCTCAACTCTATTCTCTATTTTTCTATTGACTATTCTATTATAAATGAAATGGAAAATGGGGGTATAAATAGCATCCCCAATTACAATGAAAGGTCCAGATTGAAAGTAAATCAACGGACAAGATCATGACACCTAAACCCTAATTAGGGTTTGTTACAAATGACCTCCTTTTTACTGAACAACATTAAATACATAGCCAAATATTAAATTTGGCACAAAAATCTAGGAGGTATCAGCCAATGAGAAATAAGATGTCATGTCATCTGTAACAACCTTTCATCTAGAATCTTATTCCCTTTCCAATTCTCTTTCTTAGCATATGCAATGAATTTTGTCACAATTCCTTCGATTTCTGTGCTTGGAATCTCGGGAAGATTCTTGATACTCTCTTCTAAGTGGATAACCTGATCAAATGCATCTAGAAGAGCTGTGTCCCAAGTAGGTTCAAGTTCCTTTGTTCTATCAATCAGGAGCATGGTGGCATACATTTGATCATACTGCTCATCTGTAACATCTGCGTCCTTGCGAAAGATGATCTTGATTCTATCCTCAAATTCTTGTAAATCCACATCTGTCTCGACCTCGATCCCTCTGCCAAGAATGGTACGAAGTACCTCAAATACTCTGTCCTGGATCGGATTGATCACCTCCTCAACTTGACCACATCTAACACTGATGTCCTCAAAGAGAACACTCTTTATATGGAGTAAGGTTGACCACTGAAACAAATTGTGAGAATCACCTTCTAAGATCCTCTCTTGTGCTAAAATTCTTCTAGATGTATGTCTTATAACTTTCAAGACAGGGATGACAACGTCCTTGGTATGGGCAAATGCAGCTACTGTTGCCATCAATCTGTGGATTATCTCAAGAACTTGGATAGCCTGGTGGGTGATCTTCGACATCCTTGTAATAAACTCAATGGCCACCGTGTGAGATCTATCCATCCAATTACATGTACGCTGGACCATATTCCTGAATCTTTCTGCTTCATTGATTGATTGAAGGGGCAATGCCTGCAATGGTAATCTAACTGGATCTTGACGTCCCAAAGGTTCATTGATGTGACTGAAATATGTCCTCCATGCACCGACCTCTTTCTCAAGCTTTCTATTCTTTTCTACTTCTTCTCTAAACTTATCCTTCAATGCCTCAAATGTGTCGGTGGCATCATCTAAAGTCTGCTCTGCTGTGGATGGTCCTAACTCAATAGTCTGTATATGATAGTCCTCTGCTAGGATCTCACCCTCATATTTGTCTGCTGCCGGTGTAGCTATCTGCAGTTTTCTAGATCCAGTCTCATCTCGAATCATCTTGGACATCTTTATAGCCTTCTTCTTCTCTGTTGTCATATGTGAACGTCCCACGAGGCTCTCTAAATCAATTGCACTGTCTTCATCCTCAATTACGATCACCTTAGTCAATCTTTCCTTCAACCAATCTGGGATATTTGATCTTGTCTCTTGAACTTGAATTTCTTTATGTACTATTTCTTCTTGTCTGGGAGGAGATGTTATTTCGTTATCATTATCTAAATCATAGTCTTGGAGAGATCCATCGGACGAAACATGCTGTGCCTGTTCCTCTTCCTGTCTATCATTCTGTACCATCGATTCCATGGATTCTTCCACTCGAACTGTTCTATCCTCTGGCCTGGAAGAAGTACCTGGTGTTTGATCTTTGTTAGCACCTTGCTTTTTCTTGGAAGGCTCTTTCTTTTCTGATCTTTCCTTTCTCTTTGAACCTCTCGAATGGAGATTGCCCTCACTGGCACATCGAAGGTTACCTTCACCAGAATTCCTAGGATTAGGATTGCCTTCACTAACACTGGCTCCACCTTCGGCTGGCTTTTCTTCCAAAGTAAAAGACATGGCTATGCCTTGTTCTCTCAACTTCTGATGCTGAACGTCTACCCATCTGCGAGTACAAGACAAGACTGGTGCCATCAAATCATCTAAATCCACGGCCTCGGGCTCATTCCAATTCAAACTTATTGTTTTGCTCTCTCTATCATATGAAGATTGGATGTGCCTGCCGTTGTCCTGAGCTTGGTCGGCTACTCTGTAAATCTTACATTTCCTGATGAAATCCAAAGGCAATCTAGAATGTATCTTACGTTTCACTTCGAGATCATCTAGGAGATTCATCATAAAATCTTCAATCTGGTACTCATGTCTAAATCTTCTACGGACTGTCTCCTCTAAATGTCCATGAGGATCAAAACTATTCCTCCAAGCAAAAGATGAAAAAGGATACAAGGCTAACTCCCTCTCTGCGTCATCCATGGCTGAGACATTGGGACATACCTCAACTGAATTACCCAAAATAATAGGTACCTGAACTCCATTCTGATGTCTGTGTCTGAATGCCTTCACATATGCTGCCAACTGCCTTGTTACTTCAAGTAACACAATCCTGTCTGTCGGGTATCTCGGCAACATGTATGGAGGTAAAGGACATCCATACACTCTAATGTAAGTGAACTTGGGAAACTGAATGAACCAAGCACCGTACCTCTTGATTAACTCCTGGGCATCCTGAGATAATCTGTTGTGAATCCCTCCTTGCAACGTCCTTGTGATGTTCATCGTGAAAGTATCATTGATTAACTTGTAGTTCTTCCCTGGCGGATGATGCAAGTGGGTATAGGATTCACAAACTCTGACCTCGCCGGGTCCTCTTCCAATCACTCCTCTGTGAGGTAGTCCTGCGTACTCAACGCTCCTGATTAAGGTATAGATGACATATGAACTCATGTGGAAGGACTTAGTAGCCCTGAGTCTTCTCAACTGTACGTCTAAGCAATGGCTAATTATCCTAGCCCAATGTATTGTACCCTTCCCTTGAACAATCACCTGGATGAAATAAAACATCCATTTCTCAAAATAGAAGGCATGAGGTGCTCCTGTAACTCTGTTGAGCATGGTAATCAAATCTCTGTACTCCTCTTGGAAATCGATCCGGTGTGGTGTGTTCGGTACTTTGCTCAGACGGGGACGACTCTTGAGTAGCCAGTTCTTGTTGATTATGCTTAGACAAGCATCTGGATCATCATCGTACACTGATCTGGCTCCTTCAATGCTCTTGTATATCATGTCCCTGTGCTCTGGAAGATGGAAGGCTTCACTTATGGCCTCCTCTGAAAGGTATGCCAAAATGTTTCCCTCATTGGACACAATTGTCCTGGACTGTGGATTGTAATGACGGGCACACTCGATCATCAACTCGTGACACTGAATGGCTGGAGGAAAACCGGCCGCCTTAATGATGCCACTTTCTATTATTCTCCGGGCGACAGGTGATGGCTTGCCGATGTAAGGGACCTCTCGGAACTTCTTCGTGCTAAAGTTCCCCAAGTTTGTATCTCCAATGTTGCTCCACTTGGACACGATCTTGGTCTCCACTTCTTCAGTCTTCTGATCTTCTTTCATGAGAGCCGAGCGACTGGTGGATGCTCCCGCCTTTGGGGTTGCCATACCTACACAACATTTCATTATAAGAAATAGATTTTGCAATAAATAACGTAGATAAGAGAGATAGATTTTAGGAAACCTCATGATAAGTCCCTAGAGTTATCATTTCCTAAAATACAACGATTGAGCTAAGAGATTTAAAATTCAAAATTTGAAATATGACGATGAATGAATAAAACAATAATAATTAAATCGCCATACCTCGATAGAGAGCTAACTCTAGAATGCAAAAACAAAATTTGCCTAGGCAAAATTGAGGTATAAAGATAATCTTCAATATGATCCCCTCAAATTTGATTTCGCCACCTCTGGAGGGAATGTGATCTTCAATTATCACCTTGGACGTGGTCTCAAATGGATCTTCAAATTCGCTCTTGGTGTGGTCTTCGAATTCGCACCACCTTTGATCTTCAATGCAATTCGCACCTCTTTAAACACACCTCGCACGTCTCACACCACCTTGAGAATGTCTACGCCACCTTTGGTTTGAAGTCGCACCACCTTTGGAATGTCTAAGCGCGCCACCCTTGGTCTTCAATGCAATTCGCACCACCTTTGGAGTGTCTTCGCCACCTTGGATAAATGAAACTCGCACTATATTCGCCTCTTGTCAACTCGCATAAAGGAAGGTAAAATAATGATGTAGAAAATGATAATTCTACCCCCCTTATATAGCGCTTGCATCCTTTACCCCTTAGGCCGACTTAATAAAAATAAAACCATTTTTTAAATGATTTGCAATGACATAACAAGGCCGACCTCCACATATGAGCGCTCAAATCGATTTTTTTATTAATTAAATAATTAACTATTAATGCCTTGCGTTTTTTAATTGAGAATTTCGATTTTAAATAAGGCAAAAATAATTAATAAGTGTTTAACGCCACATTAAATGCCAATAAAAAATGGATTTTCAATTTTTTAAATTGATTTAGCATTTAAAGAAAATTCGAATTGTTTTAATTTGGCGCCAAAATATGAAAATAAAGGGACGTACCTCATCGCTCTGGTCCCTTGAAGAGGGACAGGAGCGATCCATGATTTTTGGCATGATTCTTGCGTTTTCAACATTCAACCCCTTCATTTCCACGTCCCAAATCGATCATCTGGTGGTCCTTCGAACTTGAATTTCTTCCTTGTGCGAGCAAGTGCATCCCATGACCATTATCGCCCTGGTCCCTTGGAGAGGGACAGGAGCGATCTATGATTTTTGCTTGAAATTCTTCATTTTGGTACGATCCTTTCCTTGCATCATCTTTTGAATGTCATTTAAAACCCTGTGCGTCCTTGTCTTAACGTGATTTTCAAAAATATCATGTGTTTTGTCTAACATCGCCCTTGTCCCTTGGAGAGGGACAGGAGCGATCTCCATGTCTTCACGTTCACCTTGCATTGTTGACCTTCGAAATATCATTGCTCGTGTCCTTTGCGCTTATTTCCATTGGCTTTCATTATGTGTTTAGATGCATTAAAGGGACCATCGCCCTTGTCCCTTGGAGAGGGACAGGAGCGATCCATCATTTCTCCTTGATCTTGGCGACTTTTAAACTTCGATCTCCTTTGCAATGTCCTTCAAACGTTGTCCTTCGCATTTCCTATCCTCATTTCGCCTTGATCTTTGAAGGAACGTGAATGTTTTGATAGGATCGCCTTGGTCCTTGTCCAAAGGACAGGAGCGATGGGAGACTTTTACCTTGATTAGCAATGTTTGGACGTTTAAAACTCTTGCAAATTGTCTTCAAACGATGTCCTGGAGCATATGTAACCTTGTGTATCTTTGTCTTTACGTAAATCTTGCATGGATTAATCTAATATATCAATATCGCTCTAGTCCCTTCCTGAGGGACAGGAGCGAAGTTCATCATAACATGCTTGTTCTTGTTTGTACCAACTTGCAATCATCTTCATTGCGTGGAATGATGTCCTTTCGACCCTCTTGGTAACTTGAAACTTGTTTGCCTTTTGAAATTTACGCCATTATGTAAATATCGCTCTGGTCCCTTGGAGAGGGACAGGAGCGATCTAGGTCTTTAGAGTGCAAATCCTTCCATGTGATGACCTTTGCAACGTTGCGCTTGATGGAAATGCCTTGAAATGTCCTCGCCACCCTTCGTCCTGGCTCGGATCGGCCTTGAACCTTGGAGGGACGACCTTGAACTTTGGAGGAACGTATCATCACCATTGTATCGCCCTGGTCCCTTGAAGAGGGACAGGAGCGATCATCCCTTTGTGGCCTTTATCTTACTTTGCCAGGTTCCAAGTTTATATTCAACGGAGTCGTCCTTCTTTACTCGATCCACCCATGCCTTGACATTGTTTGTAATTTTGCAAAAAAGGCAATTATATCAAAAATCCCTCTGGTCCCTTCCTGAGGGACAGGAGCGAACTAGGCATTTAGCACTGGTATGGACGTCCCAAAAATCTTCAATTTATATTCAATGCATTCATCTCATGTTCTCCTTCGCTTTTGAACGTAAACTTGCCTTGACCCTTGTCTGGATTTTGCAAAATGGAGGAAATCGCTCTGGTCCCTAGGAGAGGGACGAGAGCTACAAGGTACCTCGCCCTGGTCCCTTGGAGAGGGACAGGAGCGATTTAATCAATATAGGTCATTTTCCTTCGTTTTTGCATCTCAAATTATATTCATTTGGCAAAGTATCTTCCTTCGGACGTCCTCAAATCATTAAGTTTTCAAAATCTTGCAAGGACAAGGCGAAATTTGAATTGTAGCTCCGGTCCTTCACTGAGGGACAGGGGCGATTTTCCTCTTGGAGGCATTTCTGTGCTCATGAAAATCTTCAATTTATATTCAAATGAAAGATCTTGTCGTTCTCTATCACTTCAAACGTAAAATTTGTCTGGACTCTGCAAGGACAATAAGATATTTGAAATTGAGCTCCCGTCCTTCACTGAGGGACAGGAGCGATTTTGCTCCTACAGGCCAAAATAACAAGATTTTTCACATTTTAACACTTCACGAGGCGAAAACAAATCAATTCCAATGCCCAGGATCAAACTTCAAAAAAGTCAAAATTTGGTCAAAATATTCAGTCAGACAAAAATTCATATTGACGGTCATCATTTAGACAAGTTTAAGCTCTGCATGAACATTCCAATTGAAAATTAGACCATTTTGGCGAGATCATTGCATTCAAAAATTTGCATTCTAGAAAAGAAGCTCAAAAGCTCTCAAAAGTGACTGGATTTTGGCTTGAAAAGGCAATATTTAAAACCCTAAGGCTTGGCCCTAAATCCAGACAACTAACGGACTAACAAAACCCTAAAAACGAAAGCGAAAACAAGCGAAAAACAAGCAAAAAGAGGGGGTCCCCATTTGCGATGGGGCGATGTGTGAAATGGTCACAACAGATACCTAAGCATCAAATGATATCCTCTTGAGCGGACTTTGCTACATTCATGACCCTTCTCTTTGGGCAGGGTTGAAGAGACTTGTGCACCATTCTTGTTATTGCTTCACCCCAAGGCGGACTTTGTGAGTTTCAAGAACCAAGGTGAGGGCACAGTTCATTAACCTCATGCACCTTATATTAAATCAAGGGCGGACTTCATCCATCTTAGGCACCAAAGAGGGCATACTCCGTGAAGTTCATGCTCATATCTTAGGCAGATTTCATCATTTCCTTGCACCATTCACAAGTTACTTCTTACATTCTTGGGCGGACTTTGCCAAAGTTGTGCACCTTTCACATTAGTCAAGGGCAGACTTCATCATCTTTATGGCTCATTGCTTGAAGACGGAGTTTGTCATCTTTGGAACCTTTCATTTGTAGCAAGGCAGACTTGGTGGCACTTAGTAACTTCAAGTTGCAAGGTAGGGCGGACTTTGATGATGTGCTGCACCATTACTCTTTTCTTGGCGGACTTCCTTAACTTCATGCACCTTCTTCATGGGCAGAGTTCAAGAGATTCATGCACCAACACCTTGCAGATTGGGTGGACTTAGAGAGACTTAGGCACCAAAATTCATGTCTTTCGGCGGACTTTGCTGAGTTCATGCCCCTTGACTTAGCCATATTTCTTCATCCTCAAGGTAAACTTCACTCTGATTCTTTTCTCAACACCTCCAAAGCGGACTTTACTTATTTCAAGTACCTTGTAATCACTTCCCTAAGGCGGACTTCACCAACTTTGTGAACCATCTCACTTTCATGACTTCCAAGGCGGACTTGCCTTGACTTAGGAACCATCTTCATGTCCTTGGCGGACTTTGTGAAGATTATGCACCAACTCATGGCGGACTTTGCCAACTTTAGGAACCAAGAAAAGGGTGGACTTCATGAACTTCATAACCCATTGCTTCATTTTCAAGGCGGATTTCACCAAAATCGGGAACCAAGGAGGGCGGACTTCGTGAATTTTAGGAACCACATGATCAAAACTTGAAATTTCCATAACTTGTGCATTTTTTGCCGGATCGCCTTGAAATTTGAAAACTATACTTCAATCATTCATTGAATTCCTCGAGATCCCTAAAATTTAGGAGATTAGCTTTTTGGGTCAAAACTTGGAGTTTAGGAGGAATTTGTCAATCATTTCAGTGCATCTTAGTGTGAATAGTGCAAACCCTAGATCCACCTTCTAAAAATAGAAAAAGAAAGCATCCCTAAAAAATAGGAAAAACTTTCTAAAAATAGCCACTTCGGGGATCGCGCTCAAAATTCCAAAAAACGAAACTTCCTAAAAAAATAGGAAAAAGGAAAAAAGAAAAATTTCCCAAAAATAGAAAGTTGTCCAAATTGACCCAAATCAATTGCAATCTTCGTCCTTCGGACTTTCTAGGCACTCTGACGGTGTCTAGACCATGGCTTGCACAAACTAGCTCATAATGTTCAAAACTCAGGTCGCTCAAAACTGACAAACTTAGCAATACTGGCGCAAGAAGGTCACAAGGCTCTAACAAAAACCCTAGAAAGAAGGAAAAAGGGAGGGTCCCCATTCTCAATGGGGTGATTTGTGAAAAAGGTCACAACATGTGGTCAGAAAGGACACAAGGAGTTTTTGACAAGTTTAAAGAACTTATGAGCTCATGCCTTGTTTTGGCCTTGCCTGATTTCACCAAGCCTTTCGAACTATAGTGTGATGCATCAGGAGAAGGTGTTGGAGCAGTCCGTATGCAAGACAAGCATCCTATTGTCTTTGAAAGTATGAAGTTAAGAGGCCCTGAAAGATTGTATTCAATTTATGACAAAGAGATGCTTGCCATTATGCATGCTCTTGCGAAGTTCAGGCAGTATCTCGTAGGGAGTAAGTTTGTTGTTAAGACTGACCATAACAGTCTTAGACACTTCATGCACTAGAAAGATTTGAATGAAAGGCAGCAAAAGTGGATTAGTAAGCTTCAGGCTTACGACTTTGACATTGAATATGTCAAAGGAAAACGCAACATAGTGGCAGATGCACTTTCACGGAGACCACATCTAAGCTCTATATGTGAGCTCACTGCTGATTGGAGGGACTTGTTGCTTGCTGATTATGCAAAAAATCAGTTTGCACCCAGCATTGCTGAAGGTACTTTTCATGATGAAAAGTATAGTTTGGTTGATGGATTGATTATGTACAAGGGGAGGATCCTTCTTCTACTTGAGTCTAAGTTGAAGGAGAAGGTATTACAGACTTTTCATGACATGCCCCTTGGTGGTCATCAAGGGTTTTTCAAGACATACAAGCAAATCCGAGAGAGATGCTCTTGGAAAGGGTTGAAAAAAGATGTCTTGAAATACATTACGGAATGCCATACTTGTCAGAAGAACAAGGACGAGCACATTGCACCCGCCGGTTTGTTGCAACCATTGCCGATTCCCAGTCAAAAATGGGAGAGTATTTCTATGTATTTCATAACTGGGTTGCCTAGAGCTAGTGGGAAGGATTGTATCTTTGTGGTGGTAGATATATTAACAAATTTTGCTCATTTTTCCTCTATCACCAGCTCATTTACAGCAGCTCAGGTTTCTAATTTGTTCTTCCGTGAGGTGTTTAAGCTACATGGGCTGCCTAAAAACATTGTGAGTGATAGGGACAGCAAGTTCCTAAGCTCTTTTTGGCAGGAGATTTTCAGATTGTGTGGTACTATGCTTACCCCAAGCATGAGTTACCATCCACAGACAGATGAACAAATGGAGATAGTAAATAAGTGATAGGAAGCCTACTTGAGAAACTATGTTTCAGAATAGCAGAAGGCATGGGTAAGATGGCTGCATCTTGATGAATACTGCTATAATTCCACTTATCACATGTCCATTCGGATGTCTCCTTTCATGGCACTCTATGGTTACGAGGCCCCTAGCTTTGCTGACTTGGTGTTTGGAGATAGCAGAGCACTCCAAGCTAGGGATATGGTTCAACAGTGTCAAGATATTCTGAAGGCATTGAAGGACAACCTCCAGATTGCACAGAATCAATAGAAGTTGTATGCTGATCAGTAGCGTATTGAGCATTCATTTGAGGTTGGTGATATGTTCTACTTGAGACTACAGCCCTTCAGACAGTCTACTCTTAAGAAGAATGGAGCGGAAGAGCTTAAGCCACGTTTTTATGAACCCTTCAAGGTCATTAGGAGAGTGGGAGTTGTGGCTTATGAGTTGGAACTACCAGCGAGTAGCCAAGTACATAATGTCTTTCATGTGTCATGCCTCAAAAAGGCGCTTGGGCACACTGTGATAGTCTCTTTTGATTTACCTCCTTTGGACGAAGAGGGAGACTTGGTGATAGTTCTTGAAGCAATCCTTGATGTCTAAGAACGATTTTTGAGGTGGAGGACCATCAAAGAGTATTTGGCTAAGTGGAAGACTTACCAGTTGAGGATGCTACATGGGAGAATGAGAAGATTTTACAACATCCTGGCTTGTGATTGCTTGAGGGCAAGCAATTTTGGGGAGGGTGGACCGTAATGTCCCCTTCTCAGTGATGCTCATTCAGTGATCCAGTGGCCTATTCCGGAGGACCGTAGGCTATTTGGAAAGGAGAATTAGGGTTTCCTACTTTTGTGGAGTTCTGCACAAGCTTTTTGAGGTTTGTCAGGAGGGAATTCATCAGTTCTGTATATGGTTTCCTTTTGGGTTTTTCATGAACTTCAGGGTGGCATAACATGCATTTGATTCTACAGTGAAGTGTGAACTTACTATTTTAATTAAGTTAGGGTTTGGCTAACTGGATGGTACAGTTTTACAGAGCTTTTCAAGCTCTTTCTCTGGGTGCAAAGATCATGTTTTTCAAAGCAGTATTTCATGAATTACTATTTTTAGTAAGTGACAATTTGAGCATTGCTATTTTTGGCAGTCTTGGGCAGGGCTCTAATCCAGTTCAGTTCAATGGTTCTCATTACTCAGTTTCATCCTTGATTTTGATGGCAATCAGTATTGGAGTTATAGGATATTTAATTTAATATTATTTCCTTATCCTAAAGTTTAATATTTAATTATTTTATTACTGATTAATTTTATTGAGAACTATGCATAATGTTGTTTTCCTAAGTCTGCTAGGCGAAGTATTTATTTTATGGAGGACACCAAAAGTGAATGTGGACGAATTATGTTATTTAACAAAGTGCATTTACATGCCAAAATCGTGGTCTTTTCCCTCTAGGCGCGATTTTTGACTTATGTGTGGAACACCATACTTGGGCCCACCTTGGGGAAACGAAATGCAAATTGAAGGGGTGAATTTGGCGGTAATTTGGTTTGAATTTCAGATTGGGAAATCAATTTATACAGGTGCTTGGCTCCTCATTTGATTATCTTGAAGAAATCGTATTGTTATGTTGCCAGAATGGTGAGTGAACTTGAGCTTTGGAGTTGTGGCTCCCTAGTTTAGCAAGTTTCGTACTTGAAACATAGTACTTAGCCGAGTGTTGGATTGTGGTGAAGTTTTCAGTGTGCATTTTCAGTTTTAGTGTGGTTTTTGGAGTGTCGAGTTTGCTGTTGTGATTTCAGTGTTCCTACTTTTTGGTGTAGCTGAACCAAAGATTCGATCCTACCTCTTGCTTGTGTGACCTATCATTCTGGGTATTGGCTCGAAATATTTCTGTGCATTTGGCCATAAGATTTGTAATTTTTTAGCCCCTAGTTTGAGCTCTTTAATTTTATAATGCAAATCGTACTTTTCCAGCATAAGCGTACTTTTTGTGGGTGCATTGGGATGTGTGATATGTGTTTGGGGGCATATTGAAGCTCATTTCCAGTTTGTTCTTAGTTGCTTTATGCCTAGTGTCAGTTTGGGTGTGTCGTGGGGTGTTTTGGGTGAGTTTGGAGCGAGTTGGGAGCATTTTGGTGTGGTTTGGGGGTTGTTGCTTATGCATTTCCAGCCTGTTGTTATTTATATCAGATTTTCGAAAGTTGATGTTTGATTGAGCTCTTGCGAGTGAGTGTAGTTTGGGTTGGTTTTGGTGGTAGTTATCTTTTGTGATCAGCATTGCTCTTCTATTATATCTTTCCTCTCTTTTTGTAAGGTTGAATAGTAGTACTATCAACCACTTCTGGATTGTAAAGCATACCTGCTGAAAAGTGGAAGAGGCTGGCTTGCTGCCTACTTTTGATATTTGTAATTCTTGTCCTCCCACTGAGTAAGTGGTTGAGTGATATTGTCCTCCCGCTGAAATATGCGGTAGAGTGATAGTTTTTATGTATTGTCCTCCCGCTGAAATATGTGGTAGAGTGATTGAGTTGAAATTCCTTGTTTCCTTAGCTGGTTCACCACCAAATAGTTTAGTTTCTATCATGCTAGATAAGCAGAAAGGGCTGGCTTGCCGCCCGTGCATTTTAATTTCAGTTCATTTTATGGTGCTAACGATCCCTAGAACACCGTATTCTCTCACCCTCCCAGATTGGGCTCTCGGTGAACAAAAAGCGGAAGGGTTCCCTTTCAGTTGTTTTAGCTTATTTCTCTAGCCTTAACAGGTTATTGTGTTTGCATTGTAATCTTACTGGAAAATCAAAAAAAAAAAATTAAGGGGAATATTACATAGTCCCTTAACATTCCAAGATATACAATTCAATTCCATGAGACACATTAAAGAACAATGTCCATAGCAGCCTTAAAGTTGTCAAAGCATTTAGGAAGCTCTTTGTTATTATCCTTCTTAGGCAGAGGAGAGTGTTTTCCTTTAGGTCTCCCCCTCTTCCTCTTAGCTTTAGTGAACTGACCATTTCCAACAAGAATCAACACCTCATATTCTTCTTTCTTGTTCCTTTTGTGTCGACTTAAAAGTTGCTCCTCTCTAGTGGTTGAATCACTGGATATTGATCCAATTTCCAAGTCTGACTCCAATGGTCGTGTTTCAGAGTTGTCAACATTGAGACTCACTCTAGATTTATCATATGGTACTATGGCCAAGTCGTGGCCCTAATTAGAGGCCTTATTTCTAATAAGAGGATCAGCAATAACAATATCAAAGAATGTATTATCCTTGTCAACTCTAGAATTAAGTATATTGTTGGTAGGAATCATGCTACTACAAAGTTGGGTAGACGGGGTAGCCTGCATATCACCAAGGGGGGAGGACCAACTATCAATCTCACCATCTTGGGGCTTGTCAATCTAAGACTCTTCAAGAATATCGAAATTATTAGAGAGCTTTAGTGAGGTGGTTCCCTCGTTGGGGATAGCCAAACTATCCGACTCACTTAGCTTCATACTAGAATGTCTCCTTTCTTCGATACCCCTAACTATAGATTTGACAAAAGAGTGGTTATCCTTTTCAGTCACACTAACCATCAGTGGTAGAGATTGGGAATCATCATCCATTGGAACAGAGGCAAGGTTAGCAAGAGATGGCTGGTTAGCAAGAGATGGCTCATCAAGAGATTGTATAACCTCCATCATGTAGTCCCTGGCCTTCTTAAGCTTCTCCAGAGCAAGTTGTTGGTAATTTTTCCTTCTAGATTTGTGAGTTGTAAGATGAATGAACTAGTCATAGGTATCCTTCTTAGTATGGCTTAACTAAGATAACAAGACAGAGATAGCAAAATGTGGTGGGGCGTCAACATTAACATTCCCATTTTTTAAGGAATTGTCAAGGGTGGGGAGGTTAGCGGACGAAGCGGTAACCGCATCCCTCACTACCTCCTTCAAAGAATTGAGACGCTCCATAACAAGCCCTTGTCCATCGTTTGAAGTACCTTCAGGATGAGTCTAATCAGATAGGACAGGCTCTCTAACAACTTGCTTAAAGGAAGACCACCAACAAAGGTGCCATTAGTTTTAATAGGAGGCTTGTGTTTCGTCAAAATAGGGCAATTCCTTCGAATATTGCCCTCATGTCTGCAGAGACAACAAGCATTAATCCCGCTAAGGGTTTCAACCAAGTAGACCATGGGTTCCTCATCGACATTGATTTCAATAAACCTTGGAAGATCTTTGTCCTTGTTAATTGAAATTAACACCCTAGCAACCATATGGGGAACTACAGAATGGGTATTATCCACCATAAGCACTTTCCCCACGAATTCCAACAACTGGGGAATAAAATTCCACAAAAGAGTGAGCTTCTTGACCACAATCCATCTAAGGAAGGATAGGGCCAAAATCTCATTAGAAATCACATCAAGCGACCACTTGAGGGCCCTAAACGTGCACCTTCCTATGGACCAGTACTATTTCTCAATCACTGTTGCCTGAGATTTAGCATTATTGAAAAAAATAACAAATTGCCCTTTATGAATCACTCTCTAGAAACAAAAATCAAACCCTAGTTTCTTAATCCATACATTTTTAAGCCATTCATCAAGAAATTTGTGAGTCAGGCACTTAGTAACATCCACAGTCGTGAGAAACACAACACTTTTTAAACAAGATTTTTCATTATCCAAAGTGTTAATCATTTCAAGATTAGTAACAATACTAAGGCTAAAAACAATAAGGGTAGCCTGCTTACCTCCTCCTAATTCACCATTACCTTCAAATAGGGTAGTAAAATTTGTGTCGAATTTCGCAAAATCAGGAATGGAGATTAGGGTTTCAATTAGCGCATATTTGAAAGATTTGGTACCGCTCGCAAGAGAACCATCGTTTTTAATAGCATGCCTAGTCAAATTAATTGCATCATTAACCGGATTGCCATCCATATGATCGCATTAACAATTCCTTACGTGTGAATTGAGAAAAATATACACCAAACACAAACAAGCATTAAATGCAATGAGAAAAATTAGGAGAGGAGTGGGCTGCTTACCTCAGTGGAGGAGGTAGTATGCCCTCCTCCACGACCTCAATGACTCCTGCGTTGGGGTAAACCCTAGGTCTTTGTGCCATCAGTTTTGGAGAGCCCTCTCCCACGAAATCCTCCCAAATCAATTTCTAGTTAATTCATATTTAAAATTTAAATAATTAAAATTATTAAAACATGTGCATGAGAGAAATTGAATAAATAAAATAAAGATTTTACTTCTTTTTAAAAGAATTTGATTTTCGAAAATTGAAAGATTATATAAATTAAAGAATTTATTTAATTGTGCATGAAAGATATAAATAAAATAGAGATTTTATTTATTTTTATGAAAGAACACGTCACCTTATTGATCAATGAGTCATTGGGAGACTTGCCTCATGAACCGATCCTTACTTATGATATTTAGCCCAGCCCGGTTACTTTCCACCCCCCTGCATGCACAGTGGGGGGCTAAAGGGCCGCCTTATTATATTACTAGGGTAGATCAGATTAGAACCAACTCCCCCATCCCAATAGCAGGAATTGGGGGTTCAATCCTCCATACAGAGCCAATGAGACACTTTTGCATTCAAGTGCTTAGAAAATGAATAATTAAATAAATTAAAGAATTCTTTAATATTAAAAGACTTACTTAGCTAATTAAATAATTAAAATGATTATTTAATTATGAGAGAAATAATTAAATGATTAACATTATTTAAATGTGCATGGTTGAAGAAAATTAGAATAATTAAACAATTAAAATTATTTAATTATTTTGTGAAAGAAGGAATTAATTAATATTAATGTAATTAATTTTGGAAGATGTTAAGACAATTAAAAGATTTAAAGTTATTTAATTATGAAAAGAGAGGGAAATTTTGCTTTTGATTTCAAAATAGAAGAATGACATTGTTTTAATTAAATACCTAAGATTATTTTATTAAATAGGAGAAATATTAGTAAAGTGTTCCATTGCAGTCGTCAGGTCAATTTTAGGTGTCTACAGTGGCCTCACTGGTTCATAGCTCTAGTCGAAAGCATTTACCCTTTAAAAAAAGGATATTTAAAATTAGATTATTAAAAATTTAAATATTAATAACGTTGAGTGTTCATGTTGGGGATGAGGTCCCCATCTGTGGCTGTTAAGACTCAATCCAATTTGCTATGCAAAAAACTTCACTTTCTTCAATGTTTAATGAGTGAGCATTTTATCACAATTTACATGCATGTTATTTGAAGAGTTTTTGATTGAAATACTTTGGTAATTTTCTATCACACTGACATTATATAATAACATCCATAAACTAGTTTTGATACTCAATGGTTTGAGGGGACAATATACAAAGCTAATGCAATAGGGTATTGTTGTGCTCTGCACAGCACACCCTGTCTTAGACAGGGGACCCCCTTGGTTGTAGTTTGCCTAAGTGATAGAGAGGAGTCCAAACGAGCATTTTGAACCCTGTAGAACCTGATGACTGCTCAACATCACCATTCACACCAAGGTTGCAAGTTGAGTTGTGGCACTCTAAAGAGTTTGAGCCATTGGTCTTCAAAGCCAAAGGAAAACCCCAAAATCGTGGAGGCCAAGTTCACCAATCCCCTTTCATTTCACCAGAAAATCCCAAAAAATCCCCCCAAGTAATCACGCACAGTAAGGGATTCCAGATAGAATGAATATCGAGGATTCAAGGCCAAAACGAGGACAACATATCGTGCCTCCATTTTCCTCACAAATGACTGAAAATATCACGATATGACCAATATGGGAATCGCGGAGAAAAGCTTCGGCATTTGCTCGTAAATCTGAAATTAACCCTAAGATAGAATAAGCTTTGCATTTTACAAACTTTTGCAAGTAATAAGAAAGTTCATATTTAACCTAAAAGGCTCGAGTTTGCAAGTTAAAAGGGGACGGTGTATAAAGAAATCAATAAAGTTCGGCATTTCTATTTGACTTACAAGGGACGTTTGAAAATCGCACTTTGGAGGTCGAGTTTTGCAAGCGATGAAGCAGACAAGATCGCACATTTCAACCAAAAATCCTGAATTTCACAAAGTGAAGGGCGAAACAGCAAAGTTCAACATTTTTTGTTACTTTGCAAAAAGCATGAAATCACATATTTCATTAAAAAAGCCCGAATTTCTCATATTCGAAGGGACAAAGGAGAAACTAGGCACTTTTACTGGTTTTGTGAGAAATAATAAAGTTCACATTCCCACTCATGAAGCACGAGTTTTTCCCAAAGGGGTATGACTCGCATTTTATTAAAAGGGGCCAAATTCTATAAAGTGAAAAACGAATCAAAGGAGAAGTTTGACATTTTCATTAAATTTGCAAAGTTTTGGCGATAGCCGAGTTTCGCCCCACCATTTAAGTCGGCCAAGGGATATAAAAAATAAAGTTCTAAGGAAGGCGTTTTTAAAGGTTATTCTCACATTTTGGTTAAAAAGGGCCAAATTTTCTCCTTTACTATGCCCAAAGTGACGTTAAAAAAAAGGGGGGGGCCTTGGTAAAACATTAACTTACTTTTTGCATTCCTGCTCACAAGGCCGAGTTTTTGCCTATAACGGGCTAGGTGGCATGATTTTAAGCGAAAAATGAAATGAGAAAAGCAGGGGTTCGAATTGTTTTAAAAGCAAGCATCTTTCATTTTCGAAGCTCGACATTGCCTTGACAACGTTTAATATTTGTCAAAATTACTTGAGTATTTCAATGTCATTGATTCAAGTTGCAATTGTTGTTTGCAAATTGACACCGCTGGAAGGGTGCGAGGAAAAAACTTAAAGCTCAGATTAAAGGCCTAATTGCGATCGTAGCCGGGAAGTGAGGATGCAACACACAGGATCAAAATGTTGATCGTAGAGCATTGAAGAGTGTGCCATAAAATTGGGACCAAGAGGATGATGTTCCAAGTTTCTGCAAAACATCAATTACAACACTCAAAATGCTACCATAGAAAATGCAGATTTAGAAAGGATGCAAAACAAAGAATTCCAGAAAATCAAGTTGTGTCTAAAATTGAATTGCCTTATTGTAAAAGAAACTATCTGTGGGCCCCATTTAATGCATTTAAAACAAGGAGGTACACAAGTCAATTATGTCTAGCAGCTAGCTACCTAATTGACCAAATTCATGTAGAACAGTGGTCAGTAGTTGGGGAAGTAGTTGAGGTGTGCGGCTGAAAAGTCTATGGGTATGGGGGTGCATACCTCCTAGGTATGGCCTCCTTGTCTCCATAAAGATGCCAAGCTTCTAGAAGGCAGATTGCAACCTTTAGATGCAGTCAATCGTGGCCTTTCATTCAAATTGTAAAATCTATAAAAGGCAGATGCCTCTCTTTGTAAACGATTAGATTTCAATAGTTAGGATTTTAGAGGTTAGAATAGTTAAATGTTTCAACAGTTAGCAGATTAGGAGTAGAATAGGAATGCTGGAAGAAATTGTTGTAATGGCAGTTGAAATCAATACATAAGCATTGAGACATGGTGTTTATTATTTTGTTTTTCTCCTATTTGCATGGTTTCCCTTCAGTTGGTTAGTTAGAGTTCAATGATTCTGATGGTGAAATGTGGGGTATTTGATGTATTTCAGGTTCATACCATTGGGGACCTGTTGATTGTGGATCACCGTGCCAAAACTTTGCCTAGTTCAACTATGAGTATTTGTCTCAGATTGTGCCAGAATTGGGTGCCTAGATGAATCCCCATAGTCTAAAAATCCATTTATCCTTTGGAGCTTGCACCATTCTTGTCGAGTTGTGATGGTGTCTCCCGCGAAACAAGAATTCGTTTATAGAAATTTGTCTACCCGTTGTGTTAACCCTTTCTATCATTGTCCATAGGATCTCTAAACCTTGTCCTTTTGCTTCTTTATTTTCCCAGCTTGAATCACAACATCGTCAAATGCAGGCCAGCTTGTTACAAACGTAAGCCCCTTTATGTTACCACCAAATTACATTAAACCGTTGAGTTATCCTGCAGTCAAGACATGACATTTGGAACCTTGAGGTTGTCCCCCTTGATCATCTAAAACAACATTAGGGATTTCCTTATTCAAGAGAGGATAGGATACTCGCATTCTATTCTGCGTTGACCGGAGAGAGTCGGTAATCCGACTTTAGCCATGTCAATAGGTACTCCCCTCCAGCTTCTAACTCACAAAACTCAAATAAATCACCTAACAATAAAACAGAGATTCTTTGTTTTTATTTTAACACCAACTTTGCAAATAAGAAAATAACTTTACTCCAATCAAATACATTCATTTATTCTACAGCGAATCACAAACATCAATGGCCTTTCAACAGCCTCTCTTGCAGCCTAACATTTCAAAATTTTAACAAATTTCCCTCTTTATCCTATTCCTCTCTTTCACTCTGCTCTCTTGGCTGAGAACCCTTGATACTCTATTCTCTTTCCACTCTACACAGCTTCCTCTTCAAAATTCCTATGCAGCCTACTGCTAACACTCCACACAAGCACCTCTCTCTCTTGGACCGCTCCTACCCAAAACGCAGCCCCATCACATTTCTTTCCTGGCCATACTTTGGCTCTCCCTTCTCCCTTTTGCAGCCCCTATCTCTAGTTTTCCGGGCCAATGCCTCTATCATCGATGCCTACCTTTCTTATAGACTTATCGTATTAAAACTGACAACCATTTCATGCCTTTGTGTCTTTACACACACCTCTGATTTCCCTCCAAGCTTCTTCATTTTATCTGCACATTGTCTTTCCTGAGGCATTGGAAGTTGAATGGTTTGAAGCCATGCTTCATTTTCCCCTGCCCAACAATTGTCTTTCCCTTTCGTAACTGACTTCTCATTCTTTCTATTATCGACCCCTACTTTACTTCATGTTTGAAATGGAACAAAATGTTATCAGCTGCTGATTGCATTTGTTTGAAAGTTTCTAAAGCTTCTCGAACAATTACATTCTGCAAAAATAACTGACAGACATTCGATACCTTGCTCCAAGACTCCCGCTTTGGCTCATGCTAGGAACGATGCTGGCAAATGTTGCGGAAGTTTGGCTTTACGTCTGCCAACTTTGCTTGAAAGTTTCTGAAACCTTTTTGACAAATCAATTTTGTGTGTATCCTCCAATGCGATGGGAACGTTTTCCTTCACTTGTATGGCCATGTCATGGTAACATGGCTCAAGAATGTAAAATACATTAATTTTAGAAACTATTCCAGTTTTGCATCAGTATTATAGTCATCTTCTGTTCTAGAGTATGAAAAGCCAACTCCAGATGGTAAATCCAAATAGATGACACTCGAGACCTTTGACCAGGCATATGGGTTTAAGTGCTGCTTGGGCAAACTTCCAGAACCATTTGTGGCCGCTTCAAAATTGAAAGGACCGTGCTCATAAATGAATCCATCAAAACTACAGAACAACAGGATCTTCGGCAGGATTTCCTTGTGATGTAACAAAGTAGTAGTACAGATACCTTCTATTATATGTCCTCCATAATGTTTTGAAAGAAGACTACCATCATAACCAGGCACTAACATTATCAATGTTTGTTTCACAGTGCTGCAGCTGCATAGTACTGAAATCCTAACAATGCAAGAAGTTGACATGTCCAGATAACCTTCCCAAAAGTCATAGTCATGCTTCTGCAAAGCTGAAAGAGAGATGCCCAACAAAACTGAAGAACTAACAGGAAATGTTTTTGGTCAGTGCTGATCGCCAATTCGCCCAAGTGCTCCTGCACCAAAAGACTTGCATTAAGCAATATGTCAAAGTACAATGAGAATGTAATGATAATCTGCTGTATTGATGAGCAGATGTACAGGGATACTAAAAATGAATTTCCTGGCCATTGTAGCAGCAAGAATAGCACTTAGAATAGAGCAGAAATCCACTTCAGAGTTCAACCCTCCACCATGGGAAGCCAATAACTTCTGCCTAAACAGTATTGCCCCTTATTTGACTGCAATATCAGTGTATTTTCCTCACATTCTGCTGTTGGAATTTGCACCAGAAGTGGGAAAGGTTGGCACCCAGCTATAAAATTAAAGAGAAAAAAACACATGCAAATTTTGGAGCAAAATAAGATTGTAATTGAAGATTTTGCAAATGATGCACGACCATCAGATTTGCAAGAGATGAATACAAAATCAATGAGCTGACTGAATAAGAAAACATTTGAGTTAAAGACTGTCTGCAGAAAATCGTATTCTAGAAGAACAATTGCAAACAAAGTTGCTAAAAGTGATGATTCTTTTATTCCATCTACAACTTGCATCTTTTAAGAAACAAAAATATATATATATGGAGGCAAGATTAACAATGGATATAGGGATTAAAGTACTGGTATAAAGGATGTGTACAAATGCAAACAAAAGTATAGGATTAACATATAAGGAGTGTAATGGAAGAGGTGATCAAAAAGCTAATCAACAAAACAAGATTTCTGATCAATAGAATTGTTCATGGAAAAAATATAGAACATAGGGTTTTAGATTCAAACCACCAAGATAGGTGAATCGTCAAGAGTATTAAAGTTTCATCAAAGGGTTTGCTAAACTTCGTCAAAGTATAGGAAAGTATCAGGTAACAAATCATTGAAAGCCATCTTCCAAAAAAATCAATTTTTAGCCCGTGCTAAAAAATACTTCACTTTTTTTTAAAAGTAAAGCATATTCTGACTTTGTTATGCTTGAGTTTGTCATGTACTTTGGAGGTCCATGACACTCCAATGATTTTCTAGGCCCCCCTTCCGAAAAGTTTCAATACAATGTAGCTTCATTTTGCCTCTTTCACATGACTAAGTGGCATGTTATAACTTTATACTTTTAGTCTTTTAGGAGCTATAAACCTCATTTCATCACTTGGACATTCATAGCACGTCTTGCATCATATCAAGAACATTAATAAATATGTGCACACTAAATATGAGTAATCACAAATGCATTCATTCACAAAGGAGGACACAGTACATGCAATGCTTCATCATCAATGTCAAATAAACAACAATTGTTTAAAAGATTTTGGATGAGATTTCCCAATGTACTTATTCATTGCAATTTATAGATACAAAAGAATCTAAAGATGGATAAGACCTCTCTATTTCCAACAGTATTACAATGGATTTTCTCAATCAATCGGGCTCACGAGTAAAGATATTGTTCATACCTAACAAGATTACAATATCCATCTGCAGCTATTGTATCAGCAGAGAGAAACGCAACAACTCCTTTCTTTGAAAGGGCTTCTGAAGGGTCTATCTCCTTGATAGTTCCATTTGCTATTGTTGAAAGAACAAAAACTGCATGTAATCCATCTCCAAGTTTCAAATCATCTAAGTACTCTACTTCCCCTGTGACCTGTGGAAATTGAAAATATAAAAGTTAACCACATTGTAGAGAATGAAGAAAAAGAGGAAAATGTTTACGTTATTGTTCATACATGGACAGTAGTAAGGAAAATGTATTTTAAGGGTAGTACTAAAGATGTATAGGCCCATCAAGCCTTTCTTGGTAGCAAACTATGCCATGAAGAAAAAAATGGTTCAAGAACTATCAATGCTAGCTCAACTACATTCAAGGCTCAAAATTAACTGGGATAAAAAATAGTCAATGTCATGTTCATGTCACAAGTCACCCTTCATCCCTAGTAGTGTATTGTTGAATAGGAGCTCAAACTAGTATAAAACCCAACTCTCTCTATACATAAAAATGGGGCTCCAAAGATAGTCAATGCTTGACTCTTGTGAGTATTTAAGGTGTAAATCACCAACCATACCTAACATTAAATGCCAAATAGAAATTCAAGGTTGAATAATACTCTAGCTAGCTATTTCCCTATAGAAATGGGGCTCCAAAGATGGTCAATATTGACTCTCATGAGTGTTGAAGGCATAGATTGCTCATCATACCTAGTGGCAAATGCAAAATGAGATTCAAGCTTGAAGAATACTCTAGCTAACTCTCTCCAATAAAAATGGGCTACAATGATTTTCGAGAGTTGAAGTTCAAGAGTGACCTTTCCATGTAGGTAAGATCAGAGTTTTCACTGCTACAAAATGAGAAGTATCAAAAAACTGATTTACATATAACTATCTATAATCCATCCCTTCAAAGTAGTAAACAAAAACAAATAAAATATATTAAAGGTGATCAATGTTTCCCTCCATCTTCAATGGCTTACCATTAAATATCCTACAACTCAGCAAACTGTTTCACCTAAAGAACATTTCAATGCTATGATAATCATTTTTCAATCACAAAAGTAACTGGCAAAGATTCTGATGAAAGCAAATCAAGCAATGCCTCCCCTGTGAACAAAGACCAGACAACTTATTGAAGAAGTAGAGAGTTTGGTTATGAGAACCTCTATAGGATTTACAATATATATCACTGCAACTGTTTCTTGGAAGACCTTATTAAAAATTTGAATGCACCATTTAGTAATCCTCATTTACAAGCAGAGCTAGAAAAAAAAATTTAGATGCCTTAAAACCTACCCTCCAAAAAAAATGAGTATAGTTATATAGTTAAAATTACAACAGAATACAATGGAGTCCATCAGTGCTTCACCAAGCTTGTTTCTGTATTGTTCCTTGAAAGATGCAAAGACTTCATTTGAATCAAACCCTCTCCTGTACTATTGTCAACACAGATGAGAAACATTTTGCCAGTCCCTCAAGTAATCAATAGCAAGAAATACTCCTCACCATGATATGGGCTCAAAATGTACATACTACATCCTATATGTATAATGTCCCCTCTCCGCAGTGATTAGTTTTGTTCGCCGTTAGCCTAGTTCGGAGGCCCGTAGGCTTGTCGGGGGCAGAAATTAGGGTTTCTTATTTTCTAGGAGGTTTCTTTGGTGATTTTAGGGGCTATATGTGGGAGTTTGACAGTTTGGATTATGGATTCCTTCTGGGTTTTCAGAGAGCTTCAGGATGGTTCGACATGCATCTGCATCAGGTGACTCTTTCCAGACTTACTATTTTTAGTAAGTACGACGATTGCTCAGAATGTGGTTAAAATCACTTTGGAAACACTTACTATTTTTAGTAGTATGCTATTTTTAGTAAGAACTATTTTTAGCAGTTCTATTTTTAGCAGGATGTCAGCAGGCTTGTTCAGATGACTATTTCACACAGGTTAGTTTGAGTAGTTGGTCTTCCCTCATTTTTTGGTGCTATTCTTGGCAAGGGTTCCTCAACTCAGTTCAGTGACTATTTCTGGCAAGGCAATTCTCTCAGCTTGTTTCCCCATATCCTTGGAGCTTGTTTTGGCAGGTTCAGTATTTGATGAAAAATGGTGTTTTAAATTAAATTATCACTTAAGGCAAAGGTTGGACGATTTTTTTAAAAGGAGTTGCTTAAGTTATATTGATATATAAGTCATTTCCTTAATTATATATTGGGTGATTTATTGTTGAGGAAAAATACTTTATAAAGTGAAATATTAATATGGCAAGATGAACGCCTTATGGAGAAATAAGTTAATTTTATAATATATTTCACTTATCTACCTTGGATGCCACATTATGATTTTATTGTCTTTTTTATAAAGAATATTTGCTCCTATGAGAAGGTCGATTTGGAGAAAGGAGAAATGAAATGTTATTTCAAAATAATGTGAAGTGAATGTGCATTTGGATTTGGCGTTCATTTGGAGGGATTGTGAATTTGAATTTGTGCCCTCAAAATCTATAAATGAGAGTGTTGGGCTTCTCATTTGGTATCAAATGAATTTGCATCGTTATGCTGCCGAGTTGGCGATTGAAAAATCTAAGCTTCGAAGTGTGGCTTCCTAGCTAAGTCTCAATTTCCTACTTGCAAGATAGTACCTAGCTGTGTTCATGTATTCCCAGTGTTGTTGGTAAGTGAGTTGTAGATTGTGGAGTGTTTTGATTGAGATTGGAGTGTTTTTTGGTTGCTGGTCGCGGGACTGCTGAAAGTGTATTTTGCTCGCACCTCTTGGCCAGGCGATTCCATCATTCTGGGTACCGGCTCATCCTTCCTTCCTACCACTAGCGATGCATATTGTAAGTTTTTAGCATCTTAATTTGATTGTGGATTTTTATATTGAAAATCGAACTTCCCAGGTTAGGCGTGGGGTTTAGTTAATGCATTGGGAAGCGTGCAAAATAAATATGGGTGTTTCAATGGCTTTCCTTGGGTTTGTTCTCATTATGGCGGGTATAGGAATTGTTTAGAACAGATTTTGGGTGAATTGGGTGAGTAATGAGAGAGTTATGAGCGTTTTAGTGAATCCACAGGCTGTTGGTTTTGCGATTCCAGCCTGCAGATTTTTTATGTTAGCAAAAATTTCATGTTCTTAATTGGATGTTCGGCATTACTCTCTTCTCACATTATCTTGATTATTGTAAGGTTAAGTAGTAGTACTACTAACCAATTATGCCTTGTAAATCTCACCCCGCTAAAAAGTGGAAGAGGCTGGCTTGCTGCCTATTTTCAAGTAAATTTTAATTCAGTCCTCCCACTGCATAAGTGGTCGAGTGATGCCTGATTGTAATGGTCCTCCCGCTGCATAAGTGGTTGAGTTGAGTTTGTTTTGTAATTTCAGTCCTCCCGCTGAAATATTGCGGTCGAGTGATTTGTGCCTTGTGTGTTTCTCTTGGCTGGTTCACCGCCAAGTTTCTTGCATTCTCGCTGGATAAGCGGAAGGGGCTGGCTTGCCGCCCAGTATTGTATTTCATTTCATCTTTTAGCAGTTTGAGATCTAACGATCCCCTATTCACTGTATGCTCTCACCTTCGCACATTGGGCACTTGGTGATCAGAAAGTGGAAGGGTTGCAATCTTCAGCAAGTTTTCAGTTTATGCTTTCTAACCTTAACGGGTTATTTGTTGTGGATGATTGTTATTGGCCTAAAAACAAAAAAAAAATAACTGGGATATTACAGTGGTATCAGAGCTAGTTTTCCTACCAGCCTGTGTGTTCAAATTGATCAGAGCACAAGTTCTCCCTGCCATCCTGTTGGGTCGTGGTTTTTTGTTGCGTATCAGAGTTTGGAAGAATGACTACTACAGATAAGTCTATTTGTGAGTTAATGCAAGGATTGATTAATTTGATGAAGGATCCAGATATTAAAATGGGGTTCGTGAAGGTTCTTGCAAAATCCAAACATAAGGAAGTTTCTGAAAATAATATCTTTAATACAAAGACAAATGATGGATTTGGTGTTTTGAGACCTAACTTTGAGACAGTGCTCCATGAAGACTCTTTGGTGATGCATGCACCTACCATTGATGAGGTTGTCATTCAAGAAGAAGAAAAAACAATATTTGAGGTTGTGCATGATGAATCTCTTATGTTTCTTATGGAGCTAGTAACAGTGTTGAATGCACTCATGTGCTTCTAGAGGAAGAGCAGATGAAAATTGAAGATGTTAAACAAGAGGGAAAGATTAACAGATTGTTGGATGGAGATTCATGTTATGAAGCTGAAAATATTGCAGCTAATGATGAAGTTCCCAATGACCAAGAGGCTGTCCTATTTTGTGAGTTTAAAATATACCAAAATGATGACATTCAAGGGCCAGATTTAGAAGACCAATCAGAAATTGCATTTCAGAATAATGGGGTTGAGACTCGTAGTTTGAAGAATGAGCTTGACCAAATTCTGAAAGTCTTTGAGCAATGTCCTAAATTGGAATTTTCAGATTTAGGACAGCAGGATTGTTGGTCTAAGTTGGAAAGAGGAAATACTTCTAAAATCGTTGATAACCCATTGTTTGAGATGGGTAAAGTGAAAACATATGACAATCCACTGTTTGAGTGGGAAGATGAAACATCACTTGGTTCTAGCATTGCTCTTGGTGAGAATAGCAATGTGTGGAAATTAAGAGAAGATTCAAGATCTAAGTTGGATGATACTTGGAGCTATGGTGAACACTTTTTAACTAAACAAAGTAATCAACCCTTTAGCACTTGGGATCCAGTTATGATGGCACCTAGCGATGACAAGGAACCTGTGTGGGATGAATTTCCCTTTGATCCTGATGAAGCTCAAAAAGTAGATTGTGTTGTAGAGTTAGAGGACCATATGGTTTTTGATGATGGAAAGTTGAAAGAGGTTCTAAAATGCAAATCTGATTCACCCATTCATGAAGTTGGTAGTAAGCGAAAAGTTGAAGATTTAGTAGAATCTGATCCTCTTCATGATATTGAGCAATTGCAGCTAGTGGGTGGTGAAGAAAAGGAGTCTTGGAGCAGCTTTGTGGGCAGCAAAGACAAGAAACAAAGTTCTGATTTTCAGTTGCAGCCAATGACTAGTACACCACCATTAAATGTTCACGAGTGGAAGGATAAATTCATGAGGTCCTTTGAGAATGAGGTGCGAGTTCTATCTGGGTTTGACCATACATATAGTTTGATAGAAAAACTCTATTGGAAGGCTCAAATTGAAGAGAGACGGAAGGGAGTTAAGGATGAAGTTGCTCTCCCTAATCTGCAACTCATCAAAGACTCTTTGGAGATATTGAAATCAGAGTGCATACAATTGATCACAGATCGTGATTATGCCATCGAATCAGCAAAGAAGATCCTTAGTGATTTCCAGGGAAAAGAGAAGAAAGTTGAAGAGCTTACTCTTGAGCTTGAGTCAACAAAGGACATGTTAGAAAATACTCAGTTGGTTCTAATGGAGGTAGAAGATCAGTTTGCTGATTTCAAACATTTAAGAGAAAGAGAATAGAGAAATGGCCAAGGAGATCAATCAGGTAATGGAGGAGCTTGATTGCATTCAGGAGGAGTATGATCTTGTTCTTTGTCCCCAAAGATCTAAAAAAGTGATTTTGGAGCAAACGAATGTTTGGGTGGAACATGACTTTGATAGTAATCAGCGGGTTGATAGTCCATTGTTTGATACAGATGCTGATTGGACATTTATTAATCCACTTTTCAAGTTTTATGTGGGAATTCCTTTTGACTTCAGTGGTGAGGGTGGATCACATTGCAGAGTCTGGGATCTAGGTGCAATTTGCAACCATGAGATATTGTTTCAAAATTGGAGCATTGATCAAATGCATACTCTTGGGCATCTTCTTTGGAAAAGAATGGACCAGATTTTCAGATTTGGGCTTGCTCATTGGTTGCAGATTAGCCATTTCACTTTATGGTTTGCTCTCATTCAGGGGAGTTGGTGCAATTTCTTGGTCATGCAAGTAATGGTTTTCAATTGGAGATTGCTTGGAGGTGTTTTCCAGCCTTGGACATGAGTAGATGTGTTGTTTTGGACGACGATCTCCTGTGTTGCAGCAACTGTTCATCTTCTTGGATGCTGATTTTCCTAAAATCAGACCTCAAGACAATCATTTCAGACTTGGTGGGCTACTGGTACACTCTTTTTCAGACTTTACAGTCTCCTAGCAAGACGGGTTTGTGGTCTCAAGTGAGAGGTATGGCGAGTTGGGGCAATCAGTATCCGTGTATGGGAAGTGTTCAAGCTCTAACTAGAGGTTATCCTTATGCCCTTTCTTCTTCTTATGGTTGGGACAACGAACCTTTGGTTTCTTTGGTTCACCTTTTTGAGGTGCTTGGAGTGCGAACTGTAAGAGTTTTCAGAAATCTCCATGGTTGTATCAGGATAATTCAATTGAGGCATAGTAGATTCATGTGCAGATATGAGTATGAGTTTGTTGAGCTCTTGCAAAGGAATGCTTTCCTCTTTGCAAGAAGATTTGGAGATGTCACATTGACAATCGTAGCTCTGTTAGATACCATATGGAGATGTGTTGTGGAGTTTGATCGTGAGTTGAGTAGACCTTATTTTCTATTGCCCAAGCTTGTGATAGACAGTGGCACTGTTGATATTTATTACTTAGAGCCTTATGGGCACGACATGTTGCATGATATTGATTTCAATCCTTCAGGGATTTTCAGTTTGAGTATCATGGATGGTAACATTTTGGAGTTACAAGGGAGGTTAGTGCAGTTTTGGCGTGATGTTTTCACTGATGTGATCAGAGTGGTGCAGCATCGGCATGTAAGTTCTTCTTGAGACAAACATGGGACCATGGGCTCATACTTGCTTGGGTGTGGATTAGTTTAAAATTTTTTAGAATTGTGGTGGCATTGCTTGAGGACAAGCAATTTTGGGAAGAGCGGATTGTAATGTCCCCTCTCCGCAGTGATTAGTTATGTTGGCCGTTAGCCTAGTTCGGAGGCCCGTAAGCTAGTCAGGTGCAGAAATTAGGGTTTCCTATTTTCTAGGAGGTTTCTTTGGTGATTTCAGGGGCTATATGTGGGAGTTTGACAGTTTGGATTCTGGATTCCTTCTGGGTTTTCAGAGAGCTTCAGGATGGTTCGACATGCATCTGTATCAGGTGATTTTTTCCAGACTTACTATTTTTAGTAAGTACGACGATTTCTCAGAATATGGTTAAAATCACTTTGGAAACACTTACTATTTTTTGCAGTATGTTATTTTTAGTAAGTACTATTTTTAGCAGGATGTCAACAGGCTTGTTCAGATAGCTATTTCCGACAGGTTAGTTTGAGCAGTTGGTCTTCCCTCATTTTTTGATGCTATTCTTGGCAAGGGTTCCTCAGCTCAGTTCAGTGACTATTTCTGGCAGGGCAATTCTCTTAGCTTGTTTCCCCATATCCTTGGAGCTTGTTTTAGCAAGTTCAGTATTTGATGAAAAATGGTGTTTTAAATTAAATTATAACTAAGGCAAAGGTTGGACGATTTTTTTAAAAGGGGTTGCTTAAGTTATATTGATATATAAGTCATTTTCTTGATTATATATTGGGTGATTTATCGTTGAGGAAAAATACTTTTTAAAGTGAAATATTAATATGGCAAGATGGACGCCTTATGGAGAAATAAGTTAATTTTATAATATATTTCACTTATCTACCTTGGATGCCACATTATGATTTTATTGTCTTTTTTATAAAGAATATTTGCTCCTATGAGAAGGTCGATATGGAGAAAGGAGAAATGAAATGTAATTTCAAAATAATGTGAAGTGAATGTGCATTTGGATTTGGCGTTCATTTGGAGGGATTGTGAATTTGAATTTGAGCCCTCAAAATCTATAAATGAGAGTGTTGGGCTTCTCATTTGGTATCAAATGAATTTGCATCATTATGCTGCCCAATTGGCGATTGAAAAATTTGAGCTTCGAAGTGTGGCTTCCTAGCTAAGTCTCAGTTTCGTACTTGCAAGATAGTACCTAGTTGTGTTCATGTATTCCCAGTGCTATTGGTAAGTGAGTTGCAGATTGTGGAGTGTTTTCTAGTTGTTGGTCGCAGGACTGCTGAAAGTGTATTTTGCTCGCACCTCTTGGCTAGGCGATTCCATCATTCTGGGTACCGGCTCATCCTTCCTTCCTACCATTGGCGATGCATATTGTAAGTTTTTAGCATCTTATTTTGAGTGTGGATTTTTATATTGAAAATCGAACTTCCCAGGTTAGGCGTGGGGTTTAGTTAATGCATTGGGAAGTGTGCAAAATAAATATGGGTGTTTCAATGGCTTTCCTTGGGTTTGTTTTCATTGTGGCAGGTATAGCAATTGTTTAGAATAGATTTTGGGTGGATTGGGTCAGTAATGAGAGAGTTATGAGCGTTTTAGTGAATCCACAGGCTGCTGGTTTTGCAAATCCAGCCTGCAGATTTTTTATGTTAGCAAAAATTTCATGTTCTTAATTGGATGTTCAGCATTACTCTCTTCTCACATTATCTTGATTATTGTAAGGTTAAGTAGTAGTACTACTACTAACCAATTCTACCTTGTAAATCTCACCCCACTGAAAAGTGGAAGAGGCTGGTTTGCCGCCTATTTTCAAGTAAATTGTAATTCAGTCCTCCCACTACATAAGTGGTCGAGTGATGCCTGATTGTAATGGTCCTCCTGTTGCATAAGCGGTTGAGTTGAGTTTGTTTTGTAATTTCAGTCCTCCCGCTGAAATATTGCAGTCGAGTGATTTGTGCCTTGTGTGTTTCTCTTGGCTGGTTCACCACCAAGTTTCTTGCATTCTCGCTTGATAAGCGGAAGGGGCTGGCTTGCTGCCTAGTATTGTATTTCATTTCATCTTTTAGCAGTTTGAGATCTAACGATCCCCTATTCACCGTATGCTCTCACCTTCCCACATTAGGCACTTGGTGATCAGAAAGTGGAAGGGTTGCAATCTTCAGCAAGTTTTCATTTTATGCTTTCTAACCTTAACGGGTTATTTGTTGTGGATGATTGTTATTGGCCTATAAACAAAAAATAAATAACTGGGATATTACAATATGATTACAACTTCATGAGAGAAACAAATGATTTGAATCTTTTTTTGAGCCATCTTTACTCCAAATATTCAGTTGTCTTTACAAATGTCTGGAAAGAATTTATATCATACTACAAACCCCATACCTGCTTATGTATCATAGGCAGTCAAAAAGAAGAAATTGTTCATGTCCAATGGGTTCTTAACATTAATTTTATATGATGTATTCACTATTTACTTATGAGTCCATGTTTGATATTTTGCAAATAAAAAACTTGAACATGTTTACATTCAGAAAATATGTAACACAAAAACTATCACCATAGAAGCATATGGAATGCATCAACGCGTCATAATAATGTATTCCAATAAATATGTTAATAGTTGTGATTATCAACATTATTTTCAAGCCTTTAACACATTTTGTGCCATCTAAGTAGATGATTTCAATTTTTATCTTATATTCTTTTTGTTTGGGGTGCAAATTTGCAGTCCTAATATTTTTCAAAAAAAACATGTCCCCCTTTAAACCATCAAAAGGATCACTGATGTGCACAAGTGGATACTTATCTTTAATGAAAACACTATTTAGGTCTCTGTAACCTTCACACTTGTATTTTTATTCTTTTTTCTAATTTTCATTTACCAAGTTAACAAGTCTCTTGGAAGGGCGCGGATAGGATTGAATTAAGCATTAAGAATCAAACAGCTAAGGTTTCTAATAAGTAGCAAGTCTCTTGACTTCAAGCTCATTGAGAAAGATATGTCAATGGGAGCTGTGGATATCAATATTTTGGTATTTAATATAGTCTGGTGAATTTAAATAAAATAACAATATGTTAATAAAGTTAGATTAAAGATTTAACTTTTATCATTTTCTGAATATCTAATATAAGACTATTTGGGGTCCCAATATTAAAATAAAGGGGCCTTTTGGAGACATGGACGCCACTTTATTAGGATAGTGATTTTATTTTTATGTTTTAAAAAGAAAAATAGAAGAGGCCAACCCCTTTGGGAGGCTATAAAGAGGAGATTGGGAGTTCATTTGTAATATGTTCGTTTTGATATTTGATATTGCTTCTTGTTTTGGAGGAGATTGCTCTTCTCAGGGTTTGTGAGGACAAAATCCCTTATAGGCAACATTCTCTACATCGTTGAAAGACACAATCTGGAGAATATCTTCACGATTTCACACAAAGATCACGACTAAGTTTCAATGGTGATTTGTTATTTCCTTATTCTTCAATTTCCAGAGTGCCTAATTGTCTGAGATTATTTGTGGTGTTTGAATGAGAAGATTTCTTGAGTTTATTGTACATATTTTTATTGTTTGAGGCTGGTCGTACCATACATTTGTAGGTTGTACTTATAGAGGGTTGTACATTCCTACAAAGTGGCATAAGATTTTATTGAGGGATCGATTTGGTCTTGAAGTGGTTTAATCAACATTTTGTGGCAACATTTGTCGTCTATCCTCCCTTGATTCTAGCCATCCAATTTGGAGCTTCTTGGTGTTGGTGTCTAGGGTTTGGCACCTCTAGCTAGCATATTTATGTATCATATCAGACCTCTTAATTGCTTGTAATGTCCCCATTTGGGATTTGCCTTCTTGTAGTCCTACAACAACAATTTTTATTTAAAGTGACAGTTGTAATATATTAATCAGCATAATTTTATCAAAATTGAATACATTTCATTATAATATTGACTTAAAACTTTAAGAATAGTTCAAAGCATAGAACTTATATTGATAATTTTTTCTGATTTGTATACTTGAAATATATGCCTCAATATTATAAATTGCTATTGCTCAACTAAGCCTTCAGATTAAAGCTAAGTTGTAGGGTTCGCCCCCCTAACCCCCTAGTACCGGTCCAATCCGGTCCTGGTCTGGTCCACCTGTGGTCTGGACATGGTCCATGATTCATAGGCCTGGTTCAAACCAGGTTGAACCCAAGTGGACCCAAGTAGAACCCGAGGGGCCGGTGGCCCAAAAACGAACTTTTTTTGCAAAATTTAATTTTTTTCCAAATCCGCTACTTTAAAAATAAAAATAAAACCCTAAAAGTGAGTTTTAAAACATAAACTTGGCTCATTTCTCCTCCTTTGTGTTGCAAACAACAGTCTTTTGCTAGCAGGTTGAAGAAAGGGTAAACAAAGTTTGGCTTCCAAAATTAAATAGGAGTTGAAGACTGATTTTTAAGCTTCAACAAGTGTTGCAGCATCATTTCCACACATTTGCAAGCTCCCATTGGCTGAAAGAAGTAAGTTTTTTAACATTTTTTCAACTATTTTTTTTTCACAAATTGTTCACATGAAACATTAATTGTTTTTCATTATTTTGTTTTTGTTTTGAATGTGTTCATATTATTTCTTGCCATAGGAACTAGAATGGCATCTACCTCTTCCTCCATTGGCACAAATGAACAATCAATATCAAAACAAAGAAATGATCCAAATTCTCCCCTATGGAAGTATGTTGACATTATAAGACCACTTCTAGGAGGTGGGGGATTCTGTTGGAGATGCCAAGGATGTGGTGTAGAACGTAATAGTTCATATTTTCGAGTGGTAGGTCATTTGTGTGGAATACAAGGAAGAGGCATCAACAAATGCCCTAGAAAAGATGGTAAACCTATACCAGATGAGACGGTGATGAAATATATTACGGAGCATGAGGTAGTAGAAGAGAGAGAAGCCCGGAAATTGAATCAAACCGTGTAATGTCCCCTTCTAGCCAGTGATCATTCTTGGTGGAGAATAGCCTATTCAGGAGGCCCGTAGGCTATTTTTGGCAGAATTAGGGTTTCCATCTTCTGGGAGGAATTTGAGTGGGAAGCAATTGGAGTCTGGAATTTCTGATTGTGGAGTTTTTGGGGGTTTTCAGAGAGCTTCGCAATGTTAATACATGCATCGTATTCAGTTGAGGTTCACATACTCACTATTTTTAGTAAGTTAGGGTTTGGCTGATTGGATGGTACAGTTTTATCGAGCTTTCCAAGCTCTTTCTTTAGGTGCGAAGATCATGCTTTTTGGAGCAGTATTTCATGACTTACTTTTTTAGTAAGTAGGAGTTTGAGCATTGCTATTTTTGGCAATTTTGGACAGGGTCCTGATCCAATTCAGTTCAGTGGTTTTCATTGCTCAACTTCATCCTTGATTTTGATGATAATCAGTATTGGAGTTATAAGTTATTTAGTTAAATATTATTTCCTTATCCTAAGGTTTAATATTTAATTATTTTATTACTAAGTAATTTTATTGAGAATTGTGCATAATGTTGCTTTCCTAAGTCTGCTAGGCGAAATATTTATTTTATAAAGGGGGACGCCAAAAAGGTGAATGTGGAGACATTAATTTATTTAACAAAGTGTATTTTCATGCCAAAAAATCGTGGTCTTTTCCCTCTAGGAGTGATTTTGACTTATGAGTGGGACGCCATACTTGGGTCCACCTTGGGGAAATGAAATGCAAATTGAAGAGGGTGAATTTGGTGGTAATTTGGATTTGAATTTCAGACTGGGAAATCTATAAATACAAGTGCTTAGCCTCTCATTTGGTTATCCAAAGAATTTATACTGTTATGCTGTCGGAATGACTCCAGACTTCTTCGAGGGTGAAAACCTCCTAAAGTATCCTTTGCAGTTTTGGGTGTGAGACATCACTCCTAGCTATGGTTCGATTTTGTTGGATTGCTTGGTTGTTTCCTGTGGATTGCGTTTTGTGTGGATTTGGAGAGTTTTGTTTGTAATTTTTTGGTGTTGTTGGATGTGGTGGCTTAAGCATTATTTCGTTTATATCTCCTTGCCTATTGATCATTACATTTTGGGTATTGGCTCTATCCAACCGTACTCCCTAGGCAATATAACTCACCAATTTGCAGAAGGGGACGTGGTGATTCTGATTTTTATCTGCAAATCGAAATCTACAGCAGGCCGTACCATTTGGGAGGTGCCTCAGGTTGCGTGCAACACTCCTGAAGCTTCCACGTTGCTGGTTTGAGGTTTGGGGATTGATCACCTATGTCATTTCTTTCATTTGTTTCAGATTTGGTGTAATGTGGTGTAGAATTGAGTGTGTTGTGAGTTTTTTGGTGTTGCCTAGTGTGGCTGGTTCTGTGTGTCATTGATTTTCAGTTTCAGAACAGCAAGTAGTGTTTATGTTGTATAATTTTGGATAGCTTGAGATCTGCACTTAACTTCCTATCTATGCTCATATCTCTATTTGTAAGATTGTTTCAGTAGTACTGATCAATCATTCTTATTGCTTCTTCTTTTGTAATTCCCACTATGCAAGTGGATGAGGATGGCTTAGCCGCCTTCTTGTTTGTAATTCAGTTTGTAGTTTTTGTCCTCCCACTGAGTAAGTGGTTGAGTGATATATTCCTCCCGCTGACATATGCGGTGGAGTGATAGTTTCTATGTCTTGTCCTCCCGCTGAAATATGCGGTAGAGTGATTGTGTTGAAATTCCTTGTTGTTTTCCTTGGTTGATTCACCGCCAAGTAGTTTAGTTTATATCTTGCTGGATAAGCAAAAGGAGCTGACTTGCCGCTTGTGCATTGTAATTTCAGTTCAGTTTTTGGTGCTAATGATCCCCGAAACACCATATGCTCTCACCCTCCCAGATTGGGCTCTCGGTGAACAAAAGGTGGAAGGGTTCCCTTTTGGTTGTTTTGGCTTATTTCTCTAACCTTAACAGGTTATTGTGTTTGCTTTGTAATCTTATTGAGAAAATCAAAAAAAAATTTAAGGGGAATATTTCAAATGGCACCAAAACAAAACAAAGGGAATGCAATTCCCATCTAATCCCATTGTTGTAGTGGAAAGCCACCCCTTCATTTCCACAGTTGCACGTCAAAGTGAAGCACCCTTGAGACGCAAAAGAACAAAGGGGCCTTTAGAAACTGCATTTCAAAATGAGAGTCAAGACATTGTTGACCAAGATGTAGCAAGGTGCATATATGCAAATGGGTTGGCTTTCAATGTTGTTCGCTCCCCATATTAGAAGCAAATGTTGAGAAGTGTTAATGAAGCTCCAAGAGGGTATAAGAGCCCAGGTTGTGAGAAGGTATGTGGAACCTTATTGCAAAGAGAGGTGAAGGGGGTTGAAGATGTATTAAAACCCATAAGGGATTCATGGGCTAAGACAAATGTATCAATTGTTTCAGAAGGGTGGAAAGATTCTAAAAATCGTCCCTTGATCAATGTCATAACAGTGTCACCTAAAGGGGCAATGTTTTTGAAAGCTATGGATTGTGACGGCCAAGTAAAAGATGGCCAATTTATTACATATATTCTCATCTCCGCCATTGAGTCTGTGGGACCTCACAATGTTGTCCAAGTCATAACGGACAACGCAAAAAATTGTAGAGCTACTGGTTTGTTAGTTGAGAAATGCTATCATCACATCTTTTGGCCACCTTGTGTGGTCCATTCACTCAATCTTATGCTACAAAAGATTGGGAATAAAATTAAATGGATCAAAGATGTGTATGCAGAGGTTGAGGACATCCATATGTTCATCACAAACCACCACTTCTCAAGGGAATTTTAGACCTTTTTTGAATTTGGAGCTATTGAAGGTAAGTGAAATAGTAATTTAATTTTACATTTTCTGGTTTTTAAAATTTTCAATGTTCATAATATCATTGTGTAAGCTATATTGTGTATTCTTCTTTAACCTTTGGCTTTATTTTTTAATCATTTTGGCATTAATTTGTGTTATAGGTTGTTGAGACCCATTTTGCATCAAACACAATCGTCTTGAGACGACTTGTGAAAGTTAAAGTGGCACTTTGCAATATGGTGATCAACACAAATTGGACTATATGGAAGCAGAGTAGCAATGAGAGGGCAGCAAAAATTAGGGAACAGATATTGAATGATTCATGGTGGGATCTTGTGACATATCTCCTTAGTTTCACTGAGCCCATTTTGAGCATGATTCGCTATACTGACATGGATAGGCCTTGCATTGGTGAGATTTATGATGGCATTGACTCAATGCTTGAAAAAATGAAGTGCATCATAAATGCAAGAGAGAAATCCCCAAGGAGAAATTCTTCAAACAATTGGAAGCAATTGTTGTAGAAAGGTGGAATAAGATGACCACTCCTTTGCATCTCCTTGCCTATGACTTGACACCAAAACACTATAGCAATCATTTTATTGATCAACCAGGAAGGCTTCCACCATGGAGAGATCTAGAAGTGTCTGATGGGTACAAGGAAGCATTCCTTAGACTTTATCCTGATGATGATTTGTGAGATATTATTACAAATGAGTTCCTAGAATTTGCAAATGCAAATGGTCTAAGTGTTGATGCTCTTCGTCATAAATCGAAGAAGGATGCTCATAGTTGGTGGTACTTCCATGGCACATGCTTCCAAAACCTACAACCCCTCATTGTAAAAGTTTTATCACAAGTAAGTTTAATTAATTAAAATTTATCACAAGTTTTATTTATAGTTTACTTTGTCTTCATAGGTTGCTAGTAATTTTTAATTTTAATTTTTATAAATTTATAACTTCAATTGTTTACTTTGTCTTCATAGTTTGCTAGTTCATCTACTTTAGAAAGAAATTGGAGCACATACTCTTTTATCCACTCAGTAAAGTGAAATAGATTGCAATCAAAAAGAGCGTAGAATTTAGTATATCTGCATTCCAACCTACATCTTTCACACAAGCAACGTGACTACAACCAAGGGGAAATGAAGATGTGGGATATAGAGCCAAAGTATACTGATTTGGATGCTTCCGCTTCTCAGCTTGTTGCATTTGATGACTCGGATAGCAAGCAAACTTATAGTGCAAGTGGCATTGGCACTAATACATTTGGCCTCAAATTTCGACGGAGGTTTTCGACGGACAAGGCATTTTGTGATCAAATTTGATTTTTTTTTTAAATGCTCAATAACGTCGAAATGTCGACGACGTTTTTCGACGAAGCTCGTGTTAGTCAGAATTCCGACGACCACAGGCATTATTAAAAAAAAAAGCGCGAGTTCATTTGAAAACCGCGTGCAATAGATTGAATTAACAATTCCTTTGTTTCTTTGCCCCTCTGCAAATCAGGTTCGATGTGTCCTTCTCCCTTTAACTCCCGACTTGCTAATTAACAACAACAGATTTATATCAACCATCTTGTTATCTTTTCCTGGTCTGGTTTAAAATTGGGTTGTCTAGCAGGTGATATCAAACGATTGAGTAGCTAGTTTGGAGGGTATCGAACTATTGAAGATGGCGAAATTCCTGTAGATTTTTGCATGCCTGTAAATTCTTGTGGACTTGCAGGTTGTGTGTTTGCATCATGTAAAGTTGGTTGCAGACAAGATCATTTCAGTGTGTGTCATAAATTTGAGCTTGTCATCCTACCAGTATGTTCTCATTTATCTGTTTTTCTTTACTTTCCTAATGCTGCAATTCCTAGTTATTGAAAAGTCTTCCAATTATCGATTATGTTAGATAAAGGCTAAAAGTATTGTATAAAATTAAAAAATAAGTAAACCCTATTTACTATACCAGAATCGGGACATAAGCAGCAGTGATGTCCACATATTTATCTAAGTGGTGTTACAAAATAGACTTCATCTTCCAAGTTTTGTCAAATCCACAGAAAAATCTTTTAGAATCAAATAAGGTGATAAACATTTGAATCTTCCATAGTTCAATTTGGCACCAATTGTAGAGTGTGTTGGGATTCAATCTAACAGTTGAAATTTTTGCTTGAATGCCCCCTTGTGTATATAGCCTTATTTTGCCCATCATATATAACAGATTTGAGAAATCTTTAAATGGATCTCCCTCGGTCAAATTTGTCTAGGTGTCGTTCCTCTTCATTCCACTTGCTATTATTATATGTTGAAAGTTGCAAAAGCCCAAAAAATTTCTCTGTCCAGGAAGGTTTTGGTCATTTTTCTCACTTTTTGTGGAGTTGCAGACTTTTTGTTGACTACTGGACTTATTCTAATTGTCTAATATCCAGTTCCAACTGTCAGTCCCACGTGGAAGCTCTGCTAAGTATATTGGGTTTTTCTTCTCTTCATCTATTTGTATTTCCTCCTTTTGTGGGTTTTTAACAAACAGCTAGACTTTTGTCTCTTTGTCCCAATATTCCATTCTCGTCTACCCCTAATTACCTATTTGAGGTTGTAGAATGAAGAGTTATCTTTAATTCAAGACATGTTTGAAGGTCAACCATGGATTATAAAGAAAGTTCTAATGGTTTTTTTCAAAACTGTCGTAAAACCCTTATTGACAGCGTTGTAGCAAAAGAATTGATTATAACTCAATGTAACTGCTTAAGTTTCTTCATATTTTGGATTCTAATAGTCAATTCAATTCTCTTTCATATGAAGTTGGTTTCATGTTGATTGGTTGTATAAATTATAAGAAATCTTATGCCCTAGCAGGGTAAATATGGAATGAACCTAAATGCCATTGACTCAAAACCACATTATGAATGATAAAACCTTAAAATTCTCAAATTAAAACCTTAATACATTATGAATGACTTGATTGAGTTCTTCGTAAATTCATCATTCCTAAGTTGATTCTATTAGATGACACAATAAAAAGGTTTCTCTTTTTTTAAAACTCAAATATTTTTCATCAACTTGCCAAAATCAAGCTTCTTTTTTAGCCAAGAAAACTATCTAAATAAAATAGTCTTCATAATTGAAGAGAGTCTAAATTTAAATAATATTTTATCTTCTATATAACTGGTTCTAAGAAGACTTTTGTACTTGCGATATCCTTTTGCGTAGCTTGTGAAGGTTGTGAACGAAGTTTCGATAGCCCGATTTTTTTGCATGTGAAGAAAGACCATGTCAGAAAATATCAGCAAAAAACAAAATAAGGAGACAATTGCTAGATTGTGGTCTAACTTGAAAAGAAAATGTGATGGAAAATGTTATTGTCCCTGCAAAATTTGTAAGGGCTTAAAGACTAGAAGACTTCTAATCAAAACAACTAAGAAACATCGTAGGCAGCATAGTCACAATGAAGGGGGACATTATTATCATCCATTGGTAAGTTGTTCATTATATCGTTTTAACAATTTATATAAATAAGAAATCGCTTCATGATGAGATCATGATCATAGTTTATTTATGTTGATCATTTTTATATAGGTCAAGCTCTCCAGGGCACATGATATGGACCAATACAACCCGAAGAATATGTTTTTCAAAGTGGAGGAACATGGAGGTGTGAATATTGAAGCTAAAGATAATGATCCCATGGAAGATGACGATCATGCGCCAGAAAACACAATTGAAGATGATGGTACAAATACATTGATCCATGACACATTTAGTACTGGCGCAGCCGATCATGATGATCAAGATGACTTTGATGTTGTTCATGATTTACCTGTACTTGAGAAGGCATACGAGCCCCTTTATGAAGGCTCCCAAACAACTCTTCTCTCTGTTATATTGTTGTTGGTGAACTTCAAGGTTATGAATGGTTTATCCAACATAACAATCTCATGTATGTTAAGGTATGTCGTATATGTCATTATATTTAATAAAGGGTGAATCATGTACCATTAATATTCTTTATATTAACAAATTAATATTCTATAGATTGATAGGTGAGTTTTTGTTACCACCATCAAATATTCTACCTCGCTCATACCGAGAATTATCTTCCATTCTGAAAGATATTGGAACGGAGTATCAAGCAATAGATGCTTGTACCAATGATCATATTATATATCATAAACAACATGAATTTGCAACAGAATGCCCTGAATGTCATATCAGTAGATATCGAACAGATCAAATAACAAAAAAGGTGTCTCGCAAGGTTCTTCGTTATATTTTCATTATTCCATGTATGCAACGATTATTCAAGTGCACTAGCTTGGCACAATTTATGGATTACCATGCACGCAATAGAAGTCGAGATGACATTATTCGAATGCCTGCGAATGGTTCAGCATTTATGGACATAGAGGAAAAGTGGCCACACTCTAAAGAAGAACCTCGTAATCTCAGGCTTTCATTGGCAGTGGACGATGTCAATCCATTTGGAGAGATGAGATCTGTTTACTCGGTGTGGCCAGTTTTTGTTATCAACAATAACATTCTTCCATGGATGTCAATAAAGAGGGAGCACATAATGTTGGTGATGATTGTTCCAGGTATTTTATCATTTAAAAGTCATCTACATTTAATTATAAATATTGCAATAAAATGGTTATAATAATTATGTAATGTTTTTGTTCATTCAACTAGGTAAGTACCAAGTTAAAGATATGAATGTATATATTGAGCCTCTTATCGACGAGTTGCTGGAGTTATGGAATGGTGTCACTATGTATGACGTCTCTAGACCAATAGGACAAAGACAATTTCAATTCCATGCAATGCTTGTATGGACAATGCATGATGCCCCAAGGCTAACACATTTTTGTGGTATGTTACAATGTTCACGTTGCGCATTATAATTATAATTATAAAAATTAACATAATTATTCCAATTATACATTATCTTGTAGGTCTTCAAACAAAGGAAAAATTTGCATGTCCAGTTTGTGGTCCAAAGATGAAATCTCGTCATTCAAAAAGTTTAGGAAAATAGGTGTTTGATGAGTATAGGCACTTCCTCCACATAAATCATAAGTATCGAAATACTGAAAAACATATTTTCAATGGGAAAGAAGAGACTACATCAAAGCCACAAAGAATGACACCTTGCCTATGGAAGTTGGAAAATAATAGAATTAATCATCAAGGTAATGTCATTCCATCTAATGGTTTATGATTGGAATTTGTATTTTTCTATTGTCTTTTGTTTATTGATGATGTAATTGATGATCGTGAAGGTCGTCAAGGCATTAATGACCACCTTCCAAAGGGACTAAAAAGTTATCCTAGACAATTTAATAGGTTGCCCTACTACGAGCAGCTACAAATTGTGCATTTGTTTGATACTACGCATATTGGAAAGAATATAACAAAGACATTATGGAAAATATTGGAGGGAAGGCGTGACAAATAAAAAAATGTCAAAATTTGTAGTGACATTCAGGAATCCAATCATGCAATGAAAAATGTCATTCAATCAAATAGCAATGGAGACCAGATTAATATAAGTGCCCTTCCTTGCTTATTAACGGACCAGCAAAGCAATGCTATAAAAGAAGTCATACGAAAAATTTGATTTCCCACAGGATTTGCTGCAAACATAAAAAATCTCATATCAAAAAAAAGTGAATTTGGGCCAAGGATGAAAACACATGATTGGCATACCTTCATTAAAGTAATTCATGTTCTTGTGTATTTACTAAATATTTGTATACTACGCATGTATTTTTCATTGTATTATGTTAGAAAACAATGAAAAGATCATTTGATAATTGTTGCAATATGTTCTACCTTTATCTCTCCCAGACAACTTTGACAATAATGTCAAGCAAGTCATATATGATCTTGGAAAATACATGAGGTAAGTAGTGATCTTTGTTCAATTTGTTGTATAGATAATATATTTGTGATTTGTTTTACTTGTTATGTAATATATTGTATATTATTTTGTAAAGTCTCGTTTATATATTTTTGCGTCTTGAATCTCTTCTAGGTGGTTGTCATCTAAAGAAATCCATCAAAAAGATATAAAATATTGGAAGTGAAAAATTTCTCATTTAATGTGTGAAATACAAAAGTGTCTACCTTCAACTTTTTTCAATCCACAAGAACATTACCTCATACACCAAGTTGAGGAGATTGAATTGTGTGGACTTGTACACACTAGGTCAATATGGATGGTTGAGAGACACCTGAAATTTTTTAAGGCTTTGGTTCGACAGAGAGCACATCCTGAGGGTTCTATGGTGGAGGGATATATGGTATACCAGACTATGGTATATATTGCTGAATATCTTTCTAAGTTTGCAGCACAGATCCACATAGATCGCATTTGGGATCCCAACCCCATTAACAAATTTGAAAGCGAGTACTTGATGGGGAAAGGTAGATTGAGGAAAGTGAGTTGAGGAAAGTGAGAGGTAATTATAAGATGTTATTGTAGTTAATTAATTCTTAATCTTCTAAATAAATCGGTTGTAAGTCGTCTATTAATTATTTGTACAGTCGGTCGGGAGTGGGATGCGCTACATTTGTATATTGCAAACAATTTTTATTGGATGACGGTGTGGATTGAACAATGTCAACATTCTGGTCGCACATTAACATGGGAAGGTGTGGCTTCATTGGTTAAAGAAGCTCATCGTAATGGAGATTCCAATGTTACGCAAAGGGAAATTGATTTAGCATATGGTTTAAGAGATAAACAAGTACGTATAATTTTATTAATCACTCGTATGTTTATCAACTCACAATGCAATAATTTTAACATGTTAGACATATTGCAGGTCAAACACCACAAGGCTATGTGTTGCAATGGTCATAAATTTCGCATGAAAAAGTTGGATGACACGAAGAAAATTTGTGATTCTAGGATAACGGCAGTCTTTGAAGTGGCCAATATTTCATCTAGAAACGACATACATCCTCAAGAGTCTCAAAATCGATACTATGGCATTTTGGATGATATACCTGAATGTGACTTTAATTCCTTCAAATTAGTTCTGTTCGTCGTCAAATGGTATAGGCTACGACTGAATAAAAATGATCCTGATAGAATTGTTATTGAGCATGATAATGGATTTACAATGGTTAATACAAGGTCATTTGAGCCAGTTGAGGATGAGCCCTATGTTCTTCCAAGCCAATGTGAGCAGGTATTTTACTCAGAGGTTCCACATAAACCGAGTTGGTCATTTGTTGTTAGACATGATCCAAGAGGAAGGCCGATAAAGTATAATGAGATGGAAGAAGAAGATACCGAAGAAGTAGAAGATAATGATGATGATGATGATGATGATGATGATGATGATGTTGTTGATGATGACGATGACGATGATGATCATGATGGTCATGATGATGAGTTGGATGAAGAAGAAGATCAATGACATGAATGAAATGTATGACATTTTTTGAACTTTGTGTTTATTTATGGAATTTGGACTGTTTATTAGCTATGTGATGGATGGTGATTTAAAATACATATGTGATGGATTACATGTTTATGATGATACATTTGACATTTTTTGAACTTTGTGTTTATTTATGGAATGTGGACTGTCTATTAGCTATGTGATGGATGGTGATTTATGATACATATGTGATAGATTACATGTTTATGATAATATATATGTGATGCCTATGATGCTCAATTACATATATGATGATACATATGTGATGCTTATGGTGCTCATGATACATATGTATTTATTGTTTATCAAATTACAAATGTTATGCTTATGATGCTCAATTGTTGGTGTTGATTTCATGTATATATTTTGTGTGATACTGCCACCCTTGGTGTAAACAGGTAATTGACTATAGACATTGTCAACCTTTTAGTTGAGGATCCTGCACAGTCTACATAAATAAAGCTAAGGAATAAAAAAATATACAATGATTATGATGATTGCATATTGTTCGTGTTATGTACTATGTAATTTTTAGTATACGTGTCATGCAATTCTTAGCTAACATAAGATAATTGAATTACATATGCAGGACCCTGAACCCCTTTGACGAGGATCCTGCACAGTCTCATGGATCGACAGGTATAAGTCAATACACCCTATAGAAATAGAAATAGTTTATTTTTAAAAAATTACTAGGAAAACAAACTTCCTCAGTTCTTCAAACCTCGACATTAGCAGCAAATCTAATACAGTTATCAACACTTGAGGCCCCAGTTGGACTTATTCAATTTTTAATCTCAACGTCAACTTCAAAGCCGACTTCTTCATCAACATTACCCTCATTTGCAAAATATCTCTCTCATTACCAACTAACTCTCTCATTTGATGGAGTGCAGGTACCACCAAATAGGTATTTGTCAAATGTGTCTTCCTCGAATGAGGGAAATGTAGGAATAGTCGACGAAAGTGAGACATGTAGTAGGTCTAAAATAGGAAGATCAACTAGAGGTCAAAAGATTAGAAGAAAATTCAATAAAAGCATGGAATTTTTCCTTGCTCAAGGGGGGTCATGTTCTTATGATGATGAGACCAAAAGCGACATCGAGGTGCCCTTGAGGTACAAACATCTACAGAAACAATGGGTACCCAAGCAACTTCCTCCAATAAACACCGATTTTTGTGTTAACGAGAGGATATATCGCATAGCACCTTCGTCGTTACATGGTTTGGGCCTATTTTCCATGGACAGCATAAAGGTCTATTACAACAAAGTTGTTGAATTGATGGAGTATGTCGGACCTTGTTACAATTACAAAAATTGGATGCAAATTGTTCAATATAAAAAACGTATGCGTAGGTATGCACTGTCACCAAATTATATACAACAGAAAGATAATGATCAAAGTAAACAAGTGGTTGTATACATTGATGGAAGGCCAAAAGCAACAGGGAATATTGCAGGTTTTATAAATAGTACGCGACCTGGGTCAACTAATAAGCAACCCAATTGCATATTTGAGGCGCGCGAGGGAAATCATGTATTCGTATGTGCGGTAAAATCAATAAGTACAGGGGAAGAGCTGCTAATTGATTACAATTTGAATCGTATAAATACAAACAAAGTTACTAACATGGGGGTGGTACATACTATATGCCATTTAAACCAACCTCCAATTAATGACTCCAATATACCATCTTATTAATAAGTTTTTTTGTTAAGTCTATTGGTTTCATTTCGCTAACGTGTTTATATTTTTTCTTTGTCACAGGGCGACATGGATCCGTCACATAGCACAGACAGGGATGTAGGTCCCGACACTTCTACCAAGCAGATAAACCTCATTGTAATTGTACAAATTAGATAGAAGCAAACAATTACATTATTATGTTATTTTCTTGAGTGTTTTGGAGTAATTTTGATAGAGTTAATAATATTCTTGTCACAAACGGATGTTCGGGGAAAGGGAAAGGAACCTCCCTTACATAAACACCTCAGCACAATATTAAGCGATGAGGACTACGCAATTTCCACAAACCTTGTAGAAGTGATAAAAATGTCTATCACAAAAATTAATAAAGAGATTGTTGCTTGCGTATGCACGAACCCTCAAATTGATGAGATAAAAGATAGGTTGCATCAATTGATGCAAGCAGCAAAAAACATGCGAGTAGGCAGTAATGAAAGTTTTAATTATAACAAAAGTTCAATAATGGTTTATGTTTTATACTCTTTTATGTCACTAACTAAAATATGTACATGTTTTTACAGAATTTCATGTGTCATCATCAACCTAGTGGACATGATCAGAGTATTGCAGGTAGTGCAGGTGGTGACCATGTTCTATACATTAAAACTACTCCTTCTTTGGACTTGTGAACTTTCTTTTTTAATGCTAGTGTTATTTACACAGGCCTTTCCCTGTCTATACTATTGCTCTCTCTTTAGAATTATTAATAATAAGTTGTGTGTTTATATATGATTGTAATAATAGTTTATTAAACTGTTAATAAAGTATTTAGTTGCACAATTAAAAGTTCTCATTTGACTTGATCTGATCACCGGTGATGTCTATGGAAGCTATTGATTTCTTTCCTTTATATCTCTTTTAACTTTTCTTTGAAAGACCAACAAGACAGAATGGAACGTGACAACCAATCCTCCACACTAATATTCGAACTGCAACTTTACTTCAAATCATAAAAACATAAGAAAGCACATTGAAGCAATCTAAAGAAAATAGATTGATCTCAAGGAACTAATCAAATGATTGAACAAATAGATGTCATCAAAGATAAATAGAACATCTGATCTTCATATAAATAGAGAACATGAGAGAATCAACTGATAATGTATTTCACTAGTGTAGCATTTCCAGAAAATAAAACTCAGAATGTTGCATTAAAAATGTCTTGAAAAATGATGATAACATGATCTCCTCTGTCTAAAATTTCTCCATATATATATAAGAGAATTTTGTTTGAAAGTGAAAGGACATACCCTTTCATTAAGACTCAAACTAACTAAAGCCTAATTACAAACAAACTAACTAACCTAACTGACAACCGACACAGAAAATATATTACATAAAGCTCTTTAAGGAACCATAGTTTGTTTCATTAGACACAAGGGCTAACTTCCCAGAACTGCACCACACTTCTGAATATGCTCCAAATAATTCTCTGATTTGAAAGTATCTGCATCAAAGATGACATCTCGAACAATGTTTTCCAAAGTGATAAACCGCTCCATTTATGTTGTGGTCTCTGTTAAATCAATCCCATCCTCTAGGCAGCATTAAGGGCAACATCAAGAAGACTTTGACATTCAGAAATCCACTTGTCTTTATCCTTAATTTCCCCTCTCTAATCAACTAATGTAGGAATTCCATGTTTGACCGTGTCCTTGCATTCATCATAATCTGTTTGCAATTGGGCGTCAAATTTGTCATGTTTTTCCAGGAGCATGTTAATTTTATCAATCTCTTTTGCATCTGCTCCTTCTAAAGTTTTCTCATGTAACTTCACACCCAATCTGTTCTTGATCCTGTTGTGAGACACAGCATTGTCCATATTCTTTTGGAAAATAATCCAGAACTGCACTTCTTATTTAAATTAGATCTGCACTCCACATTTCCAAATTCTTCCCCATCTCAAATGAGGTTCTCTTCTCCCTTTTATATCTCATTGTTGAGGGAGTCCCATCTTTTCCTTCCATGTCTTTTGAAGATTCATTAACTTAATTAAATATAATTAATTATTTTCTTTAATATTCTAATTTAATTTTTTTTTTAATTCTTTTGTATTTTAATTTACTATTATTAAATTTAATTTCAAAGTAGGGACATTACAAAGACCAATAAGACCGCATGAAGTTTGACAACATGAGATAGCACATTGAAGCAATCTAAATAAATAGATTCCATGGACCATCTTTTGTAAGGACTATACTAGTTTATCACTTACACTGCCCTCTGGTCACAAATTTCCATACCTTTGTCTTGCTATAATGTCCCCATTTTAGCATACATGGTTTTTTGGTGATTAGCCTATCATTCTGACCCTCTGAGGCTAATGAGTATGGATAGAGGGTCTCCTGAGGCTTGTATCAGCTCCAGAGTTCAGTGTGTTTCGATCTGGTTTTCGTTTGGTATCATTTGGACTTCATTTGCTATACTTACTATTTATAGTAAGTTTGAGATGTTAGAGATGGACCCCTTCTATTTTTAGTAAAGGGGTATGGTCATATGCAGCTTCATCATGTCAGCTCCCAGCTCAGACGGCGTTTAAAAATGTTGAGTATTAATGGAGATATTAATGTTTATTTAGTTTAAATAAACATTAATGTTTTGAACTTATATTATTAAGTTATAATATAATTTTATATTATAACTTAAGTAAGGGTCCAAGTATCATTAAAGGGGACCATTTAATTAATTAATTGTGGCTCTTTTACCAAGGTGAAATATTAAATGACAAAGTGAAAATATTATATCATTAAATGTCATTTAATATCATTAATTGATTTAATGCCTTATTGGAGAAAATCGAACCTTCATGGGAAATATATATAAGGCTTTTGAAAAGAAGAGAAGGGGGATTGATCATTGTTATTTTTGATGAGAAGACTTGTCTCTTGGCTTTGGAGAAGAAGCTGGGGTTTCTGCAGCTTGTCCAGAGTATCGGCATTGGAGAACGTGAAGACTTCATTGCATCAGCAATCTGAGGGTGTGAGATATTCATCTGAAGTTGCTCCTAGGGTTGGCTTCATCCAGAAGTTGACATTGTGCTGATTGGGAATTTATTTTCAGATTTATTGGCATAGCTGAGGGCATATGTATATGGCAGACTGAGAACATCATACAGAGGGTTTATTTGCTGCTACAGTGTCGTGAACAGTGTGCGTGAACAGTGCACATGAACAATGAGCTACAGTACCCGTAAATAGTAAACACTACAGTACTGCGCTACAGTGAATGCTACAGTACCTTGCCAATTTTGTGGTCTTTGTGGAGACCAAATTGGAGATGTTTGTTCAGATTTATGATGAAGATTGAATAAGGAGTCTTTGGCTGCTTCTTCTACATTCTGCAAACCCTTGTAGCCGCCTTCATCACCTACAGATTGGGGTTGATTGATATTCCAGGTGACATTCAACATTGATCAGCCACTTAGCTTTCATGCCAACTGTTTGCTTAAATGCCTAATGGCTGTAGGTGTACTTTGGGATGCATGACAAGTGTTTGTCTTAATGTCTACTAGCTGTACTAGTTAATTTCAGTCATTCCATGTGTGTGTAAGGTCTAAAACAGCTAGCATATCATTTCTATAACAACTTTGCATTGTTAGAAGCTTTCCATAACTTCATTTGCAGCGTACAAACCCAAATAAAACAAATAAAGAATTCACTACAGCGGCTTCAAACATTGTATGCCAAGTGTTTGACAATATTCCTTGGGGTTCAAATAAGCGAAATAGGGTCAGATTAGCCAAGGGATATTACACTTGCATCAAAACCTACCTTCCTTTTTCTCCTTCATACTGTTGTATCATTAAGATTAGCATCGAACACTTAATAAAGGTTCATATTTCTTTACAACTCTTAATAAAGGTTCATCCTTGTTTACAATTCTTGCAATTTTCATATATTTAATGTATTATTCTTCAGGTGCTGCCAATGTTCTAGTGGAAACGCCGCCTCATTCGAGGTTATCCCTATCTATATTGCCGACTGCAATGTCGGCAACAGGCAGCATGCAGACGTCCTCTACTGCTCATCATGTTGACCCACCCACTGTTGGTAGATCCCTTTTTTGCTCTCTTTTGTTATGTGTTTATTTCCCTTGAAGTGTTCTTTCTTGGGAGCATTTCATAGTGGATTCATTTTCTGCAGCAGGAGATGCACATGAGGATGCACCAGAGGAGGCGAATACTAGTGATAAAATATCATCATTTCCTGGATCTTCCCGTATTGCTAATACAGGAACGTTGCAGGCCACATTGGTGGTGAGCAACGAAGAATTGATTCCCTTGAAGATATAGAAGGTTCTAGGTACTTAAAAATTATTATTATATATAGTGTAATTGTAATTTACTTATTGATCACTCGTTTTGGATTAATGGTCCCATGATTTTTTTGCAGGAAAAGATATTTTTTATAAAAAATCTTAATGACATTGCATTGCAGATGTTTGGGTCCACCATATGTAAAAGGTGGAACATCATATGTGAACTAACCCTAATCCACTATTTTTATTTCACATCATTTCTAGAATAGTTTTCCTTTGATCCATTTCTTGAACTATATTAAAGGTAGCTTCAATTCATTTATGAATCTAATAAGTTTGTTTTTGCTTAAAAGGTGGAATGACCAAGAAAACAAGGTAAAAGATGAACTCACAAACTGTATGGTTGAGTTGTTTAGAAATGACACATTCGACAAAACCAAGCTCCTTGAAAAAGATGGCACATATCTAAAGTATGTGAGGGACCAGTACAGGACACATTTAGAGAAGAACGTAAAGTACAAGCATCCCCCCATGATTCCATAGGGGGAGTGGAAGGACCTGATTTTGGATGCGAAGGAGAGAATTGAGAGGAAAAAAGGAAGTACTCCACCAAACGGCAGAAGAAGGTATGTGATACTATTAATAATGTAATTATGTACTAATTAGGCTTTATATTTATATAATCTAACATATTTCAAACTTTTCATAGACTAAGTGACACGTCAAAGGCAACCAATGCAAGACAAGAAAAGCACAGGCAACAGAGACTCGGCTCTGGTGGTTATATGAAACTTGCCGCACGAATTGTAAGTATCAGTAAATGAAATATCGCATCAAAATATTTATAAATTGCAAACAATTGTTTTTTGATCAAACAATACAAGCAAAATTCACGATACTAAGCAAAAATGCAGGGCTCTGAATTCAATAGAGTGCCCACACAAGATGACATGAGAACTGCCTACCAGTAAGGCTATACAGCCGTGGCTGAATGGCTACGAGAATTGAGTGGGCAAACACGAGATTCTGGTGCATCCGTCACACAGGTAAATAAGCTATATGAAAATAATTTCAAATTGAATACTTTAACAATAATCTATTTGATGTTAAATTCCAACATAAAGTGAATTTATTTGTTTTAATTAAGCAAGCAATTATAACAATGCGCATGGCATTGGAATGCAGCCTGATAATCATGGAACACAACCTCCACATGAAGGTCCGGATGTGCATCCCAGCAGTGGAGGTATTCATTTGCTATTCAAATTTTTTTATGTAATTATTAATACAAATAAACATCTCAAATTGTAATTGGTGTAGAAATTAATGTAACCTTTTTTGTTAATATTTTAGAGCATGTAGTCGGTGGTGACCAAGTGGAGCATGATCCCGGTAGACAACATCAGGAACATGATGTTCCCCAGTCAGGTAAAGAGGGCCATTGTTATTCCTTTAAACAAATTTAATTGCAATTGGTGTATTGATTAATATAACCTTTCGTATTTCAACTCCAGAGGATCTAGAGGGTGTTTAGCATGTTGAGGTTGAGGCTAAACAAAATGATTTCGAAGATGATGTGGCCCCATCAAGTAAAGAGCGCCATGGTTATGTTCTTTAAATTAATGAAATACTTGTAACAAAAATAAAAAATGATTTGAATTTAACCCATTTCTTTGTTATTGCATAGGACCCCCCTTTGCATCAGCGTCCTCGTCCTCAGAAGAGGACTAGGCATACATCGAGATCACGAGCAAAGGGCAGAACAACTGAAGAGGGGCGAAATGATGAAGAAAATGATGTTCCACTTAGTCTTTATATAGCTTAAAAAAAAATGATTGTAATCTACATTATTTGATAATGACTGATTTTTATGTGTTAATGAATGTAATTATGTGCTAATGAATGTTCATGAATGATGTGTTAATTAATATTGATGAATGTTGTGTGTTAATGAGTGTTAATGAATGTTGTGTTATTGAACGTTATGTGATAATGAATGAATGTTATACTTTATTAATGGATGAAACAATAAATGAATGTTAGATCTTAACGAGGAATTTAGAGTGATGTTGGGGGGGTCGAGGGGGGGAGGGCCAAATGAGCTTCCACCTTCACGTGGTTGGCCCTGTTACGTAGAGAATATTAAACTATTCTCGAAACCAAGCGAAGCTCAATAAGATAACACACTTTTCAATATTTCATTATGTTGCACAGTTAATCTTATTGAATAATGTATATTGAATCTTAATTGCAAGGTCCAACAGAGCCAACACGAACAACAACACCACAAGTAAGTGGTTTGTTTTTTCAATTTTTTGGTTTTTGTTTTTAACAAGCAGCTATTTTTGATGTGATAAGGGCTGAAGAGCTAGCTAATGTGTATCATGAACTAGTTAAGTATTTGTTGATGGTAAGGAAAAATATTAAAGAGCCAAAGGTTGACAATGAGCTTATCTATGCATATGCTAAGACTTTTTAAGTTTTTTTTTTTTTTTTCAACAGAAGTTGTTTTTGATGTGTGTTCTTTTTTTCTTTTCTATAAATAAGTATTGTGAGATTAAGATTAAACATTTTGGATATTGATGCTTTTAGTCAAAGGCACCTCTTTGTTTTCATGATAATCTGGGAAGGTTCATCTGCAATGTTATGTGTAACTGTGAAGGTGAGAAATTGATATTTTTTGTGTACTGACACTTATTTTTTGTTCCAGGTGGATGACTTGGAAGAGGTCAGTGATTACTATCAAAACAGGGGTCGCTTTGATGAACTCATATCCATGTCTGTGATGAGCAGCAGCACTGGAAGGAACTTACATATTTATATATTCAAGATGATGAATATGATAATGCTGCCACAACTATCATGAACCATTCTCCAGAGGCATGGGATCATATGCAATTCAAAGATGTTGAAGTTAAAGTGGCCAATGTTGAATTGTACTACAAAGTTGTCCACTTTTATTTGCAAGAACACCCAGATCTTATTAATGACCTCTTGAATGTCCTTGCCCTTAGGGTAGACCACACACGAGTGGTTGACATCATGCGTAAGGTATGGCTCTCAACTTTTTTATTCAGTTAGTGTTTTTAGGATTACCGAGATGTCTTTCACTTGGGTATTAAGTTTTTCTAGATGTTCTCTTTAGCAGCTATTTGGTTTGGAAAAATTTCATGAGTATCTTAAATTTACTTTGAAGCACATTTACACTTTCGTTTTAATTTATTTCTTTGGGTTCATTTCCTATACACAATTGATAGAATAGATTGGAGTCTCCCATAGTGCACATACAGTGCCAACCCATTTTAAGTACACATACTAGGTTGACAAGTAAATGTAGCTTCTATTCCATGAAGGGTTGATCAAACTGGATAACTATCCCTGAGTTGTGAAAGCAATTAGGCAAACATCGAATCTCAATTGGAATTAGAAAGCTCAACAACAACTAGGGTAGATAGTTTCCCTACTGAAATTGTATGCCCTTAAGGTTTTCGTTCTAGGGTTATAGCTCCATAAAGCTCTCCAAATTACCAAAGTAGTAGAAAAATCCATGCATAGTCAAATAAGCTCCAAAACATTCTTTTATCCAGCCTGCAAAACATTCTCGAAAACTTTTTCAACTTCCCACTTCAAATAAATCATTTAAGTTCAAAAATAAAGTGACTTTATTATTCCCCTTTTTAATATTTCACTTAAATCACTTTATAATACTTATTAAACTAATTAAATAACATTACCCTTAACTCGTACATTGTCGAATAATATTAAATAATTAATTTCAATTATTCCCTTACAGTTGACTATAGCCTACAAGAATAAGATAGGCTAAATGGTCTCTTAGGCTACTCCTTGAAAGGGGACATTACAGTAAACTGGCTAATGGCAATCCTCAACCCATGAGACCTAATGCTAGATATTGGTAGGTCAAAATGATTCCATCCACAACTTGTAAATACTAAATATAGAAAGCCATCTTGGAGCTGGGAGGATATAGCGAGGTCTAAGTGAACTACATGTAATGACACTAAATGTCCTCTTTATTGGACCAAATGAGCGCTTCCTTCCCAAAAAAGCATAATTAGGGGCACCTAAGGAGTACCTAAAAGGAGGTAGCCTATCCAAAGAAATGTTGATAGACTAGAAGAACAAACTCACCTTGGAAAACCACCAATGTCAATTTTTAGTAAGACAAAGATTCAAACCCATCTAAGGCGCAAAATGCCAAATATAGATACCTCTCGTAAGTCAAAGTTGAATCACCCATAGATCTAAGCTTGTGTATGTACCAAGTGATGCCAAAGATGTTATAGAGGCAACAAGGTTGGGCTACAAGTTTGGCTTAGACAATACACGAAGTGTTGTTTCTTTGCATTGTATTGCAAAGCATTATGGTCTCAAACACTTCGTTGAAAAGGCATATCTTTCAAGGGATATCTTAGAGATGCATCTAAAACCATTGCCACTCCATTAAAAAACTAAGGCAAATTCATTGCAAACATGAGACTACAAGACAAGCTACAAAGAAGGAAATAGGTCAATGAAATAAACCTCCAAATAAATATAGGTAGTCATGATCTCCAATGCAACCCCTTTGTACAAGAAATAAACGTTGACGTCCCACAACTTCTACAACAACAAATGCCTTTGAATAGAGTCGGATTCCTTCATAAAGTCCACAAAACAAAAAAATAGTTTAGAAGACTAATGGTAAGCCTCCTGAATAAAATCTCCGTGATGAACCCTTGCTGGTTCAATTCTTCAATCTGCTGTAATTTAATATTTTGTTTTTGTTTTTGATTATTAGAGATGGTCTTTCAGAAATAGACAGAAGTTGCAGAAGGGGGTTTCTTTAATTTTCAATACATATAGAAAGAATGCATGAAATTAATCAGCTGAAACAAAAAATTGGTGAATTTAGAAGCATACCCGTAGGTCCTTAGCCAATTTATTGAAATTAAAAGATTCAAACCAGCAACTTACAAAGTTCTGATTTTTATTCTGGAAACAATTCAGATTTGCTCTTATTTAATAATAAGACGCCCAAACAGTAAGAAGATGGCGCCAATAAATGAGCAAGTTGTTTGTTTGGGAACGAGACTCCCAAACCACAAAAAATTATCAGCAATAACAGCAAATAGAAAACCTACAACAAATTTTCCTTGTAAGAAGCCAAATCTACACCCAATTTGATTCAATTTGACTTCTGAATGAAGCCAACCAAGCTGCAACAATTCGATTGATCTTTCACAATCTCAAAGTTACTGAATTCTGAAGAATGCATGATCTCCAAAACAGGTCCAAACCCTAGCCGCCATAGCCAAGTGCTCAGAAGAAATGTCAAATGCTCAATATCCAATTAATGAGGTCTAATTTCATCTTGGCTGCCTAAATACCCAAATGGTGCGATTTTAGCTTTTAGGGTTTTAAAAATAATAACTTGCTTTTAGGGTTCCCAACTTAACCCTAAAAGGGACGCCCAACTTAGGAGATAATAAATTCACTTAAATAAATTTAAGTGATACACTTTATGATTAATTTTAATATTTCATTAAAACATTAATTGCCTGCAAGAACCACTAAAAAATTCATATCTCCCTCATTATCGCTCAAAAACTGAATCCGTCAGAAGTTGAGGCCATAGTTCGCCATGCCAATGAAAATAAGACCATGTCAATTTTTAGCAGTTTTTCCTTAAAAAATAGGAAATCCTCATATGATGTCAAAAACTGATGAAACGAAGACCAGAACTGAACTCAACACTAAACTAGAACAAATAGACTGACCACTCCTCAAGATACTGCCTCACTGACCCCCTTATCCATACCCTTTTTGTAAAGTTATTTCAATTTCAATTAAAGAACAAGTTATGAACTATGAATGCTATATATGGATATGAGGAATTATGTCGATGTCTAATAATTCTGATTTTTATCTGCAGGTCTGAAGGAGAGAGATCATTTAATATTTTCTATGTCTTCTCCAAATGAATTCAATTGGCATATATATCATTTAGGCAACCGATCAATTGGTGTATTGACCGGTCATGCCTTTTAGGCATGACCGATCAATGCACCCATTGATCGGTGCCTTTACAATTATACCATTAACACAATGCTGATTATCGGTTCAAAAACCCCCGATAGCATATTGTAATATCATAATATAATGACTGATCAATATAATGAATCAGTTCATATAAACACCGATGATTCAAAGTGCACGATGTATATAATCCAACCGGTGCATTTGTTAACCAATGTTAATGCCAAATGAAGCAATGTATTCATTAAACCCAATAACAAATATGCCCGATATAATTAAGCCCGATAACAGATGTGAATCGGTGCCAATGTTTATGCACCCGATAGCAAGTATGTATCGGCGAATTTAACCCGATAACTTATAGCATTTAATATGCTATCGGGTTAATACCCCGATAGCATATTAATGCAAATTAACAATTGACATTAATATGCTATCGGGTTGTTAGCCCGATAGCATAATGATAAGCAATGTTTGTACAATCCGATAATCATATGCAATATAAATCAGAAATGAAGCATGTAGATAAATAACAGAACAAGGAAGGTTAGGAAGATCTTATCTTGCATAAGCTACCATGCATTAACACTCCCTCTTAGCTTTGGAAGATAGATAAGGCAACCTGCATCACATTTCCTTTTCATAACTAAGATAATGTCAATCAGCAAAAATCATTTATACATGAGAAGTACCATCAAGACATATGATACAAAATAGAAGAACATCACCTGAGAATGTGACATAAAGTATTATTTTAACATGCGATAAAAGTAAGAGAATCATCACCTGATCATGTGAGAAATCACCAAAACATGTGATCTGTAAGATTCATCAAGATATCACCTAACACGTGATATCAGTATTGCCTAACACGCAATACTTAAGGATAAGTCTATGAGAAAGGTTAGTTTCTCATCATATCCAAGTTGTGATAAGTGCAATAACATTTATAAATGTTTATCACAACATAGTCATGGCACATCCATGACTTACCAGAGATCCAACATGATCAATGGTTGAGATATCACCTACACGTGATATCAGTATTGCCTAACACGCAATACAAGGATAACCATATGAGAAGTGCTTAAGTTCTCATCATATCCAAGTTGTGATAATGCAATAACATTTGTACAAATGTTATATCACAACATAGTCATGGCACATCCATGACTTACCAGTGATCCAACATGATTACTGGTTTGACTATCATAAGATCGTCACCTTATGATGTCTACATACAAGTGTTCAGTATCTGAGAGATCGTCACCTCTTAGATATGAACACAGGTGGCAAGAAGCCAAGAGATAGTCCAAACATGACAAAGAAGTTTAAACATTAAACATCTTAAATATATGTAAGTATAGATTACAAAGCAGATTACCTTTCTATCATACCTAAACCCTTTCTTAAGTGATCAACCTTCACTCTGGAAAGTGGTTTGGTCAGAATATCTGCAGTCTGATCTCCTGTACACACATATTCTAACTTTATCACATTCCTGTCAACCATATCTCGTACATAGTGATATGGAATCTCAATATGTTTGGACCTGTCATGAAATACTGGATTTACAGAGAGTTTTATACAGCTTTGATTATCACACTGAATGACTGTAGGTTTCATAGGTTCTCCATATAATCCCACGAGCAATTTCCTTAGCCATACTGCTTCTCGGGCAGCCATTGAAGCTGAAATATATTTAGCCTCTGTGGAACTCTGAGCTACTGAAGATTGTTTTCTGCTGATCCAGGATATCATGGCTGACCCTAAACTGAAGCAGCACCCTGAAGTGCTCTTTCTGTCAGTTACACTGCCAGCCCAATCTGAATCTGTAAATCCATGTAGATCTATGTCAACCTTTTCATATTTAAGACCAAGCTTTAGGGTACCTTGCAGATATCTCATTATATGCTTTACTGCAACCAGGTGTATCTCCTTAGGTTCACACATGAACTGACTTAAGGCATTAACAGCATAGTAGATATCTGGCCTTGTATTTACTAGATACATCAGGGACCCAATCATCTGCCTGTATTGAGTGGGGTCAGTAGGTCTTGATTCTGCTGCTGCTTCTTTAAGTTTATGGAAGTTGGTTTCCATAGGAGAGGTCATGGGTCTGCAGTTTAGCATTCCAAATCTTGTCAATATGTCCAAGGTGTACTTCCCTTGGTTCAGTACAATATTATCAGAATTCTGCCATACTTCCAATCCTAGGAAGTAATGAAGAAGCCCCAAGTCTTTCATATCAAATTCTGTGGATAGATCTTTCTTGCATTGATCTATTAGGTGATCATCTCCTGTGATTAATAAGTCATCAACATATAAAATTAATATTAACATATCACCTTTATTTCTTTTGAGGTAGAGATTAGGATCTACATCATTCGTAGAGAAACCCAGCTTTGAGAGATAGGTGTCAATTCTTTCATACCAGGCTCTGGGAGCCTGTTTGAGCCCATAGAGAGCTTTCTTGAGTCTACACACATGAGACTTTGCATCATGAATTTCAAACCCTTCAGGTTGCTCTAAGTAGACTTCTTCCATGATCTCGCCATTTAGGAATGTTGTCTTAACATCCATCTGATGTACCTTCCACCCCTTTGCTGCTGCAATGGCTAGGACAACTCTTACTGATGTGTACCTGGCAACAGGTGCAAATGTTTCTTCGTAATCTATTCCTTCCTTCTATGAGAACCCTCTAGCTACAAATCTGGCCTTGTGTTTTTCAATACTGCCATCTGCAGCATGCTTGATTTTAAACAACCATTTAGAAGACACAACAGACTTCTTGGTTGGCCTAGGAACAATCTCCCAAACATCATTCTTCATAATGGACTGATATTCTTCAGTCATGGCATCTATCCATATTTGATGTTTGAGTGCATCTGAAACATTGTTAGGTTCAGCTTTAGAGAGATCATTCATAAGTGCAACATAGTTGATGAATTTATTGGGCCTCTTGCTTTCCCTGAAGGAGCAGCGAATTTCTGAGCTTCTGCTACAGTTTTGGTGGCCCATAGTGGTCTTTTCTTGCGATTATCTATAGGTGGGTCTTGTGTTTCACTTATAGTTTCCTCAAGATACTCCCTCTGAAGCTCAGGAGTAGGTTCTTCTTCTTGGTTAGGAGTAGGATTATGAATTTCAGGTTCTATTGTATTTTGGGCCCTTTTGAAGGCTAAATCTTCTTCAAAGATTACATCCCTACTGAGTTCAATATTTCTCTACCCTTGTACATAGATTTTGTAGGCTTTAGAAGTTTCACTGTATCCTACAAGTATTCCCCTTTTTCCAGAGGGTTCTAGTTTTAGTCTTTTCTCTTTAGGTACATGAATATAGACCGGACACCCAAATATCCTAAGATGGCTGATATCTGGTTTTGTCTTGGTAAAGACTTCCTCAGGAGTTTTATTTTCAAGGTGTGAATGAGGACATCTATTTTGTATGTACACAACAATGTTAGTTGCTTCTGCCCAAAGGTTCAAGTTTAGATTTTGATCAAGTATCATGGCTTTGGCAGCTTCTACTATGGTCCTATTTTTCCTTTCAGCTACTCCATTTTGTTGTGGATTATAAGGTATTGTCAACTCCCTCTTAATCCCAGAATTTTTATAAAAGTCTTTAAATAGTCCTGATGTGTATTCCCCCCCATTGTCAGTTCTTAAGGTTTTAATTTTGTTTTCAGAGAGATTTTTTGTTAATGTTTTAAACTCTTTAAACCTACTTAGGATCTCTTCTGATTCTTTACATTTCAGAAAGTAGATCCATGTCTTCCTAGAGTAGTCATCAACAAAAATTACATAGTACAAAAATCCCCCTAGCGAGGGTACGGACATAGGTCCACATACATCAGAATGAATTAACTCCAAAACTTTGCTAGTTTTCCTAGTGCTATTCTGAAATGCACTTTTGGTATTTTTACCTAAGGCACACCCTTTGCATGCCTCTGAATGATATTGCTTCAACTTAGGTAGACCTGTGACAAGGTTTCCCATAGTTGAAAAAGCTCTATAATTCAGATGGCCTAATCTCCTGTGCCATACTTCATTTGCATTAGTTGCTTCATGGATCAATGCTGGATTGGGCTCTGTACATAGCTCATACAAATAGCCTTGTCTTCGACCAATGACCTTAGCGTCTTTGATGGAGGATCTCTTTGGCCAAGCCAACACCTTGTTTTCCATGAAGGTCACTCTGTATCCTTGATCTTCTAGTGCTGATATGGAGATTAGATTTCTTTTGATGCCTGGAACATATAGTACTTCTTCAAGTCGTAGTGACATGCCTGTCTTCAGTTTGATGGTGCAGGTTCCAATTCCTCTAACTGGATGTGAAGAATCGTCTCCGATGGTTACTTCCTCATCATCTTTCTCTATCATGGAGTCTAGTATTTCTCTAAAGCCGATGATGTGTCTGGATGAACCATTGTCGATCACCCATGAGTTAGACTTGTTTGAAGCATGGCTTGTAAGTGTTGAGTAGAGGACATAGTTCTCGGAGTCATTTTCTCTTCTAGATTTCCTCACTTTTGCAAATGTGGCTTGCTTCCCTTTCTTCGGACAGTTTGCAACATAGTGTCCGAATTTGTCACACCTATAACATTGAACATGTGATAGGTCTTTCTTAGAAGTGTTCTTGCCTTGTTTAGCTTTTCTTTTCCTGAATTGCTTCTTTTAGTACTTCTTATTGATGTTTGTATTTAGGACTTGCAAGTCTTCATCTATATTCTTCTCTTTTATTCCTACCTTGTTCAATCTGGATTCTTCTTGTAGACAGTCATCTCTTAGTCTTTCAAACTTAGGATATTTGGACCTAGCATTGATGCCTTGGACGAATGTGTTCCATCCACTAGGCAATCCATCTAGAGCAATGAGTGTTAACTCTTTGCTTTGGATGTCGTATCCAAGGGAAGCTAGGTCATCTCTTAGGCTTGATATCCTCATGAAGTAGGAGTTAATTGTCTCCCCTTTGTTCATACTGATATGGTTGATCTCTCGTTTTAATGCCAGAGTACGACTTGCATTTGATATCTCAAATGTCCTTTCAAGTGCCTTGAACATTTTATAAGCCGTCTCCTGCTTTCTAATGATGGGCATTATATTATTTCTTACCCCATCCACTATTATTTTAATAGCCTTATCATTTCCCTCGATCCATGTGGATTTCTCGGTTTCATCTTCTGGTTGTGCACTTTCAATTTGGACATATGAATCAACTTTGTTTTCTCTTAAAATCATTTTGATTCTAAACTTCCAAGCTGAAAAATCTTCGCTACCTCCGAGTCTATCTTCGAATCTGATAGCATTGGCCATTATGGAAATGCGATGTAGTTTGTAACTTAGTCCTTGAATTTTATCAAAATTGAATAGCCTTAGGTTCGATTACCTTGGCTCTGATACCATGTAAAGTTATTTCAATTTCAATTAAAGAACAAGTTATGAACTATGAATGCTATATATGGATATGAGGAATTATGTCAATGTCTAATAATTCTGATTTTTATCTGCAGGTCTGAAGGAGAGAGATCATTTAATATTTTCTATGTCTTCTCCAAATGAATTCAATTGGCATATATATCATTTAGGCAACCGGTCAATTGGTGCATTGATCAGTCATGCCTAAAAGCATGACCGATCAATGCACCCATTGATCGGTGCCTTTACAATTATACCATTAACACAATGCTGATTATCGGTTCAAAAACCCCCGATAGCATATTGTAATATCATAATATAATGACTGATCAATATAATGAATCAGTTCATATAAACACCGATGATTCAAAGTGCACAATGTATATAATCCAACCGGTGCATTTGTTAACCAATGTTAATGCCAAATGAAGCGGTGTATTCATTAAACCCGATAACAAATATGCTCGATATAATTAAGCCCGATAACAGATGTGAATCGGTGCCAATGTTTATGCACCCGATAGCAAGTATGTATCGGTGAATTTAACCCGATAACTTATAGCATTTAATATGCTATCGGGTTAATACCCCGATAGCATATTAATGCCAATTAACAATTGACATTAATATGCTATCGGGTTGTTAGCCCGATAGCATAATGATAAGCAATGTTTGTACAATCCGATAATCATATGCAATATAAATCAGACATGAAGCATGTAGATAAATAACAGAACAAGGAAGGTTAGGAAGATCTTATCTTGCATAAGCTACCATGCATTAACACTTTTAGCCTACAAGGGTCCACAAAAAGGCTAACTCCTCAAACCACTGCCTATGACTAGGATGGGGACATTACAATCCACCCTCCCCAAATTTGCTTGTCCTCAAGTAAACTCAAAACTAGATGTTGTAAAATAGTATCACTCTCCCATGTACCATCCTCTGCCGGCAAATCTTTCCACTTAACCAAATATTCCCTGATGACACGCCTCTGTAGATGACGCTCTCTGAATTCCAGAATGGCCTCAAGTACTAGCACTAACTTCCCCTCATCATCCAAGGGTGGTAAATCTGCAAAAGGAACTATGTGTTGTCCCAAACCCTTCTTGAGGCGCAATACATGAAACACATTATGTACCCTACTGTCTGTCGATAACTCCAACTCATAAGCCTCCTCACCAACACGCCTGACAATCATGAATGGTCCATAGTAGCGTGGCTTGAGTTTCTCTGCACCATTCTTCCTCAAGGTGAACTGACTGTAGGGCTGAAGCATTAGATATACCATATCTCCAATCTCAAATACTCGCTCAACCCTCTTCTGATCAACATACTGCTTTTGCTGATTCTGAGCCTTCTGGATGTTCTCACGAAGAGCTCTCATAATGTCCTAGTTCTCCTATAACAGATCCCCAACACTAGGCACTCTGCAATCGCTCAACAATAAATCCAAGAAACTCGGTGCATCATAACAATACAAAGCTTTGGAAGGTGTAATCTGAATAGTCATGTGGTGAGTGGAATTATAACAATACTCGCACAAGTGTAGCCACTTCACCCAAGCCTTCTGCTGCCCTGAAATGTAGTTCCGCAGGTATCCTTCCACCCATTTGTTGACAATCTTTGTCTGTCCATCAGTCTGGGGATGGTAACTGGTACTCGGAGTGAGCTCTATCCCGCAAAGTCTTAATAACTCCTGCTAGAAGTGACCCATGAACCTGTTGTCCCTATCACTGACAATACTCTGAGGTAAACCATGCAATCTAAATACCTCACGAAAGAAAAGATCGGCCACCTGTGCAGCTGAACAAGTAGTCGTGATCGGGAAGAAATGTGCTCCTGCTTGTTCTGCTGGCAAACAAAACACTCTCTGAACTATTGAAGAACATCAAACTTGAGACCCTTCCAAGAGAATATCTCTCGTACCTGCCTATAGGTCTTAAAGTAACCAGGATGTCCATCCATAGGTGAATCATTGAAAGTCCTCAATACAATGCGCTTCACCTCAGAACCTGGGACTAAAAATATCCTCTCTTTGTAAATAATGAGGTCATTCACAAGAGAGTACTTGCTGTCATGTACTGTCCCATCAATAATCAAATGTTTCCAATCCTTGGAAACAGCTGCCATGGAGCTCAAATGGGGACGGCGAGATAAGGCATCAGCAACAACGTTCTGAGTCCCTTTGACATAAGAGATGTCAAAATCATATGACTGTAACTTAAGAACCCATTTCTGTTGACGCTCATTTAGATCCCACTGCCCAAGGACATGCTTCAAGCTATTATGATCAGTTTTGACACAAAACTTGCTGCCAACTAAGTACTGCCTGAACTTAGCCATTGCATGCATGATGGCCAACATTTCCTTATCATAAATACTATATCTCCTCTCAGGACCCCTAAGCTTCCTCCTCTCGAAACCTATAGGATGACGATCCTACATAATTACTGCACCAATACCCTCTCCACATGCATCACAATGAAGCTCAAAAGGTTTGGTAAAATCTTGTAAAGCAAGAACTGGGCATGTAGTCATCAATTGCTTGAACTTCTCAAAACACTCCTATGCTCGAGGTGTCCAAACAAATGCACCCTTATTTGTCAAATCAGTAAGTGGTGCGGCATGCCGTGAGAAACCACTAACAAACCGACGGTAGAAGGCACATAAACCAACAAATCCCCTGAGCTGAGTCAAGGTCTCAAGCGTAGGCCAATCAACAATGGCACGAACCTTATCAGGATCCATGTGAACTCCCTCTCTGTTGTTTATGTGACCCAAATACAAAAGTTCTGCCATTCCCAATGCACACTTGGACTCCTTCATGTAAATGGACTCCCTGTCAAGTATGCCTAAAACAGTATCCAAGTGAACCAGGTGCTCCTCCCAAGTTCTACTGTAAACCAAAATGTCATCAAAGAAAATCAAAACAAATCTCCTCAACTAAGACTGGAACACCCTGTTCATAGTGGACTGAAAGGTAGCTGGTGCATTGGTTAACCCAAAAGGCATAACCAAAAACTCATAGTGACCACAATGACATCTAAATGCAGTCTTCTCAATATCCTGCATCCTGACACTGATCTGATGATAACTTGTCCTCAAGTCAATCTTAAAGAAATAACAAGCTTCGTGAAGCTCATCTAACAACTCATCGATGCAAAGAATGGGATACCTGTTCTTTATCATCCTTCTATTCAACATACGGCAATCAATGCACAATCTAAGTGTGCCATCTTTCTTCTTCACCAAAACAATTGATGAAGCGAAAGGAGACTTACTTGGCCTTATGTGTCCCATTGCTAGAAGTTCTTTGATGGTTTTCTCAATTTCATCTTTCAACTGCTTGGGGTGCCGGTAAGGTGTTATCATGATGGGCTTGGTGCCCTCTTCAAGCTCAATATTGTGCTCTATGCCTCTATGAGGAGGCCTACCAAGAGGTATGCCACTAAACACCTTTGTATGCTTGACTCTAAGCTCCTGAATATCTGAATTGTAAGGTGTTTTATGCTGCTCCTCATAAGTAGGCATTAGTTTACACTCTGCTTCCCAATCCACTATGTCATGTCTGATAAGTCTCTCCATTCTTTTAAGAGCGATTAATTTTAAGTTGCTGGCCTTGATAGCTGTAAGAACATGATTAGTCCCATAAACCTTGAATTTCATCACCTATTGCATGAAGCCATGTCATGCCAAGGATGTAATATCCCCACAATTTTTTTCAGTTTTTTTCCAGTTACAATCACAACAAGAACCTGTTAAAGTTAGGAAACGAAGATACAATAATGTTGAAATTGTAACCCTTCCACTTTCTGATCACCAAGTGCCCAATATGGCAAGGTGAGAGCATACGGTGTTGAGGGGATCGTTAGCTTCAAAAAACTGGAAATAATACAATGCTTGGGTGGCAAGCCAACCCCTTCCACTTTTCAGCAAGATGTGGAGAATATTAAAAATCACTTGGCGGTAAACCAACCAAGGATGATGCAAGAACCGAAGAACAATCACTCTACTGCTTATGTAGTGGGAAGACTAGAAATGAAATAGCAATCAACTCCACCGCTTATTTAGCGAGAGGACTGAAAATGAGATTACAATCAACTCAAATGCTTATTCAGCGGGAGGACAGAATTACAATAGATAAGAAGGCGGCAAGCCAGCCTTTTCCATTTATGCAATGGGCCAAAGAACAACAATCCAAGTATATAGTTGTTAGTACTACTAATCATCTTTAACAATGCAAACATGGATTACAAAATTACTAGAATCATTGTCCAAACTAGGCGGCAAGGTCAGCCTCTTCCACTTATGCAGTGGGACTAAGAGAGTTCAAATAAATTGTTGTTAGTGCTACTAACAAGCATTACAATATGATTCATCATGGATATTCAAATGTCAAAACCCAAACTAACAGCTGCAACTTATTACCAAGACTCTTCACACCACACCCATAGACACACACCTGAAAACCAGCTTCAACCCCAAAAAACTAAATCTGATATGAATGAACAGTAGGCTGGAAATATAGACCAGCAACATTAAAATCTTCACAAACACTTCTAAATCACTCCCCACACACTCAACTTATCTCTAAACACACTCCAAAGAACCCACACACTCTAAAACCAACTCCACACAAGGAAACACTCCAAACTAACAATTTTTCAGATTTTGATATGCAACCCATGCGCTGGAAACACACAGACCAGCAGCTTAGAAACTCACAAAAATGCTCGTAACTCTATTCCCACTCAACGAAATTACCCCCAAACAGATGCAAATGAGAGATAAAAGACAGGCAATGAGATTAGAACCAACAAACTGCACCCAGAACCCCCAAATGAATTTATACACGCATTCCTAGGCAGCCCAGCATAGTACGACTAGGAAAGAACTACGATTTGCATTTAAAAAATAAATACTCAACATTAAGCTCTACAAACTTACAAACTTGATCCCCTATGGCATAGGAAGAGAACGAGCCACTACCCAGAATGATTTGACACACGAACTAAGAGTTATGAGCTAAAACGTGCTACAGCCACACCAAAAACCAGCAACACTGAAATCCACACCACACTGAAAATCTGAAAATGCACACTAAAATCGAACCACACATTCAAAAGATCCAATCACAGCTAGGAGTGATGTCTCACACTCGAAGTCTGTCAAGAGCCCTAGGAGGTATTCACCCTCGAAGATTGTCTGGAGTCAATCCGACAACATAACAGTGTAAATTGTTTGAGATACCAAATGAGAAGCCCAACACTCTCATTTATAGATTTTGAGGGCTCAAATTCAAATTCACATTCCCTCCAAATGAACGCCAAATCCAAATGCACGTTCACTTCACATTATTTTGAAATTACATTTCATTTCTCCTTTCTCCAAATCGACCTTCCCATAGGAGCAAATATTCTTTATAAAAATGACAATAAAATCATAATGTGGCATCCAAGGTAGATAAGTGAAATATATTATAAAATTAACTTATTTCTCCATAAGGCGTCCATCTTGCCGTATTAATATTTCACTTTATAAAGTATTTTTCCTCAACAATAAATCACTCAATATATAATTAAGGAAAAGACTAATATATCAATATAACTTAAGCAACCCCTTTTAAATAAATCGTCCAACCTTTGCCTTAAGTTATAATTTAATTTAAAACACCATTTTTCATCAAAAACTGAACCTGTCAAAACAAGCTCCAAGGATATGGGGAAACAAGTTGAGAAAATTGCCATGCCAAAAATAGTCACTGAACTGAGCTGAGGAACCCTTGCCAAGAATAGCACCACAACTGCTCAAACTGACCTGCCAGAAATAGCCATCTGAACAAGCCTGGTGACATCCTTCTAAAAATAGTACTTACTAAAAATAGCATACTGCTAAAAATAGTAAGTGTTTCCAAAGTGATTTTAACCACATTCTGAGCAGTTGTCGCACTTACTAAAAATAGTAAGTCTTGTAAAAGTCACTCGATGCAGATGCATGTTGAACCATCCTAAAGGCCTCTGAAAACCCAGAAGGAATCTAGAATCCAAACTGTCAAACTCCCACATATAGCCCCTGAAAACACCAAGAATCCTCCTAGAAAATAGGAAACCCTAATTTCTGCCCCCGACAAGCCTACGGGCCTCCGAACTAGGCTAATAGCCAACATAACTAATTACTGTAGAGAAGGGGACATTACAAAGGACCACATCCATGTTTCCCATGTTAACCACATAAAAACAGCTTTGAATTCATAATTATTGAGTTTCATGGGTAAGTCTGAAATCATTCTATCACAATCAGCACATTACCATCAGCAACTTTCACCCTTATGCCTTCAAACTCTTGAGTTTGAATCTCATATTTCTCCACCAACCGTGCATCTATAAAATTATGAGTTGCACCTGTATCAAGTAGAGAAATTACTCTTTGACCAACCAAGAGTCCACACAACCTAAAAGAAGCTTCTCCTTGCATGCTAGACATATGAGCTTCCCGTAGATCAAATTCTCCTTCTTTTTCAACTCCCTTCTCTGAATTTTTAGTCTCTGAATCATCTTGATCAGCTTGTTGGTATGTGTTATCAGTCATGTTTTCTCCATCATAAAACCATTCCATATGCCTATTTTGACCCTTAGGCTTGAGGGGACAATCATGGTTTTGATCATAAGGGCCCTTACAATGAAAACACAACTTCCTTCTACGCAAGTCATTAAGTATTTCCCTATCCAAAGGTGCTGCAAACTTCTTCCCTTGATCCACATTTTCTGATTTTTTTGGATCAGACTTGTTGTCATTAAATGATGAGGACAGTTTTGAGTTGTTTGGAGTGAACTTACTACATGCTACATACCTTCCTCATAGCTTCTTGCAAGGTAAGGGGATCAAAAGCCTTAATCCAACCCTTCATAGGCTCATAAAGACCTTCAACAAACAAAATAACCACCCTTCTCTCTGAGATGTTAGTTACCATAACCGAAAGCTTCTGAAATTCACTAATGTAAGATTCCAAGCTGCACAATTGTTTCAACTGAGCTAAATCCTTGAAATACAACTCTGGATCTCTTTTATCAAAACGCTCAACCAATCTGTCAGTGAATTCTTGGTATGTAGTAATAAGGTCATAATGCAAAGTCACCATCCCATGGTGCCACCAATCATGGGCTACCCCATCCAAATGCAAAGCTGCAAACATAATAGCATCTTTTTCTGACATAGGACGTAGGGTCAAGAAAGTATCCAACTTGCTAATCCAAGCTCTGGCTATAACTCTACCGCTGCCATCAAAAGTAGAAAGTGTGAGCTTGTTGATTGCATATTTGAGATCATTAGTTTTGTTCCAAGGTTTTCTATTATTCCAATTCCTGTTATGATCTCTCTTCTGACTAATAAACTTGTCAAAGTTAAGGTGATCCTTAACTCTCTGCGGTAACCTATCCCACTCATCATACATTGCCATGATATTGTCACCAAAAACCACATCATCTCCACCTTTGGAATCAACCTCATCTTCAGGTTCAGCTCTAACAAAAGTGGGAAATGTGGATCTGTCAAATGTGCGTGTGTTAGTCACACGAGCTCTAGAGTGACCAGCAATACTGCCATTCTCTTCTTGATTCAGATCATTACCCTTAGGTATGGAAAGTTGTTGTATGGCGGTAGTCAATTGTTGCAACACTGTTGCTACCTGTTGTTGTCCATTTGCTATACCTCTCATGACCTCCCTTGCCTCGTTGTCATCATTCTATGTCCTGTTATTGTTAGCTTCTTCATTCCTGTTAGCTTCTACATTCCTGTCACCCATATTTTCAAATGGAGTCTGGCCAAATTGATATTGATTTCCTTGTAAACCAAATCTCCTACGTGTATAAAACCTGTGATGCCCAAACTGTTGGTGATGCATATGAAATCCCCTAACCCTCCAAGATGGCAGGATCAAAGCTCTGATACCACTGTGATGAACACTTGCTGGTTAAATTCTTCAATCTGCTGTAATTTAATATTTTTTTGTGTTTTTGATTATTAGAGATGGTCTTACAGAAATAGACAGAAGTTGCAGAAGGGGGTTTCTTTAATTTTCAATACATATAGAAAGAATACATGATATTAATCAACTGAAACAAGAAATTGGAGAGTTTAGAAGCATACCCGTAGGTCCTTAGCCAATTTATTGAAATTAAAAGATTCAAACCAGCAACTTACAAAGTTCTAATTTTTATTCTAGAAACAATTCAGATCTACTCTTATTTAATAATAAGACGCCCAAACAGTACGAAGATGGCACCAATAAATGAGCAAGTTGTGTGTTTTGGAACGAGACTTCCAAACCACAGAATATTATCAGCAATAACACCAAATAGAAAACCTACCACAAATTTGCCTTGTAAGAAGCCAAATCTGCCCCAATTTGATTAAATTTGACTTCTGAATGAAGCCAATCAAGCTGCAACAATTCGATTCATCTTTCACAATTTCAAAGCTACTAAATTCTGAAGAATGCATGATCTCCAAAATAGGTCCAAACCCTAGCTACCATAGCCAAGTGCTCAGAAGAAATGTCAAATGTTCAATATCCAATTAAAGTGTGATGTCCCCTTCTTAGATTACTATTACTGATAAGTTTGCCTGGCAGAAATTATAAGGAGACGGGTCAGAAACTAGGACATACAATCGGGAATTAGGTTTACGGAACAACTGAATTTAATTATTCATCATAAAAGACTATATTTGTATTAATTAACACAGCGGAAGTCGTACGAAAGTATCCACAAAATACATCGATTACAAATACAAGAAATAGAAATAATATTGAACAATTGCCATTCCAAAATTAGTAAACATCAGTTTATTGTTCATACTCAATTCACTTTAATGCATTGAGAATTGAGTGGGGTAATCACATAGATTCAGTCTCCTAATTATTCTCCCAAACAGATTTATACTTTATCTTATAAATGACCTGCATCTTTGCAAAGGACGATGGATGGTAATGGTGGTTCATCATGCCAGACCCAAACCCAGGAGCGGTCACTTGCCCTCCTGGCCTACTGGTTCATCTTCACACAGTAGGTGGGCGATTTAGGTGGGCAATCGACCCCACTACAGATCCCCCTCCTCTCAAAGAGCAGCCATATAATGATAAGTTATTACATATGATGTTATTGTGTTCTTTGTTTACACTTTATCATTACCTTATTTATCATACTGGTGCAAGTTGTAAAAGATGCTTATTTTTAGTCTTTTAATCAAAATTATAAGATCTGTTAGAATCGCTTAAAGTTCACCATGATGGAGTATATTTTATACAGTTTGGAAATTGGTTTAAACATCGACAGAAATATCATTCTACAGACGTATTTGTAGGGCTACGACTTTAACGTACCAATAATTTCATATCCTTTAGAATCTGAGTATGATGGCATACCTGGCAGTCGGTCTCCTGGCTGTAGTCGATTTCCTTTCCATCTATTCCTCCCTGATCCCTTGTCCCCCTTTGATGTGTTTGTCTTATAGTATGTGGCGGGTCAAACTGAGGGTCACGTCTCTTTTTAGAAGAGACATGATTACTTTATAGTTCGTTGCCCTTTTGTTTGTATTTGTTTTGGTCGTGTCTCTCTTCAGACGCATACCCAGTGCATTTATTTAATATTATATTTATTACACATCCTACGCAATATTTACATTAATAATTATATGTATGTTAAGTATATTAATTTAAATTCAACAATAATTGTTAATGATCAACGCAATACTTATGATTTCATATTAATTAATATTCACTAATTAATCTAACACAATAAGGTTTGAACTGTTTTCTGAGTAGCGACATAAGTATTAAATGAATATCAGAAATTTAAATACATATATGCAAACATATTATGTACAATTAGCATAGGGACATGACAGTCCTCCCCTCCCGAATTTGCTTGCCCTCAAGCAATTTGAGTTGGGGATGATTAAATATTTCCTCTCCTTCCCAAGTAGCATCTTCTTTAGGCAATCCTTTCCATTTCACTGGGAATTCCGGAATAGTTTTATTCCTCAGTCTCTTTTCTCTCATATTCAGTATGGTCTCTGGTTCCAGAAACAGTTTACCCTCATCATCTAGAGGTGGCAATTCTGAGCAAGGAACAATATGCTGCCGCAAGACCTTTTTGAGTCGAGATACATGAAAGGTGTTATGGAATGGATCCAACTGTTCTCTGGAAGCTCTATCTCATAGGCCACTTCCCCTATTTTCTGTAATACCTTGTAAGGTCCATAAAATCGGGGTTTTAGCTTTTCCGCACCATTAGACTTCAATGATGACTGTCTATAAGACTGAAGCCTTAAAAAGACCCAGTCTCCTTCCACAAAGGTTCTTTCCTCTCTATGCCGGTCAGCATACATCTTTTGCTGATTCTACGCGTGATATAAGTTATCTTTGAGAGAATTCAGAATGTCAATATTTCGTTGCATAAAATCTTTAGCACCTGGCACTTTGCTTTCTTGTATGGCTACTCCTCCAAAAGTCATGGCATCATACCCATAGAGAGCCTTAAAGGGACTCATACCAATAGACATGTGGTGAGTTGTATTGTAGCAATACTCTCCCAAGTGTAGCCACTTAATCCAAGCATTCTGCTGGTTCGTAACATAATTTCTCAAATATCCTTCCAACCACTTATTTACTATTTTTGTCTGCCCATCAGTCTGTGGGTGATAGCTGGTGCTGGGAGTAAGGTTTGTTCCTGCTAATCTGAACAATTCCTACCAAAACTGGCTAAGGAAACGGCTATCCCTATCACTAACAATGTTCTTTGGTAGTCCATGTAATCGAAACACTTCATTGAAGAAAACTTCCGCCACCTGGTATGCTTTATGGACCTCGCAAAGAAGTGAGCATATTTGGTGAGGCAATCCATTACAACATAGATACAATCTTTGCCCTGCACCTTAGGTAGGCCTGTGATAAAATCCATGGAAATACTTTCCCATTTTTTATCAGGAATGGGTAGAGGTTGTAATAGTCCTGCCGGATGTGTCTGTTCAATTTTATTTTTCTAACAAGTCATACATTCCTGAACATATTTAAGAACATCTTTTTTGAGTCCTTTCCATGAAAACTTCTCTCTTATTTGTTTGTAAGTTTTATAGTACCCCTGATGTCCAGCCATGGGGTTATCATGATATTCCTTCAGAATGGTATTCTTGAATTTGGAGCTAGGTATAAGAAAAATCCTCTCCTTATATAGAATCAATTCCTCCACTACCTTGTAATCCTCATTTGGTAAATTCCCTTCCATTATTTCAGTGGCTAAAGGATCCTTGGTATATTCTGTTGTGATTTGAGTCTTCCAATCTCCCTCAATACAAGTGAGTGTTTACATAAGACCATTGGGACAAGGCATCCGCTACCACATTATTTGTTCCTTTCACTATTCTATATCAAAATCATATGCCTGAATCTTTCTTACCCACTTCTGTTGGTGTTCATTAAGGTCCTTCTGATTCATAAAAAATCTAAGACTATTGTGATCTGTCTTTACATTAAATTTGCCACCCACTAAGTATTGTCTGAATTTTGCAAATGCATGCATAATAGCCAACATTTCCTTATCGTAGATGGAGTAATGTTTTTCTCCCTCTGTCAGCTTATGACTTTCAAAGGCTATAGGGTGCTTGTCTTGCATGAGTACGGCCCCTATTCCATCACCTGAAGCATCACATTGTAGTTCAAAGGGTCGTGTAAAATTGGGAATGGCAAGGACTGGACATGAACTCATTGCCTCCTTTAGTTTTTCGAAGGCTTGTTGTGCTATATCATTCCACATGAAAGCTCCCTTCTTAGTCAAATCTGTGAGGGGGGCTGCTATTTTTGAAAACCCCTGGACAAACCGCCTGTAATAACTGCACAATCCTACAAAGCCCCTTAACTAGGTCAAGGTCTTTGGTTTTGGCCATTCTCTTATGGCTTTGATTTTCTCTACATCCACACTAACTCCCTGAGAGTTGATTTTGTGTCAAGGTAAAGAATCTCTTCCAAGCCAAATTCACACTTAGAAGCCTTAGCAAACAAAGATTCTGATTTGAGGACACTCAGTATGTCATCAATGTGTTGGAGGTGTTCCTCCCATGTTTTGCTGTAGATTAGGAGGTCATCAAAGAATACAAGTAAACAAGTTCGGAGGTGTTTGCAGAAAATATGGTTCATACATGATTGGAATGTGGCCGGTGCGTTGGTAAGGCCAAACGGTAAAACTAGAAATTCAAAATGGCCGTAATGACATCTGAAAGCTGTTTTGGGAACATCTTCTTTCCTCATTCTGATTTGATGATACCCTGACCTCAGGTCAATTTTTGAGAAATATTTGGCCCCATGAAGTTCATCCAATAGTTCATCGATTCTTGGGATTGGGTATCTATATTTTATAGTCTTTTTGTTTAGTGCTCGGTAGTCAACACACATTCTCATTGTTCCATCCTTCTTTTTCACTAGGACCACCGATGACGCGAATGGACTCGAGCTGGGCCGAATGTGTCCCATCTCCATCAATTCTTTGATGGTCTTCTCAATTTCCTCCTTGAATTTATGGGGGTGTCTATAGGGGGTAGTAATAACCGGTTTTGCCCCTTCCTCCAACTCAATCGTATGCTCAAACCCTCGGCTGGGAGGTAGGCCTGGTGGAATATCTTCAAACACTCTTTTGTGTTTCCTTAGGATGGGTTGAATGTCAATGTGGATGGTCTTATCATTGGGAACTGAATGGTCCAAGACCATGCATCTAGCAATCCATTCTCCTTGACCATGCTTGAGAATTTTACTCATTTTCTTACAATTAACCAACTTAGCTGCTCTGTTAGGTATTCCCTTGAGTGTAACCTCCTTACCCTTGTGCTTAAAACAAACTTCCATATTCGGAAGATCCATAGCAAATCTGCCTAGGGAATGAATCCATGGCATACCTAAAATGACATCATTATCAAGTGTTACCACATAGAAATTTCCTTTGATTGTATGGTCCCCCACTTTGATCTCTAATTGTGGAATATGGGTGTTGCAAGGGGCTATGGACCCATTTGCTAATGCCACATTGAATCCCTCAAATCCTTGAGTTTTTAGTTTTCTTCTGTTTGTTAGCTCCTTGCTGATAAAATTGTGGGATGCCCCACTATCAACCAAAGCAATTACCCTTTGTCCCTTAAGCATGCCTTTCAGTCTAAGTGGTTTATGCTCAGAATCCCGAGAGATGGTAGCAAGGGTGACCTGTTCAACACTATCATATCTTGCCTTTTTAGTTGGGCTTTCTTCTACTTCCTCGTTCAATTCTCTTTCCAAACAATGTGGTTGCATGTTTTTGCATTGATGTTTTCTTTCCCATGGTTCCTTACATTTGAAACATAATCGTTTCCTTTTAAGCTCCTCCTGTTGTTTTTGATATTCATTACACACGTGACCCCTCTCCCAGGGTGCTTTACAATACTGGCACGGATTTGTATGGTGGTGCTCTTTCTTCTATTTGTCCCCCTTATGCGGATATTTTGGTTGAGTATTTGATGGAAAGGTTTTTGATTTCTCCTTTGATGAGGGGGTGTCAAATTTCCTTGCCTTTAAAATATTTTCTTCTAGGTTGTCGGGCTCCATGGCACTCACCGCACTACAGATTGAGTCTTTTAGTCCATCCACAAAGAGGTAAGTAAGTCTCTCTTGTGAAACTTCAGGTACCATCACTGCTAATTTTTTATACTCGGTGGCATACTCTTCCACTGTCCCCTCATGTTTTAGGTGAGCCAGTTCTTTAAAATAGGACTGTGGGTGCTTTTGATCAAACCTTTTGATAATTTTCTGAGTAAACTCTTCATAGGAGGTGATATTTTGGTGGCCTAAGGTTATGAGACCATGGTGCCACCAATCATGGGCGGCCCCCGCAAGATTTAGAACTGCAAATTTGATTGCATTCTCTTCCGTCATTGGGCTGAGGGACAAGTAAGTGTCGAGTTTTTCAACCCATGACCTGGCTGAAATTTTTCCCGAGCCATCAAAGTTGGGAATGGTAATTTTGCTTATTCTCTCCCTAAGGTCCTTGTCACTGAATCTTTTTCTTTTTACTTGGGGAATGGATTTTAGCTTAGCTTCATGATAATCCCTGAAAGATACATTTGCTTTGAGTTCAGGATCTAAATTTGAATAGGCTCTTAGTACCTCATCCACATCAACCAAGGGTGAATTAGCTTCTTCTTCCCCCGGTTCAATACTGGGTAAAAAATTGGGTTTGGTGGGCCTAGGGTTAGCACTGTTATTACTTTGATTATTTTCAGGATGATGGGAGTTGGTGTCCCTTCCATTATTTTGAGTAAATCTTGCGTTGTTATTATTATTGTTGCTTAGGTTTTGGAGTGTTTGTAAGATCAATTGATTGGTTTTCTCACTCTGCTCCATGAATGTTCGGAACTCACTACTTAATTGATCACCCATCTTATTACCCCGTCTATGCATTTAATAATTCCTACAGGATGGCAGGAAAGTAAGCTCTGATACCACTTGTGATGTCCCCTTCTTAGATTACTATTATTGATAAGTTTGCCTGGCAGAAATTATAAGGAGACAGGTCAGAAACTAGGACATACAATCGGGAATTAGGTTTACGGAACAACTGAATTTAATTATTCATCATAAAAGACTATATTTGTATTAATTAACATAGCGGAAGTCGTACGAAAGTATCCACAAAATACATCGATTACAAATACAAGAAACAGAAATAATATTGAACAATTGTCATTCCAGAATTAGTAAACATCAGTTTATTGTTCATACTCAATTCACTTTAACGCATTGAGAATTGAGTGGGGTAATCACATTTTTCAGTCTCCTAATTATTCTCCCAAACAGATTTATACTTTATCTTATAAATGACCTGCATCTTTCCAAAGGACGATGGATGGTAATGGTGGTTCATCATGCCAGACCCAAACCCAGGAGCGGTCACTTGCCCTCCTGGCCTACTGGTTCATCTTCACACAGTAGGTGGGCTATTTAGGTGGGCAATCGACCCCACTACGGATCCCCCTCCTCTCAAAGAGCAGCCATATAATGATAAGTTATTACATATGATGTTATTGTGTTCTTTGTTCAGACTTTATCATTACGTTATTTATTATACTGGTGCAAGTTGTAAAAGATGCTTATTTTTAGTCTTTTAATCAGAATTATAAGATCTGTTAGAATCGCTTAAAGTTCACCGTGATGAGTATATTTTATACAGTTTGGAAATTGGTTTAAACATCGACAGAAATATCATTCTATAGACGTATTTGTAGGGCTACGATTTTAACGTACCAATAATTTCATATCCTTTAGAATCTAAGTATGATGGCATACCTGGCAATTGGTCACCTGGCTGTAGTCGATTTCCTTTCCATCTATTCCTCCCTGATCCCTTTTCCCCCTTTGATGTGTTTGTCTTATAGTATGTGGCGGGTCAAACTGAGGGTCACGTCTCTTTTTAGAAGAGATGTGATTACTTTATAGTTCGCTGCCCTTTTGTTTGTATTTGTTTTGGTTGTGTCTCTCTTCAGACGCATACCCAGTGCATTTATTTAATATTATATTTATTACACATCCTATGCAATATTTACATTAATAATTATAGGTATGATAAGTATATTAATTTAAATTCAACAATAACTGTTAATGATCAACGCAATACTTATGATTTCATATTAATTAATATTCACTAATTAATCTAACACAATAAGGTTTGAACTTTTTTCTGAGTAGCAACATAAGTATTAAATGAATATCAGAAATTTAAATACATATATGCAAACATATTATGTACAATTAGCATAGGGACATGACATAATGAGGTCTAATTTCATCTTGGCCGCCTAAATACCCAAATGGTGCGATTTTAGCTTTTAGGGTTTTAAAAATAATAACTTGCTTTTAGGGTTCCCAACTTAACCCTATAAGGGACGCCCAACTTAAGAGATAATAAATTTTCAGTTAAATAAATTTACGTGATGCACTTTATGATTTGATTTTAATATTTCATTAAAACATTAGTTGCCTACGAGAACCACTAAAAAATTCATATCTCCCTCATTATTGCTCAGAAACTGAATCCGTCAGAAGCTGAGGTCATAGTTCGCCATGCCAATGAAAATAGGACCATGTCTATTTTTAGCACTTTTTCCTTAAATAATAGGAAATCCTCATATGATGTCAAAAATTAATGAAATAAAGACCAGAACTGAACTCAACACTGAACTAGAACAAATAGACTGACCACTCCTCAAGATACTGCTTCACTGACCCCCTTATCCATACCCTATTAGCCTACAAGGGTCCACAAATAGGCTAACTCCTCAAACCACTGCCTATGACTAGGATGGGGACATTACACTCTCAAAATGTGAAAATGTGATCAGAAGTCTACAAATCTCTCCTAAAGCCAAGTTGCCCCATGGCTCTCAAATTCATGTCCTTTGGCTCCTCAAAAAGTAGCGTGCCTACTAGGTGTTAGAGTTTCACAAATGTATGCCCAATCATGATATTCCTATAATTACTTAGGTTGGAACTATCCCCAAATTTATGAATGGGGTGAATGATATGTTGTGACCAAGCAAAGGGAAACCCGAAACGAATGACCCCATTGAATAGCCTATTTACAGGGGTACAAAACTGCAGGTATGTCAACTAGGAACACATGACGAATCAAAGTAGTAAACAAGCATCTACCTATACAGTTTATTTTCTGCCATTGCTTGGTTTTATGAAGATACAAAACTAATGATTCTCATTTTTATAGTTGCTAACCTTGTAAGGAAGACACTAAAGGATTTTACAAATTATGTGTCCACAAACAATGATTTATTTCCCAATTTATTCCCCTCTCCCATCACTTGGATTTATGAGACACCAAAACATTCTTCTTTTAAGACAATTTCATACCTTGTGAGGAAGACACTAAAGGATTTACGAGTTATATCTGCCAACCAATTTGAAAGATCCCAAATGGATCCTTTGCTATTGCTGTTGTAAATTCTTAATTAAACATACTATATTTTTTTAATTTTCCGGTGATCCTATAGAATAGACAAAAGTTGCAGAAAGGGATTGTTTCTTTTTGGGTTTTGATGTTATAAATAAAGTAATTGATAAATAGCAACAACTGTGAAATAAAACAATAAACAATGTTCATATGTAAGAACACTTAAGCAATCTGAAAATATTGCAAATCATACTAGGCAAATAACCTAGTTTTGTATTCAGCAAGAATCCATACATTTATTTGGAGTTGTTCTCAATCTGGATTGATGCCAGATGGAGGAATATTACTGGCAATGAACAAGGAAGACCAAATAAGCTGAATACAACCCTTCAAGCCAACATACAAACAAGGCGTGGTTGCAAAGGAGGCGTGGAAGCTGCTACAAATCACGTGCCAGCTGAAATAGACCAGCCGCCCTGTTGAAACCCCCAATATGCACGCTGAATCTTCAGGACAAGAAGATGTGCCTTCTACCTCTGACAATCTCTATGCAATCCTGGATAAATCCACTGTCAACTCCTGCTGAGGGCTACGTCCCACCAAGCTCAGACCTAGGGTTTGCATCCCAAACCAAAATCACTCTTCCAGAGGCAATTCCCAAATTCGCAAGTTTCAAAATGATCAAAGATGCTATCAATTAGGTTTTCATCTCCTCATAACTCCTTTCCCTTTGCAAGTCGAACCCTAAAGAATAATAAAGCTTGCGCTTTATAATTAAAGTGACACTTTCCCAATTATGGCATCAAACTATAGAAAAATATCACTTTATTGCAAATAAATAGCTTCAAGCATCCAAAACGACTCCGGGAGGTGAGAATCATGTAGCAAAGTTCAAGACCTTTCCAACGAGCTATAACACATAGGCATATCAAACCAGATGAAGCCAAAAACCCCTTATTACTCCGAAATGGGTATATACATAGCCTTATTTTAATTTATTTAATCGCTAACTTAGGAAATATTTAAATATATTAAAATATTTCCATAGATCCAATAATAGCCCAAAATAACCAACCAAACATGAATCTAACTTCGTCACCTGTCTGTGACTGATGTCGGACAAGATGGGCCAACTGGCAGTCCCATCCCTAAAATCTAGGGATACTCCTAGAAACTAGGAAACACACCCAATCTTCCTGAAACTGAAACCATGGTATGGTCCCGTGGAACCTCAAATATAGAAACTACCACAACCTCCTAAAAAGTAGGGAATCGCCCTAAAAAGTAGGAACCTCGCTCCAAACACCTGTAACTGCTCAAAAGGATCCTTCTCTACTCCTTGGTTCCCCAAGTGGTCATTCAATCAACTGCCACTTCTCCCTAAAAAATAGGAACTGTCGTCTGATGGTCCAAAATGGCTCACAGAGCCCCTGCAAAGCTCCATGACCCTCAAAATGAGTCCCCTAACCATGTCATTGACCTACAAGAACTCGAATGGTAGGTCAACCCCTGCTCATCTCATGTCACCTAGAAAAGGGGACATTACAAAATTTCCCTAATTTTTCCTCTTTAGAATCAGTATTTGTATTTGTGCAGTACAACAAAGTGTCATGGTAATAAATAAACCTTTAAACCAAATCACAAAAAGGTATCGCACTTGTCAATCCTTGTAAAAGCTAAGTCCTTGTAATCATCATATAGTTGAAGTAAAGAAATATTTCAGGCATATACAAAATAAATTAAAAATGCATGTTTGTACCTCCAACATGGGTGTATAATTTTGAAATTTTCACTAAGAGTACTGTTGAATTTCATACATTTTGATCAAAAAATCAGGCTGAATACCATGATAACCCAAATGAGTACCCCTCAGTTCCTACTGTTAAGATTTAAGATCAGATTAGGTAACACAATAATTCACACAAATGCACAGATATTGCCCTGGGAAAACCTTCCTCTTGAAGGTGAAAAACCTAGCAATGAAATATGACTTTATTATCTTAATTATGTCAAGGTACTTTACAAAGAATTTGCTTCACTCTTGAAGCTATATATATATATGACAACAATACGTATAAATAATATGCGATCTGCAATAAGGAATCAGAATTCCTTAGTTGATGCTTAACCTGTTGTAGATAGACTTCTATCTGCTGTAAAATCTCAACAAACTGCTGAAGAAAACAAATATCTGCAGAATGTCTACGGACTGTTATGTGAGTGTGTTCTTCGATATATTTTGAGAGGGATACAAAGCTTCATATATATACCCATTTGGATGTGACTTTAACCAACGCAACTCCTCCAAGGGTCGTCTTCCAATCAACACGTTATAATAGTGCATCGGTTATATTGTTTAAGCATTGGTTACATTAATCACGTCTCTTAAGGTTGGTGGAATTTGAATAAATCGGCACATAAGGAATGAATACATTTTGATATATATATTAATCGTGATTTGCTTTCATAATTTTAACGATACCATTTAATTAGTCTAAGGCCGATAGGCCAATTAGGTAAATTAGAAATATTGTCAGCCCTGAAGGATATCGACCAAAGCTATTCAACAACACCTACTACCACCTACAATTGTATCATATTGTTCTGATTTCAAGAAACTCCGAATAATGCCATGCATTTAAATATCACTTGAATGCAGAATGAGCTTTCATGTTTCTTTTGATATTTACTGATTACACATCCCAGGCTCATGAAAGTACTAGAACCAATAGCTACATGTAGAATCAAATCCTGTCAGTATAATTATTCAAATTCTCAAATAGTTCCCAGTCAGATCTTCAACAAATAATAATTTGACCGAGAGAATGTTTATGCCAAACAGAAGTTGATTCAAAGAAAGGCATATAAACCCTAAAAAAGCCAAAAAGTCGCATCCATTACCAACTGCTAAATGAAAGACTAATTCAAGATAATGCATCAATACCTGTGCTTGAGCTGATAATTTTGGGAGTGGCTGTGACACTGGATACTCTGATGGGTCCCCCTGCGGAAGAAATAAAATTTCAAAATATCAGTCTGCTGTCTCTTAAAATTTGATCGGTCTACCTTCAATCCCACCTAAAAGAAACATACTAGGGTTTTAATCTATCAATTCAATTTTCTTGACTAAGAAAAGATTGTACAAGACCAACTACTTTAAATAGTTAAACCTCATAAAAGACTTTGTAGAGTGTTACAGAAAATATAAGTTCTCACCTGATCAAAACTGATGGATCCTGATGAAATTGTTCGGATTTCCTAAAGACATTCCATGAATTATATCTCAGACACTATAATGCTTACAATGAAAACAGATAAGATACTGTACCTTGAAGATGGATCTACAAGATAGACCCATATTGATAATATAGAGAAATCATAAACTCAAACCAGAAAAAAATAAACCTAAAACAAAATTTAAATTCTCTAAATATATAACAATCAAGGCATATTTACCTTCTTAATTGCTGAACAAAGTCGGGCAGGTAGGAAATTTTTGGGCCATAAAGAGAGGATAGCTTTGTAGAAAAATGTATCCACTAATAAGGATCGATACTTTGAACGACCAAAAGAAGGATCGGGCATCAATTCTGTCTGCAAGAGCATTAAACATTCTTCCAATACCTGTAACATGGATGCACAAAAATGATCAACTTGCTCTAAAAGTTTACAAAACAGTTCACAGGTTCTTCTACGACCAGATGCACAATACTGTAAACGGTGTATAAAATCTGTTAGGGTTAACATCTAAATCTTAGAACCTGTCAATTAAACTCAAGGGCACCAAGCCTCATCAACAACCAATACAAATCAGTCTATAGTATACCATCACTATTTGTCTGAGTGTGTAACCAAGATTGTAAAATATTAGCATAACAAACTAACACTCCAAAACAATTAAGAGACAGCAATGTCATCCTTATTCTCATAGCTAAAAGTGGGGAAGACATAAATCTTCTGACATTCATTTTTTGTCGTAAAGGAGAACTAGACAAGCATATGTTGGAATTTTTCTAAAACTTGGCATGGAAGGAAAAATTCAATCCAAGTTGTCTATTTGAAAAAATTGTAGTTTTGATTCAAAATATTTTAGGGAATAAATTCAGCAAGGAGAAAAATGTTATAAGGGAGAAAAGGGGTGGTTTTCCCTTCTCCCCCCAACCCCTAAGTTGCACATGTGTTAAGGAGAGTGGGCATCCCTTCCCCCAAGCCTACAATCAGCCACTATCTCTATTGCCCAACCACATCCACTCTTTTCCTTCCCTTGATAACATAGAGGAAATTGAATGACCATCTACCATTTAATTTCCTTCCACCTTTCATTGCCCATCCCACATCTACAAGTAACTTCTTGGGAAGGTGGGACAACCATCCCTTCTCCCCCTAAAGGTACCAAATCAAAAAAGAAAGGACACTTGGGTTAACCCAAACCAAAGAGGAGAGATGTTTCTCCTTCCCACACAACTCAATTCTGATGAACAAGAATTCTTCTAGCTCAATGCAAGAAACGGGAAGGACCATTCTCTCCCATACACCAAAAATGTAATGTCCCCTTCCTAGGTGACGGGAAGTTGAGCAGGGATTGCCCTATCATATGGTTCTCGTAGGCTACTGAAGTGAAGAGGGAACCCATACTGAGGCTTGTGGAGTTGCGCAAGGGCTTTGTAAGCCATTTGGATGTTCAAAGGCAGTTCCTATTTTTTAGGAGGGTCTCTATTTTTTAGGGAATGACTGAGAGTTGGTCTCAGGATGTCTATAGACCATTCTGGATGATTTGAGACCATCTCCTAATCTTAAGGAGGGTTCTGTTGTGACGTTTTCACACATCGCCCCATTGCAAATGGGGACCCATGTTTTTTTTTCGTTTTGTTCGTTTTCGCTTTGCTTTTTTAGGGTTTTGTTAGTCAGTTACTCGTCTGGATTTAGGGTCAACCCCTAGGGTTTTAACTTTTGTCTTTTCAGGCCAGAATCCAGTCGTTTTGAGAGCTTTTTGAGTTTCCTTTTCTAGGATGCAAATTTTGAATGCAATAAATTCGCCAGAATGGTCTAATTTTCAATTGGAATGTTGATGCAGAGCTTAAATTTGTCTAAGTGTTGAAGATGAAATGTGAATTTTTGTCCAATTGAATATTTTTGACCAAATTTTGACATTTTTGATTTTTGATCCTAGGCATTTCAAATGATTTGTTTTCGCCTTGTGAAGTGTTAAAATGTGTAAAATCATGTTATTTTGGCCTGTAGGAGCAAAATCGCCCCTGTCCCTCAGTGAAGGACGGGAGCTCGTTTTCAAATATTTTACTATTCCTGCAGGGTCAAGATGAATTACGAATTGGAAGTGATGGAGAAAGGCGAGATCTTTCCATTGAATATAAATTGAAGATTTTTATGAACACAGAAATGCCTCCAGGGGAAAAATCGCTCCTGTCCCTCAGTGAAGGACCGGAGCTACAAAATCGCTCGTGTCCCTCACCAAGGGTCCAGAGCGAAAATGCTTAGTTGAGCCATTCCTGACCTTGTTTGGACGAATCGAGACATCAAAGGCATGGTGAAGGACGAAATGAGCATGATAGAACATCCAGACTTGATCAAAAACAATGAAATGATGAAGTTTTCGCCTAGAGGGTCAATTTCGCTCCTGTCCCTCACTGAAGGACCAGAGCGAAATTCTTCATAAGGTACGATCTGGGCAAAGATCAAGTCAAGTTTATGTTTGAAGGTAAGGAAGACGGTGAAATGAACTCAGTGAATATAAATTGAATATTTTAAAATGTCAACAAGGGTCCCAAAATGCTCAGTTCGCTCCTGTCCCTCAGGAAGGGACCAGAGCGATTTTTGTTATACATGATTTTCTTGCTAAGTTACAGACGATTTCAAGGCATGGATGAATGGAAGGACGCATTATGAACCCGTTGAATATAAATTTGGAAGCTAGCAAAGTGAAATGAAGACCACAAGAACAAGTTCGCTCCTGTCCCTCTCCAAGGGACCAGGGCGATACAGTGAATATATTGCTTCTCACTCAAGTTCAAAACCGATCCAAGTCAGGAACAAGGAGGCAAAGGACGTTTCAAGGCATTTTCAATCGAGCACAAGTTACCAAGGTCGTCACAATGAAAGGATTTGCACTCTAAGACCCAGTTCGCTCCTGTCCCTCTCCAAGGGACCAGAGCGATATTGGATATATTGGCCAATTCGTGCGAAATTTACATGAGGTCAAGGTTTTGCAAGATCATAGAAGGTCCATGGCTTGATTAAAAGGTGATGCACGAAGATTTCGAACGTAAAATGATCATCAAGTTGAACATAGGGACTATATCGCTCCTGTCCCTCTCCAAGGGACCAGGGCGATTTACTTAAGACTCTTCATCTTGCTTCAAGTCCATGCCAAGTCAAGACTTCACAAGGTCATACGGGGTCCAAGGTTTTTTTTGAGATGACATGCAAGTGTTTTGAACATTGTCAAACATGCTAAAGAGCTCATATCGCTCCTGTCCTTTGGACAAGGACCAGGGCGATATCACCACAAAAGGACATTCAATCGCAAGGATAAGTCAATCAAGTTCGAAGATCCCAAGGAAAATGGCAAATTCAACATAGAAATGAAGACCTTGGACATAAAATATGCAAGGATCATGACCAAGGTAATGGATCGCTCCTGTCCCTCAGTCAGGGACCAAGGCGATGAGGTATGTATCCTTCATCTTCAAAATTTGGCGCTCAAACACATTTTTTGAATTTATTTAAATGCTAGAAAAAAATCGATATTTAATTAAAAGCATTTAAATAGCGCATGGTATGTATTTATTAATTATTTTTGCCTTTGTAAAAAATCGAAATTTATTAATTAAAAATAAAGGCATTTAATAATTAATTATTAATTTAATAAAAATCAAAAGGGAGCGCTTGGTATTTTAGAGGTCGGCCTTTGTTATTTGTTTTAAAAATCATTTAAATTGCGTTATTTTTACACAAGTCGGCCTATATGGTGGTAAGAGGTATGAGCGCTATAAAGGGAGGGTGAAAATCTTCATTTTCACATCATCATTTTCATCTCTTACATGGGATTTGAGGAAGACAAAGGAGAAATGCGATTTGGAGTATACAAAGGAAGTGCGAAAGTATCATTCAAGAGGAGGAGCGAATTTCAAAGGGAAGGTGCAAGCATTATCAAAAGAGTTCGAGTTTCAAGTTAGGCAAACTTGCCAAGGACATTGAAGATCACGTCAAAGTCATCTAATTTCAAATTTTGCCTAGGCGATTTTCCTCATTTTGCATTTTAGAGTTAAGCTCTTAAGTGAGGTATGGCAAGATCTCTTGTTTTAATTTCGAATTTTGATCGTCATTGCCTTAAGCTTGAATTTTGAATTTTGAATTGTATTAGCCCAATTGTTTTTTAGGAAATAATAACTCAAGGATTTATTATGAAGTTTCCTGAAAATTAATTTAATCTATGCTATTTGTTGCAAAATCATGTTCCTAATTTTGAAATGTTGTGTAGGCATCAAATGGAGATCTCTTCAGGGAAAATCAAGCCGAATCCAGGACGGTCTTCGCCGGGACGGTCTTCGCCAGGACGATCAAGTAAGGACATGGGCAACCTCTTTCAATCCAACGTTCCAAGGCGAGGTACATCATCATCCTGCACATCAAGGACACAAGGAGTTAGAACAAGGGCTCGTTGAAGAAGCATATAATTCCAGATGAATTAATTAAAGCAAGCTTCTCAACAACATCAAGTTGAATATTTACCAAAGTTACAAGTGTCAGATGAGGTGGCATCCTAGTCATCACGTCTCCAATCAGTGAGGTCCACCTCAGCATGTCCAGATTCAATGTACTTAACTCATACAAGGTGGCACAAACTCCGATGTACCTACCCCGGCTATCCATTGATCGATTTTTCTAGAGAGGACATGTGTCCAAGCAATACAATTATTTCATTGGTCAAGCATTAAATGTTATGTAATGGTTGTAACAAACCCTAATTAGGGTTTTCATTGTAAAATCTTGGCCATTGATCTTGAATTGATCTAAGCCATCAAATTGTATTGTGGGCACTATATAAGCCCAGGCATTTCATTTGTAAAGGCTAATTAGCAATAAGTTAGAGATAGCATGTAAATAGTTGGAAGAGTTAGAATATAGTTGATAGAATAGCAATTAGAGTAGAATAGGAGGACAAGGCAAGAAATTGTTGCCATTGATTGTAAACAAACTCCATTTTCATTGAAGTAATGGTGAAATATGTCGTTTTCTTGCAATTTGCATGGTTTCTTGTTGAGTCTTCAATCTTAGATGGTAGATGATTAGATGAATGGAGGAAATGTTATTGATTGATGGTGGAATTCGTACATCCATACTACTAGCAGTTTGTTGATTGCAGACTTGCCTTGCGTAGTCAACTGGAATCATTCAGCCTAAGCTCAATTTCAATTTGTTGCCTCTTCATTGATATGCATCAACTTGGATGGTATCTATGCCTGCGGTGATGATTTGAACATCATAAAGCTTCCCTTAGAAGATCGCACTAGTCTTGTGTAGATGTTCCATTGATGTCAAAACAAGATCTAGTTAGAGTTTCATCAAAAATCAAGTCATTGCTCCTACATTCTTAGTATTAAGATTAGATCCTCTCTTCGCCCTTATCCTTTTTTCATTTTTCAAATCTAAGTCAGTAAGAGCCTGTGTCCAGCAAAGCAGATCGGAAGTTCAATCATCACATGTAAGTCCCCTTGTGATCCCAGCAAATCACATCATACCACTGGAGCTTGTCCACACGTGGAGACCCCACTAAAAGAACCTTGGAGTCTATCTAACTGATCCTTTTTGCAGATCTTCAGCAGTTAGAGACTATTTTCTCAAGAGAGGATAAGATGCCTATTGGTATTTTATTCTGTGTATGATGGTGTACAAAATACACGTCAACAGGTTCCTATATTTTAGGGAGGACTAACGGTTGACTACTTGACCACTCGGAGGGCCACCGAGCAGAGAAGGATCGTTTTTGAGCATTCCCAGATGTTTGGAGACAGTTTCCTACTTTCTAGGGGGGATTCCTACTTTTAAGGGGATCGCTGCCAGCTTGCCTGCAGCATTGGAGTAACATCCTCAGTCGGTATCTTCAATCAAATTTCAGTTCTAAGACCCGAGAAGCATTTTATGAATTATTTGGGAAATATTTAATATTTCCTAAGATGGATCTAAATAAATAATAATAATGTTACTTTATATTATTATAATAAAGTAACAAGTTGGGGCCCCCTTGTGCCATGATGCCTAGGAGACATGAGTTAAGTTGTTTTTTAAAACCAAAATTTTATTAATAAGGGAGCCTAAGGGGGTTGAGGGAGGCATAAGGAAAAGAAAAAATTTAATTAAAAAACAATGCAAGGGAACCCTAAAAACGAATTAGGGTTTGAGGCCCATAAAACAACTTTTGGAGGCTCATTTTGGCATTATGTTATGGTGATTTTGGAGAATTCTTCATCTTCAGCAGGTTTGCAGCACTTGGGCAGAATTCTGGAGCAAGTTTGGGGACGAAAACCTCCAATCCAGGGTGTTAGGACGAAATCCCTTGCACCAATCAGCAATTTGTTCAACAAAGGAAGCTCTTATCAGGTTAGTAGAACCAAATTCAAGAGCTACTTGCAGACTTGATCATAATTTGTCAAAAACCTTGCAGACCTGGGGAGACTAAAAGGATTGCTGCAAAAAGACCCAAAGAACCACAACCCAAAAGACTAAGAGGACCTAAAACGTAGGGGGTCCCCATTTGGAATGGGGTTGTGAGATTAGGTCACAACAAGCCTCACTGGAAATGAATGTAGAACATGGTGGCATGGAATGTAGGAGTGACCATATGCTGAAAGTAGCACTTTGACATGTGCAAGTGGACAAGGTTACCCAGGTTCCCTTTTTCAACTCGCAAGACTCTGAACCTTACCTACGAGACATTCAATAGTGCAATACAATCGACTTGAAATCAATTATTGACTATAGGGAGTACCAGGTGGCAATATCCTTCTGCCCAGCAAAATTTACCAAGGTATTTGGGATACCTTCCAGGGGAGCATCAATGTGTAAGTCAACGGGAAAGATTACACACCAGCACAAAGAGTCTCTTTTGAAGTCAACCAGCATAAATAGACACTCTCACAAAGATTCTTGGAGAGCACACCAAAAGTCGGAAAATACCCCCAAAAGTGGCACATAAATCCTCTAGGCCATCTGAGCTCACTAGAAACATGAAATAACTCCTCTGGTAACACTAACACACACCTTGAACATCAATGCCAACTGCAATGCAAGAGAACCCCAGAATGGTGACATTACACACATATACTATATTTTATACAATATTAATATGTACTTTTATTATAAATTTATATTAATCATATAATTATTATTATCTATGAATAAAACGTATTATATTTATATTATAAATAAATAAAACAAAACATAAAATAAATAAATAATATTGAAAAATATAAAAAACATAGTAAAATAAATAATATGAAGAACATATTGAAAAGAATAAATCTGAGGGCTACCAAAGGTGGAGTCAATAGTGTTGAAGCGGAAGAGGAAGTCAAAGGAGATAGTGGAATAGATAGAAAAGAAATATTTGAACATTGCCTAATCCCTCTGCTCTATGCTTTGACCAATAAATCATGTAGTAAGCATCCATTGAGAAATTTGAAACCTATCGTAAAGGAAGAAAGGGAGGATGTTAAATGGCACTTGCAAATACATCATGCCGACCCATGCACTATATACAAGCAAAAGATACGAAAAAAAAAAAACGAAAAAGAAACCCTAAAAAACTTTTTATAAAATATATTTCAATTAAAAAAATTGTACACTTAATCCCTATGTCATGTCCCCTTTCTAGAGTGGACATCAGAGACGGAGAAGTTGGCCTATCATTGGAGTCTCGTAGGCTAGCAGAGGTTGATTGGGACTCATTCAGTGCATATAGTGACTAGATTTTGGCTTTATAGGCAGTTTGGAGCAGTTCCTAGATTTTAGGGGATATCCCTAAATTTTAGGTCATGACAATTGCCAGTCGTGAGGTTATTCATGACCTTTCAGATGGTTTCAATTTCAGGACGACAGGGTGTGTTCCCTAGTTTCTAGGAGCATCCCTAGATTTTAGGGAAGGGACTGCCAGTTGACCCATCTTGTCCGGTATCAGTCACAGACAGGTGACATGGTTAGTTGCATGATTATTTGGTTGATTTGGGCTTTCAGAAGCATAAAGGGAAATATTTTAATATTTCCTAAGTTAGTAATTAAATAAAATATAATAAGGCTATTTATATAGCCATTTCGAAGTAATAAGGGGATAACTGAATAATTTGGGCGTGTACGCCTATGTGTGATAGCTCATTGGAAAGGTCTCGAATTATTATAAACTATTTTCACTATCCGGAGGCTTTTTGGTGCTATGAGTTATGACATTTTAATAAAGTAGTGTTTTTCCTATAGTCTGGACGCCTTTAATTGGGAAAATGTTATTTTATTTTATTTTGTTTAAAGTGCAAAGTGTAATTCCCCTTTAGGGTTCGATTTGCACTTGGAAGGGGATATAAGGAGATGGAGACCTAATTTCTCATTATCTTTTGACATTTCAAACTTGTGAAACTTGAAATTGCTCTGGTGGAGTGATTTAGTGGCTTGGGACGAAACCCTCAAGTCTGGATTGTTGGGACTCAAACCTCAACAAGGAATTGGTGATTGAAGTTGTTCTTTCTTGCACTCAGATTGATAGAGGAAGAGGTTGAACTTGTACTGGAATGCACATATTGGCAGTATTGAGGAGTTTTAGTAGGGGCGGCTACCTATTTCAGCTTGTGCATTCTCTCTGGGAAGCTCATGTGAGGTTATTAGAGGCGTTTTCCTCTTGCATTGGATGCCATTGTGTTCAGACTGGTATTGGAGGGTTTGAGGCAGAGTTTTCCTCGGGTTTGTTGATGTGTATTTTGTACACGACCAAACACAAAATAAAATACCTAAAGGTACATTATCCTCTCTTGAATAAAGCTCCCGAATGCTGAAGATATCGCAGAAGGATCAATCGGAGAAGCTTCAAGGTTCTGTTATGTAGGTTCTCTACTCGTGGATAAGCTCTTTGTGGTATGATGTGATTTTGTTGGAATCACAAGGAGACTTACACTCGATGACTTGAACGTCTGATTTGCTGGAATCACAAGTCCTATTTACTAACTGGAAGACAAACAAATGGCAAAAGATGCAGGGTTCAGGAAGTCTACTCTACTACCTAGAATGCGAGAAGATGGATGAACGAATAGGTGGAGTCCTACTGGGCTGGGTCTCACCATCAAGTTGAACAATTCAACACCAACTCCGTGGGATCTTCTGGGGGATGCTTCAAATATATTCAAATCAGATACTGATCATCATTCAAGTTAATGCATGAACAATAGACATGTAACGACTTGAGATTAAGCTCATTTTATGCCAGTTGACCACGCAGGGTGCACTTACAATCAGTAAGAGGCTAGTGGTATGGATTAGACGGATTCCACACAGGTGCATTCAACAACTTCTTTCATTCAATTTAATTATCTATCATCTAAAATGAAGATTCAACAAGAGACCATGCATATTGCAACGAAACAACACACTTCACCATAACTTCAATGAAAATGGAGTTTGTTTACAATCATTGGCAACAATTTCTTGCCTTGTCCTCCTAATTTACTCTAATTGCTATACTATTAACTGACTTATTCACTATTTCTAACTATTCACCTTCTAACTCTTGACTAACTATTAGCCTTTACAAATGAGGAGCCAGGGCTTATATAGCGCCCTCAATACAATTCAATGGCCTAGATCAATTTGAGATCAATGGCCGAGATTTTACAATAAAAACCCTGATTAGGGTTTGTTACAACAAACTCAATTCTGGCCAATGAAATAATTGCATTATTTGGACACATGTCTTCTCTGGAATATTCGACCAATGGAGAACCCGGGTAGGTACATCGAAGTTTGTGCCATCTCCCATGAGTTAGGTACATTGAATCTGGACACGCTGAGGTGGACCAATCCGACTGGAGGAGTGATGACTGGGATGCCACCTTGTCTAACACTTGTAACTTGGTAGATATTCAATTTGATGTTGCTGAGAAGCTAGCTTTAATTAACTCTTCTGAAACTATCTGCTTCTTCAACGAACCCTTGCTTTAACTTCCTTTGTCTTCGATGTGCAGGATGGATGGTGTACCTTTCCTTCGAATGCTAGACTGGAAGTGGTCGTCCCTGATGATGCTGGACCGGAGAAGGCCATCCTTGATGATGTTGGGCTAGAGAAGGTCGTCCTTGTTGATGCCGGACTGGAGAAGGTCGTCCTTGTCTTGCCCTAGTCCCCTTTTAACTGCAAGACAAACAAAAAGATGATTAAGGACACATAATAAATTCATTTCAACATAGCGTTTTATACCTTAAATCATCAACAAGAAGACATCAAAATTAAGTTTGTTCAAGAGTCTTTCTAGGGACAGGCCCTATAAGAATTTCGCCCTGGACCCTCTGGAAGGGTCAGGAGCGAAATTCACCTTTTAGCTCAAAATTCACACTTTTGAAGGTCAAACATCTTTCCAAGGCATTCCAAATAGCTTTTCTCATCCTAGTCTAGGCCTGACTTAGCACAAAATTTGGAGGATGAGATGGTTTTAGTGTTTTTCGCTCTGGACCCTTTGGAAGGGTCAGGAGCGAATTTTTTGTTTGTAGCTCACTTCTCAATCATTTCAACTTCAAATCACTTCACAAGGCAAGGAAACACTTCTCTTCTCTCATCCAACTCCAGTTTGACTTAATTTTGCAAGGAGAAAAAGGTGATTGAAGAATTTTCGCCCTGGACCCTTTGGAAGGGTCAGGAGCGAATTTCTTCCTTTAGCCCAAAATCATCATTTCTAAAGACAACAATCAACTCAAGGGCAATCTCAGGGGCATCTTTCACCTTGGCCTAGGCATGGTTTAGCATAAATTTGAAAGGAATATGTAAATTTTAGGATTTTCGCTCTGGACCCTTTGGAAGGGTCAGGAGCGAAAATCTTGTTTTAGGGTTATTTCCTCATCCTTTCAACTTCAAATCACCTCCAAGACTTAGAACACCTTGCCTCACTCCTCTCTAGGCCATAAAAATCAAAATTTTACCTTGCCTTGCAAAGAAAATAGGTGGAATTGGGATTTTCGCTCTGGACCCTTTGGAAGGGTCAGGAGCGAAAATCACTTTTTGGCTCAATTCCTTCAAGTTTGATAATCATTGCTAAGTCAAAGTCATTCCTGAGGACCTCTCCCATCAAAACTCGCCCTAGTCAGCACTTGGCTTGGCACAAAATTTGGAAAAAAGGTGATTTAGAGAAAATTTGCTCTGGACCCTTTGGAAGGGTCGGGAGCAAAAATCTCATTCTTGACCCAAAATCATCATTCTTTCAACTTGAAACTTCATTGCAAGGTAAAATCTCATCTCTCTTCGCCCTAGGAACAAGGTTTTAAGCCTAAGAAAGGTCAAAAAGTAGGCTTGTAAGGAATTTCGCCCTGGACCCTTTCGAAGGGTCAGGAGCAAAAATTCCTTTCTTGGCTAAAACCCTCATTCCTCAATGCTATCAAACACTCTCAAAGGCAAGATCATGTCCATTTTCCCTTTCAACATGCTTTGCAAATCAAAATTTGGTCAAATAGGGAAGGAAATGAGGTCTAGGAGGATTTTCGCTCTGGATTCTTTGGAAGGGTCAGGAGCGAAAATCATGATTTGGGCTTGATTCCTCACTTCTCCAACTCAAAATCACCTCCAGAGGTAAAGACATGCTATCCCACTTCCATCCACGCCATAAAAAAATCAAGGACTTGACCTCCTCCAATGGAAAAAAGGTGTTTCTAGGAATTTCGCTCTGGACCCTTTGGAAGGGTCAGGAGCGAAATCCTTGGTTTGAGCTATCTCCTCCATCATTTGACCTCAAACAACTTCAACAGGGCAAGAACACCTCTCCTCACACTCATCCAAACTATAAAGACTCAAAGTTGACTTGATTTTGCAAGGAAAATAAGGTGATTTTAAGATTTTCGCTCTGGACCCTTTGGAAGGGTCAAGAGCGAAAATCTCATTCTAGGCTTGATTCTCCATTTCTTCAACTCCAATCCACTCTAGAAGACAACTAGACATCATTCTTCACCCAAGGGATAAGGTCTTAAGCCAAAACAAGGTCAAAAGAATAGGCTTGCAAGGAATTTTGCTCTGGACCCTTTGGAAGGGTTAGGAGCGAAATTCACCTTCTTGGCTAGAATCCTGCTCTTCAAAATCAGCCAACTCCATCTCAAGGCAAGAACATACCAATTCATTCCCCAACATGCCCTAGAAACCAACACTTAGTCAAAATTAGAAAGGAAATGAGAGCTACAAAGATTTTCGCTCTGGACCCTTTGGAAGGGTCAGGAGCGAAAATCACTTTTTAGGCTTGATCCTTGACTTTTCCAACTCTCATCCTCTTTGGGAGGCAAACATAGATCCTTCCTCATGCATCTCCACCTTGGTCCTGACTCTTGCTAAAGGAAAAATGAGTGTTTTCAAGAATTTCGCTCTGGACCCTTTGGAAGGGTCAGGAGCGCAATTCACATTCTTGGCTAAAATCTTCACCTCATCCACCTTTACTCACCTCCTAAGGTTAGAACATGTCAAGACACCCCCAAACATGCCTAAGGAACTATGAAATTGGTCTTGACAAGTGATAAATTGAGGTGTAAAAGGATTTTCGCTCTAGACCCTTTGGAAGGGTCAGGAGCGAAATTCCTAATCTTGGCCAAGATCCTAACTTCATTTTCACATTTCTTCATTCAAACAAGCGTTTTTACCTTCATTCAATCCTGGGAATGCGTTAGTTCTAGGTTTTGGTCAAAGTAGAATGTCTTATGGAGAATTTCACTATGGACCCTTTGGAAGGGTCAGGAGCGAAATTTGACATTTTGGTCTCTCCATCAGGATCATTTTATGGAATATAACATTCACTTATACTTTAAGTTATATTCCATATATACTTCCAGGATGTTTGAGAGTGGTTTCGGACCTCCAGGAGTTATATTGCAAAATCTAGTTTTTGGAGGATTCTTTAGTTTTCAAGACTTAGTCAAATTTCAGGATCAGGACATTCCAAACTTAGCCAAATTTCAGGATCAGGACATTCCAGACTTAGCCAAATTTCAAGGCATTTGAAGATCAGCAGACATTCCAGACTTCATCACTCACCAACTTGACCTAGCTCAGACCTTCAAGAATGATAGCCACTCACAAAGCAAGACACAATTAGCAACAAGAGCAAAACCAGGCCCTAAGGAAGACTCTCAAAGAAACCCTAACCTGGAGCACCTGCTAACTCCCCTGGCTCAAGAAAAGCCTACCATCCTATTGATCCCCTGGCGATATTCAAAATGCAAGAAAACCCCAGAAGCAAAAAAGTAGGGGTCCCCATTTGCAATGGGGCGATGTGTGAATACATCACAACAAGGTTCTTGACTCAAACCAAGCATTCTCCTATAGCTGGTATTATTTCATTATTGTAAGACAGCACTGAATCTTTGCATTAATTCCATTCTGAAATAAAAATCAGTTTGCTGGCTTATTCCGGGTATGTATTGTTTCAAATTACAGTATTGATTAATTTCTTGTTATGTATTTACCTTTCATAGTTGGAATCTGTTTGCTATCTTTTATGCAATTATTTATATTCCCAAAAATCCAAAAAATTGAGAAAAGGCACAAAAATCAGGAAAAAAATCAGATTTCTAGAAATTCCATTCAGAGCTTTAAACCGTTGGTCAAAGATTCAATTGAAACAAAAACAGTATTGTCTTGGTATCCGAGATTGGGGATCTTTCACCCTCTGAATATTTAACAAATTTCCATGATTTTTCAGTAGTGTTTTGAAGTTTTCCAAATTTCAAACCTCATGGCTGAAATTTGGCAAACCCTGTGACTTATGTCCCAGATACATTTGCATAAACAAGGATCTGACTAACCTTAGGGCAGGGAGATGAGGGATGCAAGCAAAGATACATAGGCACATAAGGAAAACATTATGTTATTTTAGAATTAGAAATAAGCAAAATAATTGGTCATATAAACAAGCCTAGAATAAGTTTCCAAGTAGTGTACACACGCCTACTTTTACAATTAGTTATGTTAGGTGGTTGCCTATGGGATGACCAATCAGTTGTGTAAACATGCCTACTTTTACATTTAATTATGTTAGGTGGTTGCCTATGGGATGACCAATCAGCTATCACCAACCAAAATACCAATCATGGCCATGACTATATATTCATTTCTGACACATGCTGAAGAAGCTCTCACATCATTCTCCTTGTATCATATTGCCATACATTTTAGAACTTGTGCATTACAAATGAACATATAGAGTATAAAATCATTTCGGTATATTATGGATTTGATATACCAGTCTATGACTTTTTCCTGTTTGTATGTATGGTATTGTTGATGTGTTTTTTATGCACATGTGAACACAGAATAAAATACCAAAGTATCTTATCCTCTCTTGAACAAAGTTCCCGACTGCTGAAGATCTCGCCGAAGGATCAGTCAGAGTAACTCCAAGGTTCTTATATGTAGGTTCTCTACTCATGGATAAGCTCTTTGTGGTATGATGTGATTTTGCTGGAATCACAAGGGGACTTACACTTGATGACTAAACGTCTGATTTGCTTTGAATATTGTTGGAACACAAGATTTCACTAGCCTAGATTTTTTGAAAAAAAGGAAAAAAGAATGAGGGCGAGGGAAGGATCTAATTCTTACACTAAAAATGTAGGAGCAATGATTGATCTTTGATGAAATTCTAACTAAGTCTTGTTTTGACATCCCAGGACCATCTCCACAAGATTAGTGCGATCTTCGGAGAAAAGCTTTATGATGTTCAGATCATCGCTACACGCATAGACACCATCAGGCTGATGCATATCAGTGAAGAAGCGACAATTGAAGTTAAGCTTAAGCTGAATGATTCCAATTGACTACACAAGGCAAGTTTGAAATCAATCAAACTGCTAGTAGTATGGATATACAAATTTCACCATCAATCAAACACATTTCTTCCACTCATCTAATAACATGAAATCAAATCTGAGAAGTATAGAGACCATGCAAATTGTTGAATCGACCCATAGATTTCACCATTTCTTCAATGAAGTTTTACAAGCCTTTTACAACAACATCTTGGCAACAATCTTTGCCTTCTCTTTCTATTCTACTCTAATTGCTATATTATTAACTGACTTATTCACTATTTCTAACTATTCACCTTCTAGCTCCTAACTAACTATTAGCCTTTACAAATGAGGAGCTAGGGCTTATATAGTGCCCTCAATACAATTCAATGGCTAAGATAAATTGAGATCGATGGCCGAGATTTTACAATGAAAACCCTAATTAGGGTTTGTTACAACAAACTCAATTCTGGCCAATGAAATAATTGCATTATTTGGACACGTCTTCTCTAGAATATTCGACCAATGGAGAATCGGGGTAGGTACATCGAAGTTTGTGCCATCTCCCATGAGTCAGGTACATTGAATCTAGACATGCTGATGTGGACCTATCTGACTGGAGGAACAGTGATTAGGATGCCACCTTGTCTGGTACTTCCTTTGTTGATGTTCAATTTGGTGATGTTTAGAAGCTAACTTTAATTAACTCTTCTGAAACTATTGGCTTCTTCAACGGACCCTTGCTTTAACCTTGTTTGTCTTTGATGTGCAAGATGGATGGTGTACCTTTCCTTCAAATGCTGGACTGGAAGAGGTCGTCCTTGATGATGCTGGGCTGGAGAAGGTCGTCCTTGTTCTGGCCTGGTCTTCTTTCATCTGCCAAAACAAACCAAAAGATGATTAAGGACACATGATAAATTCATTTCAACATAGCATTTTCAACTTAAATCATCAACGAAAAGATATTAACATGAAACTTGCCCAAGATTTTCTCCAGGAACAGACCCTATAAGAATTTCGCCCTGGACACTTTGGAAGGGTCAGGAGCAAAATTCCAACTTTAGCTCAAAATTCACATTTTTGAAGGTCAAACATCTTTCCAAGGTATTCCAAATAGTTTTTCTCACCCTAGTCCAGGCCTGACTTAGCACAAAATTTGGAGAAAAGGATGGTTTTTGTGTTTTTCGCTCTGGACCCTTTGGAAGGGTCGGGAGCGAATTTCTTGTTTGTAGCTCATTTTTTCATCATTTCAACTTCAATCCACCTCACAAGGCAAGGAAACACTTTTCTTCTCTCATCCAACCCAAGTTTATCTTGATTTTGCAAGGCAAAATAGGTGATTGAAGGATTTTCACCCTGGACCCTTTGGAAGGGTCAGGAGCGAAAATCTTGTTTTAGGCTCATTCCTCCATCGTTTCAACTTGAACTCACCTCCAAGAATAAGGACACATTGCCTCACTCCTATCTAGGCCATAAAAATCAAAATGTTAACTTGTCTTGCAAAGAAAGTAGGTGATCCTAGGATTTTCGCTCTGGACCCTTTGGAAGGGTCAGGAGCGAAATCCTTGGTTTGGGCCAATTTCCATCATTTTTTAAAACCAACTAACTTCAAAAGGGAAAGAACATGTCTCCTCGCACCCATCCAAGCCATGAAAACCTAACGTTTGACTAGACTTGCAAGGAAAATAGGTGGGTTTAAGATTTTCACTCTGGACCCTTTGGAAGGGTCAGGAGCGAAATTCTTATTTTGGCTCAATTCCTTCAAACTTGATAATTATTGACCATTCAAGGAAATGGCTAAGGACTTCTTTAATCATGATCCACACTAGATTTGGCATGAAACTAAGGGAAAAGATAGGTTTTACACAATTTTGCCCTGGACCCTTTGGAAGGGTCAGGAGCGATTTTCCTTTTCTAGCCCAAAATCATGATTTTTTCAATCCCAATCTTCTTTGCAAGGTGAAATTTCATCTCTTTTCGCCTTAGGAACAAAGTTTTAAGCTCAAGCAAGGTTAAAAATATATGCTTGTAAGGAATTTCGCTCTGGACCCTTTGGAAGGGTCAGGAGCGAAATTTCCTTCCTTGGCCAAAACACTCATTTTTTCAACTCTTTTGAACGTCCTTAAGGGTTTCAATATGCCCATTCTCTCCTTCAACATACCTTGGACATCAAAATTTGGCCAAATAAGGAAAGAAATGAGGTCTAGGAGGATTTTCGCTCTGGACCCTTTGGAAGGGTCAGGAGCGAAAATCTCATTCTTGACCTCATCTTTTCAACTCCAATCTTCTCTGGAAGGTAACAAAACATCATTCTTCACCCAAGAGACAAGGTTTGTGGTCTAAGCAAGGTCAAAAAATAGGCTTGCAAGGAATTTCGCTCTAGACCCTTTGGAAGGGTCAGGAGCAAAATTCACCTTCTTGGCTAGAATCCTTCATTTTTTCAAAGCTTTCAAACATTTCCAACGTCCAAACATGTCCACTCTTCCCTTCAAGATGCCTTACAAATCAAAATTTGGTCAAATAAGGCAAGAAATGAGTCTTAGGTTGATTTTCGCTTTGGACCCTTTGGAAGGGTCAAGAGCGAAAATCACCATTTGGGCTTGATTGTTCATTTTTCAAACTTCAATTTTCTCCTGGAGGCAAATATAGATCGTTTTCCATCTAAGGAGCAAGGTTTCAAGCTAAAAAAAGGGAGCAAATGAAGTTTATAGGGAATTTCGCTCTGGACCCTTTGGAAGGGTCAGGAGCGAAATTCTCTTTTAGGCTAAAATCTTGCTCTTCAAAATCATCCAACTCCATCTCAAGGAAAGAACATACCAATTCATTCCCCAACATGCCCTAGAAACCAACACTTAGTCAAAATTTGAAAGGAAATGAGAGCTACAAAGATTTTCGCTCTGGACCCTTTGGAAGGGTCAGGAGCGAAAATCATGTTTTGGGTTGGATCCTTGACTTTTCTATTTTCATCCTCTTTTGGAGGCAAACATAGATCCTTCCTCATGCATCTCCACCTTGGTCTTGACTCTTGGAAAAGGAAAAATGAGTGTTTTCAAGAATTTCGCTCTGGACCCTCTAGAAGGGTCAAGAGCGAAATTCATCTTCTTGACTAAAATCCTTCATCTTTCAATCTTGACAAGGCTAGAACATTCAAAAATACCTCCAAACATGCCTTAGGAACTAGAAATTTGGCCTTGATAAGTGAGAATTTGAGGTCTTCAAGGATTTTCGCTCTGGACCCTTTGGAAGGGTTAGGAGCGAAATCCCTATTCTTGGCCAAGATCTAACTTCATTTTCACATTTCTTTATTCAAACAAGCGTTTTTACCTTCATTCAAGCCTGGGAATGCGTTAGTCCTAGGTTTTGGTCAAAGTAGAATGTCTTATGGAGAATTTCGCTCTGGACCCTTTGGAAGGGTTAGGAGCGAAATTTGCATTTTGGACTCTCCGTCAGGATCATTTTATGGAATATAACATTTACGTATAAGTGATTATACTTTACGTTATATTCCATATATACTTTCAGGATGTTTGAGAGTGGTTTTGGACCTCAAGGAGTTAAATTGCAAAATCTAGTTTTTGGAGGATTCTTCAGTTTTCCAAACTTATTTCAGGATCAGGACATTCCAGACTTAGTCAAATTTCAGGATCAGGACATTCTAGACTTAGCCAAATTTCAGGACATTTAAAGATCAGGATGACATTCCAGACTTTATCACTCACCAACTTGACCTAGCTCGGACCTTCAAGAATGATACTCACTCACCAAGCAAGACACAATTAGTAACAAGAGAAAAACCAGGCCCTAATGAAGACTCTCAAAGAAACCCTAATTCTGGGGCCCTGTGGACTCGCCCTGGCTCAAGCAAAGCCTGCAATCCAACGATCCCCTCGACAGCACTCATCCTGCAAAGGCTAACAGACAAAACCCTAAAAGACCTAGAAAACAAACCCTAGAAAGCAAAAAGCAGGGGTCCCCATTTGCAATGGGGCGATGTGTGAATACGTCACAACAGGTATGTATCCCATAATTTTTATATGGTCATGTTTTGTCTTTTTTAGAATAGTTGGTGGTTAATTTATTATATTAAAACTCAAAATGACCCTTCCCAGATTTGAAAATAGGCTCTTCAAAAAATAGCTGTCTATGATTTCAAAATATCACTCAAAATAAGGCTACCTTCTTGTAAGTAGATGTTCAAAACCATATATACTGCAGAAAATATAATAATCTATACAATTTCCAGCTCAGTCACATTAATGTGGCTTTGTAACTTCCCCTGTTTACTTGGTGTTGCACCTAATGTATTTAAAGTTTGAGAATGGAAAGCCTTTTTCATATATTACAATCTTATCATCATTCTTTATTTAACTTTCCATCACTTGATAAAATTGTAAAATCTTTACTTCTTATATGATAAAGAATTATTCTTGTTATTTTTGTAGCTATCATTATCAGTTCCTATCATGATTTATGCTCTTGATTTCTCAGCTTATTAATGAAGATGTCGGGCTTCTTATATCACAAATGTGACAAAAGCAATCTCAATGTAATCAACTATTGTTTTATCTCAATGGGAACATAAAATAAATTGATTCTTGCTAATGATAATGAAAATATTCAGTATGAGATGCAACGTAAGGACAACTCAAGGACACTAAACTCAACAGAAATAGTTCCAATGCACTGATAGTTCAAGCTTGAAAGATCATTTGAAGCAACATATATATGACTTCAACTCAATGTTTTAGCTTTATTGAAAAGATAATAATCAATCATCAAACTAGTTTTTTTCCTGCTATAATGGTACAAAAGAACAGTCCTCTTGATAAGAAGATGGGCCAAACAAGTAAAACATTGAAAATATTACCTTTGGATCTTGATAGGATTTTCCTGTAAGCTTTTTTTCTACTTGATGTACTCGTTGTGGGAATGGCTTGATGCCTCCATAAACAATGATTGGAGAGCTTAAAATTTTATCTGTAAAAGTTAAATTTCACTTCAAAAAAATTGAAACATCAATTTCCTATTGTAAAACAATACTGTACTATAAGCTAAATATCATATTTATTGGTACTTAGTTAACATTGCCAGTTTAAAGAATAGAATAATGTGTGGGAAAGATTAATAATTTTCCAGGCTTGGCAAGAATATTTTGTATTACATGGAAAATGTGCAAAATTTATATACTGGGTGATGTGGCACCCTCGTCTCAGGTACCTTATATTGGTTTACAATTTAAAACAGTAGGTACAGAAAGAGAGAGAGAGAGATACATGGTTTACACAGCACTTGTCTTATCAGGAGTAGACAATTACTATGTATATGTATGTTAAAGAGGAGATTCTCTGAGTCCCAAGTACATTTATTATATGCACAAGTCCAAACAATCATTGTTGTAAATATACATATGAAAAATGTGAGAAACTGCACATTCACAAAACATGAAAACTACAAAAAGAATAGAAATAATACAAATAGGCTTTTTTTTAACAAAAGTAAATAAACTGAATATGTATGTTACTGAATATATGAAAGTTACAAATCTTCCACTATTGTTCCACCATAAGTAGATGGAGTGGGGGCAGTCCAAGATCATGGAAACAATAACATGACAAGACATCAAAATTCTCCCAAAAGCATCTTGTCAAGAGAGATTATAACTTAAAATGGGTAATTAAACAGGTATGCAGAAAATATAGAGCCAAAATGTAACTGAAGTAGGACAACTAGGAGACATAATAGCACAGAAGCATATCAGATCTCAAAATGATTAGAAGGATCTACAAAACAGCTGTCATAACCAGAAACACACTTTTCCCCAGACCCATTAATCCATTCTGAGGTGGGGGATTCCAGTTGAGAATGAGAAATATGGAGGTGTCTTTAATTGTTGTAGATGGTGAGCAATGTGTTATATCTTGTAAGGGTATGGGCAACCACTCCATTCAAAGTTCGATACCTAAGTATAATGTTGTTGAAATTGATTGCAGGCAACCAAGAATTCATTGCTAGATGACACATGGAGTGCACAGTTGATCAACAAGAGCATTTAAGCCATTTTCTTTGACTGGCATCCTCAATCCAGCACTGGTAGACTCCAGATTTGTAAACACAATGTTGAACGTGGAAGTGTGGATTCTGGGCTTGGGATTATTGTAGGTTGGCAATGGGTCCTGACGATGAGGGGATCGTTCATTGCATTCTAAGCCTGAGTGGGAAAACCAAGGACCCATCACATCTAGGTGGATTGAAAGGCAGCCTATTGGGAAATCTAGTTTGGATGAGATTGGAGAAGGTGGGCAATGGGTGAGAGGTTTCTAGTCTAGGAGAGGATGAAGAGATTAACAGGCCTGTTGGGTCTAGTACTATGATTGAAAAAACCAGCATATCTGCTGCAAACTTTGTCCACGCAAATATTCTTGTGTTGCAACATGGGGGTGAACAGTTCAGCCAAAGGCCAAGGTGAGTTGGAGGTGGCTGTTGTGCACCCGGAATTGAACTATATGGAGGGACCATAGAAGAGGGACTAGGTTGTTAAACGATATCTTCGTCATCAATCTTAATGGTTCTTGTTGCCTTTTTATGACACCCTTGGTCCAACAGTGAGAACTGATCAGAGATATGTTCTATGGACTAGCGCTGCCCCAAATCATCAAGGACAAAACCAATGGAATCATGAACTGGTAGATCACTGATTCACCCCTCCTAGTGATCCCTGATTCCAACTAAACCCTTCTTGCTTCCAAAACAAACTCATATTCAAACTTCTTGCACAAAAAACGACATAGGAAGAGGGAAGAAAGGCATTGGGGATGAAGAAGGAGAAACGCCTTGCAATGGAGGATCAAAACGCAACAACACGTGTTTACCAAAAATGCCCAGCAAAGAGAAAAACGTGACTCATAAACCAGCAAATGAGGAACAAAACGTCCCATGTCTCCTTCCCTCAACGCTTAACACCAAACAAATTGGATTCAAGGGAGCAAATCCACAAAAATCAGGTTCATGAAGTCATTTGTCCAAGCTCAATCTTGCAAACTTTGAACTGGTTATCGTGTTCGGAGTTTGAGATTGGTTTTCATTCTGAAAACTTGCAGACTTTGTGCTGCAAATAGTGAAGGTGGAATTAATTTAGTTTATGATTAGAAGCTGAGAAGAGTTGCAAGATTTTGTGCTTGTAGTAATTCCCATCAAAAGTAGTGTTAAGGTACATCATATTTGCAGACTTTGGGTTGCTATGTGCTGCACTTTGTTCTTAAAATTATCATTATAAAAGGGTAGATAGGATTATGAATATTCAAGACTTTGTGGTTGATATTGTTTTCCCGTCCCGGAGGAGGTGACGGAAGTCTTTGTGCTTTCAGGAAACTTCATTTCCTCTCTCATTTTACTTTATAAGTTGTTGTTATTTATTTCCAATTGCTATCACTTTTCTATGAAAAGAAAAGAATATAGTTTTTCTTGAAAGAAGAAGAAAGATTGTTGCCTCACCCATATTAGATTAGTTTAGTTTGTAGATAGGGGGAGCCTTACCTAAATTAGGAGAGCATCATACTCGCACACTGTGGCTGAAACCACAATTTTGCACATCCCCCAGGTGTACAAAATTTTCAACCAACAATTAGCAAAGTTTCTGCTTATATACCTTGATGATATAACCGTTTATTAGAAGCATGCAGCGGATCATTTTGGTCATCTTGAGTAGGTGTTCATGAAATGCAGGGAATATGGTGTGTCCTTGAACCCAAGCAAATGTGTATTTTCTACTGATAGGAAGATTGTTAGGACACATTGTATCTAAAGAAGGCTCAGCCATTGATCCAGAGCAAGTGGAAGCTGTTCTTTCCCTTCCACTCCCTAGTCACAAGAAAGGATTACTGAGTTTTCTTGGTAGGATCAACTTTGTGAGGAGATTCATTCCCAACCTTGCCACCACGGTAAAACCCCTCACCTCCATGCTAAAGAAAAATTTGGCTTTTAGTTGGACCAAGGAAGGGAAGGCTGGATTTGAGGAAATTAAGCAAGCACTTGCTTAGGCCCCTACTCTTGTCAATCCTAACTATGAAAAGGATTTTATCCTCTATACCTTCAGAGGAGAATCCATAATATCATCTATCCTAACATAGCTCCTTCTTTAGTGAAGGATTAAAGGATTATGAGCTTGGATATAGCTATGTAGAGAAGCAGGTCCTCACTATTGCAAGAGCATTGAAAAATTTTAGACACATGTTGTCTAACAACAAGATCCAACTCTTAGTTCCACATGCAAGTGTCAAGGATTTCCTTCTAAACAAGAACATCAGTGAGAAGAGGGTTGGGTGGATAACAAAAGTCATGGAATACGACATCAACATCAAGATCACCAAGCTTGTAAGAAGCAAGGGCCCATGTGAACAACTTGTCTCTTCTTTTGAGACTCCTTCAAAGGTTGTCCTTGTGTTAGAAGAAGATCAAACAGCTAGCAATGGCAATCAAGTCAATTGAGTGAGCAATATGACCACCTTCTTAATGGAAGGTAGATACCCCAAGGGTCTAGATATGACCAAAAGAAGACAATTCAGGTTGCACTCCATCCCCTACATCTTAGTGGATGGCACCCTTTTCAAAAGAGACTCTAATGGAGTCCTACTAGAGTGTATTGAGCAAAATCAGGTCAGCAGACTATTAGAAGAATTTCATGATGGCTCTTTACGGGCCAGTTCTCTACAAGGACTATAGCTATCAAAATAATGAGGGTTGGTTATTACTGGCCAACCTTATTCCATGACTCACATAGATAGGTGAAGAATTGCAAGAAATGTGCTTTCTTTCTTGGAAAGCAAAGGCTACATGCCCTTCCTCTCCACCCTATTCGAGCAAATCAGCCATTCGTACAATGGGGTTTAGACTTCATTGGCATGATAAATCCACCTTCTAGAGCTGGTCACAAGTGGAAATTGGTTGCAACAGACTTCTTCACCAAGTGGACAGAGGTAGTTACATTGAAAGATGCTATAGAGGGCCTCAGTGTTAGAATTCCTTGATAGAATTGTGACAAGATCGGTGTCCCCTCCACCATCATATCAAATAATGCCAAGGCATTTGTTGGAACCCAAATCAATTTTTGGGCAGTTTAAGCATGTTATATAGTATATGCTTAAAGACATCATCCAATTATTACCCTCAGGATGATGGCTTAGCTAAATCTTCCAACAAAAACCCCATCAAGATAACCAAAAGAACAATTGAAGACAATCAGAGGTCTTGGCATACAAAGTTGAGGACAGCCATATGGGCTGACAGGATCACACCCAAGAGGGCGATTGGTAACTCCCCTTTCATGCTGGTATATGGGAGGGACGCAAGACTCCCATCTTTCTTCGAGTTACCCTCTCTTGAACTAGCACATCAGCTAGAATTTATAGAGAATGATTGAAATATCCCTAACCAATTTTTTTTTTGAAATTTTAGATCAACTTAATTACAACAACTATATGAGTGATCAATTAGTTCTGAGAAAAAGTATTTGATTTGCTGAAGCAACCCTAACCAGAATGGCACCGTGTGGATGAGCATTGGTCAGAGGATCTTAGTTGCTTATGCAAAGAACTCTAACCAGTATGGCGCCGGGATGGCGAGCATTGGTCAGAGGATCTTAGTTGCTTATGCAAAGAACTCTAACCAGTATGGCGCCGGGATGGCGAGCATTGGTCAGAGGGTCCCTGAAATCTAGAACTGGAAGGAACTCAACGCCAAGTATGTGCTACCCACTCCAGACGGATAGGGGCTACCATATGACGGAGTGAAACTTAAATGCTTGAATTTAATTGATTGCAGAAACTAAAAAGACACTCGACATCCAGGATGTGCTTTCAATCCCAACAGGGAGAGGAGCTACCATAGGATGGAGGTAGATAAGATAAGTTTGGTTAGCTTGACAATTACAACCAAGATCACAGTTCAAGACTGCCAGTACTACTGGTCAAATTACAATCAAAAGAAATTCTTTCACAACTCCCCTTTTAGAAGAGAGTTTCTGATTCAACATAAATCTGCACATTCAACCGCGAACCCATGGATCACTGCCAACAGCTCATTTCTTCCTCGTACAATCTTCTTTCCTCCGGAAACTAGTTGCAAAATGCCTTGGTGACGTGGAAACCTGCGAAAGACTCAAACAACACTGCAAAACCATCACAATGAAAAATGGCACGATTTCCAATGCATTTAAAATGGTACGGCTGGCTGCAAAATACGATTTATCATTAAAAATAAATGCATGAACCAAACTTGCTGAAACCCTAGGAAATGCAACGCCTAGGTGAGGCAAATGCAAAGAACTAATACCCACAATGCAATTTTTTTGTATTTTCTGGTTGTGAACAAAACATGAAATTAGTCGCGGAAATTCTAGATGCAAAAAACTGAATGAACTATAAGCCTAAATGATTACAATGAAAACTCTGATGATAAACTACGTGTTGGTTGAAAATTTTGTACACTTGGGGAAATATACAAAATTGTGGTTTCAACTACAGCACACGAGTAAAAACTCTCCTAATTAAGGGAAGGCTCCCCCTATCTAACTACAACTTGGAAAATAAAATTGGATGGGACAGCAATCTTTCTTCTTTTTTTCAAGAAAGACAATATCCTTTTTCTCTTCACAGAAAAGGATAGCGATTGAATAACAGCAGTAACCACTTTCAAGTAAAATGAGAGAAAGGAAGTGAAGTTTCCTGAAAGCTCAAAGACTCCCGTCACTTCCTTCGGGACGGGACAGCAATATCAAGCTCAAAGACTTGACTATTGGAAGTCCTATCTACCCTTTTCTATACTAAATTTTACAATGAATAAACGACAACAGCTCAAAGACTGGAATAATTTATTCTTTTAACACAAAGACAAGACCTAATGCAAGCTCAAAGACTTGCTGCTATTTCTTATCAAACAGTAACTTTTCCTCAAGAATAGACGCAAGCTCAAAGACTTGCTGCTCCTTCTAGAGATTTTCCTATTTTAATTAATCTTCTCTACTTGCAGCTCAAAGACTTCAAATCAGATTGGACTAAGCTCCTTTAGAAACACTTTGCATAGAAGAAATAAAAGATTCAAACCCAAACATGTAGCTCAAAGACTCAAAACTTGAGTAATCCTTCTTTATTATTCTTCAAAAACTTTCAATCCACATACATAAGCTCAAAGACTTCTTGCTGTAAATTTGGCAGAGTTTTTTCTTGCTTTCCAAAAGATATATTTACAATGGACCTCTCAAGTATTTATAGAAGAGGAGCCTTGAGAAAAAGGTGGGAGGATCCTAACTAACTTGAGAGATTCTCTCAACCACCAAGACTCCTTCAATAAATAACTGAGACTTCATTAATTAACTAAGAGTTACTCTAACTAACTAAGACTTATTCCAACTACAGTCCTAATCGGACATAACTTGTAGTTGCCTTACATGTAATTACAAAAGTACAAGTAATGTGTAACTTGTATTTTACAAAAATTACTTTTTACATGTAACTTGTCAAAACGAAATTACAACTAAAGATTACGGAAGAGAGAAAATTCAACTAAGTGTTGAAAAACACTTAGGTTGCCTTTTGTGAAGACATGAATCCTTGAAATTTCCGGATGCTCGCTTGTAGTTCCTCGGGATTCGGTTCATGAGTGTTCTTAGCAACTACCATAGTCTTCACAATAGTGTCGTGACAGCGGAGGAGCGCGGAATTGTCTCTATCCAGGATGGACTGGATCTCATGCAAAAAGGCTTGATGTTTCATCAATGCTTGAATTGAAAGTGCCGAGAATTGTTGACTCCTCCATTCACCATGAATCCTCATCTGTAAGTCCGCAAGAACTTCTTCTTCTGGAATTAGCTCTCCATCCTGACTTACTATATTGCAAGAGGCCCTTTCACAATGTGAGACAATACCTTGATAAACTTCATTCCGGAATCTCCTTGCATCACTGATCTCTTCGATGAGGGACTTAAGAACAAGGGTTTTGTTTTCCATGAGTTCCTCAAATTCCAAGTACATGACCCTGGAAGAGATGATGGTGTGCTCCTGCAAAATACTCAGCTGTTGTTGGGGCATGGTACGCCAGATTGCCAGACTTTTCTCAACACTTTCCAGATTCTTTTTGAAAGTGTTAGAAGTCTGATCCAATTTCTCCTCAATGGTTTCCAGTTTAGACATTATTTGAAAAATGTCTTTTATCACTTGCACGCATTGATCATGAAGGTGATCAATCCAGGAATCCAGTGCTTGTACTTTTTGAGCAGCCCTTTCTACTCCACGAATCGATTCTTGGGAACCGGAAGAACCTATGGAGTTACTCCCTTCAGCAGCAGGTTTTGTGATTTTATTGATGGCTGCCATGAGCTGTCGGTTTTCTTCTTCTAGCTTGTCTTTCTTTGCAAGAAGATCGTCACACCTTTGCACTAGTGAAGCAACAGAAAACTGAGCATCATGTTTAATGACTTCATGTGTTTGCTTGCCCAATTCTACCCTTGTAACCTTATAATCAGCAGCTGACATTTCATCAAGTGGTTTATCTGCAATAGGTTCCACAATTTCAGCTACTTTCATCTTGTTGCTATCAACAGTTACCCTGGAAATAGTCTTCGCCTTCTTAGCAACTTTGGATCTGGACTGTTTGAGTTGCTGGTAGTCGAAGGCATCAGGTGAGATCTCTTGCTTCTTTCTTTTCGGGGTGAAAGAACTAAGCCATGGAGGCAAAGTCATCAACTCACTTCCTGTAACAGCTGTAGGCAAAGGAGAAGCAGTTTCTGTTTGAATCACTGTGGTCACCCTGGGAGGAATATCTGTTTGAATAGCGACTATGTTTTGCTCAGTTACCAACGGATATGAAGATTGCCTCATGAATTCTTCAAAACCAGAAGTGGAAGTATCAATTTCTGATAACTGAATGCAAGTGGGATTATCTTCAGGAACTTCCAACACACTTTCTCGTTGTTGCTCAGGAGAAGGCCCGTATGCTGAAATGGGAACTGCGTTCTGAGGAGACTCATCAATGAGCAAATCAGGAGGAGAAAGAGGCGTCTCAATAGAAACTGGAGGAATGACCTCATGAGGCGTGTCTGAAACTGGAGACTTAGGCGCATCATCAGATTGCTGCCCCTCTTCTGGATTATCCAGATCGATCACCCGAACATGGAACCGTGATTTCTCCTTCCCACGAGTAGTTGTCTCCTCAGGAGGAAGCACTACTGCACGACTAACTCGTAACTTGATCCTTGTGCTTGAAGATGAAGCACCCTCCTTATTATCAATCTGAATCTCAGACTTTCGTCCAAGAGGCCCTGTAGAATCATCTTCTTTACCAACCTTGATTTTGATAAGTCTAACAGCATTGCTTTTCAACCATGCGTTAGTGTTGGCCAAGATAGGCTGAAATCTGTCAAGAATGGAGACGCACTCTTTATGTGACCATTGGATCAAAGGAAGTGGAGCTTCCTCAACCCTCCGTGAAGTGTATTCAGGATCAAGTATACGCCCATCATCAATCATCCCTTGTGGGATATCTGCCAAGTTCAAGTCAACAATTTGCTCAACAGTGAGCCTGCAGTAATCCATCTTCAGGACTTCAGCTTCTGTGCGGAGATCTGCCCAGATGTCTTCAATGCGATGAACATGTACAAAGGATTTTTTGATCTTTTCCTTCATACCTCTATAATCAAAATCAGCTCTAGGTTTGAACCTCTTAAGCTTGATTTCCTGCAATTCAACCTCCATGGCCTTAGCCTTCACAGATGTGACAAGGGAGTATCGACCAATTTTCAACGGATTTGTGCTGGAGATCCCCATTCCAACCTTGTGTCTAGCAGACTGAAGAGTATGAACAGCCATAATCTGTCTACCCAACTCCATAAGAATTATCCTATCGGTCGGGTATCTTGGTAGCATGTATGGTTGTCCATCATAGCACCCAATCCTCATGTAGGTGAAGGTGGGAAATTGCAGGAATAAGCACCCATACTCAGATACCTTGACCCATGCCTCATCTGATACTCGCTTATTTCTGAGATCCATGTCAAACTGACACATAAAATATCCAAAGAATGCGTCTTGGACTCTTCTAAAATGTAGTCTGCTAGGTTTCAAAGGCAGCTGGTCATAATATTCCCAAACTGGTATGAGAGAGCGATCACCCTTGGTAGAAAGACCTGGAAAGTGTCTAAGTGATGCTGCTAAATATACCAAATAAGAATTCATAAAGAAGGTCATAGTGATAGGAACCGCTGCAAGTTGTTCGCACAAAGCATCGCTGATGATTTCACCCCATGAAATGTGATGCGACTGCCGTATGAACATGATGAATTGATACATCCATGGCTCAAAGACATTAGAGTGCTCAAGGCCTAACATTCTGCTGAGAAGAGTGATGGTGTCTCCTATCTCCCACTTGAAATCACAACGGTACAACTTTGCCCATCTTGAGAAGGAAGAACGTGGCTCATGAATCCACCTATTGATGTGGCGCTTGCAATCTTTTTCTCTTTTCACATAATACTCTGCTGCACTTTCTTTGGTGATTTCCATGTAAACAGGTGCAGGAGGTATTTTGAAGACCTTCTCGATTGTATCCGCATCAAGACGAATTATGGCTTCACCATCATCATTTTTTATGACTCTTGACTCTTTGTCAAAATGATGGGCGCATGCAAGAACAAATTCAGGTTCTAGGGCAGCTACTGGGAAAGAAGACGCATGATGGATATGGCTGTCCAACAGCCGCTGCAAGTTGTTATCCTGTGGATCTTCTACCCTGTGAATGAATTCTGCCATATCAACATGCCCTATTTCTGTGTCCCTGATGCGATCCAATGGCGAGGAGACCTGGGAAGGTGTAACCTCATTCTGGTATTTATCATATTTGTATTTCATTTTCTTTGGAGTTGGCGATGCCGGCAAATCTGACATTGATTGCGAACCTGGAATGCTGTGATGAAGACTTAAAAGGGTTAAGGCCACATCATAATCAGCTGCAAATATCATTCTTTCTTTTTTTTTTAAATGGGTAAAACTTCGATCTCTGAATTTCACGGTTTTGTGAGAAGAAGAGAGAAGACATGTAGAAATGGGAAAATCTTGACTTTGACCAATTTCGGATCTTGGGGGAATTTTCGCAAGTATACAAGTTGGAAAGTACATACATGCAATCGGGATTTTAAAACCCGAATACAAGTATACTTGTAAATTCGAAAATGGAGAAACGGATGAAAAATGGGATTTTGACTTGCGGGAAATGATGGAAATGGAAAGTGCGGATATGGGGAACGTGAATGGATAGAAATGGGAATATCCGGGATAGTCATTTTCATGAAAATGGGAAGATCTTTTCAACATGTAATCCGGTTTTCAAAACACGAATTTGCAAGAAAGAGGTATTTCACATTTTTTTTTTTTTTTAAGCTTGGAAATTTAACCAAAAATGATTAAATTTCTCAACCGTAAGGGAAGAACAACAATTTCCAGCGAACTTGTAATCGAGATTAAAAATCCCGAATACTAGCTAAGATGGAATTTTGAGAAGAATAATGCAATTTAACAATTGCATTTCAAAGGGAAGATTTGTTTCATGAAAACCAATTTTAAGGGAAGAACAACAATTGTGAAGAATGCAATTAATAACAAAAAAAAATGAAGAAAACATGAAAATAAAAAGAAGAGAAGAAAGGAAGAACATACCTTGATTGGAAAATCAAAATGCTTCTCCAACAATGCAATACTTCTTGAGATGAAGAAGCAAAACTGAACTTTTAAACCCTTATCACGTTTTTGTGAAAATGCCCCCAAAAATGGTAGCAATCTTGAACTTGCAAGAGTAAAATGCCAATGAAAGTGTTCATTTCAAGTTTGTTGAAGCAAAACGATCAAGGTATTTGCTGGAAAAATAACACCAAAGGTGTTTGAAGAGATATTAATGCCAAAGGATTCAACACGCAGCCAAGAGAGTCACGTTTTTGTGAAAAACGGGGCATTCATCACACATTACACATTCAATGCACCATTAAATGGTGCGAAACCTCTCTTACCCTCCACGCCTTAGGAAGAAAGGCCAAAACGATTTAGGAGTGTGGGTAACGTTGAAGATTCAACCGCTCAAATCGTGGCATTCATGAGGCACGTTAAAAAAACGCAGTTGCTGTTTCTTACGGTAAAAACCAGCGGATTTATCTTTGAAATGGCATGATAGATGTCAAAAAAATGCAAGAAGATCGGATGCAAGCTCAAAACGCCCCCATCATTCAATGATTCATCCACGAATTTCGCCTTGAAAAAGTCCAAAATCGCTTCATTCTTGCATTTCGGGTTTTGAAAAATGAATGACAAGTTCGATTTTCTTCAAAAGGAAGCAAATCGGGTTTTAAACATAAAATGACAAGTTCGATTTTTTCCTTTTTCCTTTTCATGCTCAAAATCGGGTTTTAAATATAAAACAACAAGTTTAAAATTTCACTTTTCACTCATTAAGCCAAAATCGGGTTTTTTTGGACAAATGACAAGTTTAAAAATTGTCAAAAATGAACTTTATGTTAAAATCGGGTTTTAAAAGACAAACTGCAAGCTTAAAAATACTTGTAAGGGGGAAATAAAATCCCTACAACAAGTATTAAACACTTGCACACATGTAATGGGGATTTAAAATCCCTATTACATGTAAAACCCATTAAAGTAGGGGTTTTTTGGACAAACTGCAAGTTTACTTGCAGTTGAGCTAAAAAACCCCTATTTTAACTAAAAATGACCAAAAAACAACAAAAAGATAAAAACATTAAATGGGAAACTTAAAATAAATTACAAGTGACATATTTGAAATAAAAAATGCACATGTAAGTGATCAAAAATTCCCCTACAAAGACCACAACAATGAATATCATTAAAACTTGCAGTTTGAAGAAAATTCTCCACCTGCAGTCTGGGTTTTAAAACCCGAAATTGAAGGAAAGACATAGCAAACGAACCCAGAATTTGACGAAATTCGAAACGTAGTTCGAGGATGGACTGAGGATTAAGCCAATCCAAGGATTAGTCGAAATTCTGCCTCGGGAAGCGTGCCATAGAGTAAATTTTTTCATTTTTTCACAAAAATTTCATGGTAGTGGTCCTTCATTTTTGGAAACAAAAAATGAGGACAACAACAGGCTCTGACTGGGGAATTCTTTCGTTTATCCTTCAAGATTATGAGAGAAAAGAATCCAGAACTCTTAGTGCCTTCCTCTTATCCATTGGGTCACAGAGTCAAACAAAGCAAAAAAAAAAAACAAAAAAAAAACAAACAAACAAAAGGCGAAAAACAAACAAGAGAAAGACATTATTTACAAAAAGTTACCTCGAATCTTCATTCAAAGTAATGCTTCAAATGCTGACCATTATATGGCAGCACAAATGGAGTTCCATCACGATAAGACAAGATAAAACTATCTTCTCCAGCAATACGGTGAATGGTAAAGGGTCCTCGCCAAAGAGAATCAAATTTGCCATGTAAGCCTTTCGGTTCCCTTCGCTTATCCCAAAGCAAAACACGATCACCAACTTGGAATCCTTTTTGTTTTGCTTTCTTGTCAAAAAGAATTTTAACTTGTAGCTGATGCTGAGCAATTCGGTCTACCACTTGTGTTCTTTGTTCTTCCAGTTGGGAAAGATACATGATCCTTTTATCTAAAGCATCCTCATAAGTTTGATCCTCAATTGCTTTAGATAACTTGAGAGCAGGAAGTTCCAAAGTGATGGGTATTGATGCATTAATCCCATAAAGGAGCTGAAATGGAGACATACCAATAGCCCTTTTGGGTGTAATCCTGTCTGCCCATAAAGCATCAAAAAGAGCCTTATGCCAGGACCTTTGATTTTCCTCCACAAGCTTGCGAATGATAGTAATCAAATTCTTGTTACTAGATTCCGCTTGACCATTACCTTGAGGATAATAATCAGATGAATGAGTTAACAAAATATTATACTCAAAGCAAAATTGTGAAATTTCTGAGGAAGAGAAAGTAGCCGCATTATCAGTCACAATCTTGAAAGGAACACCAAACCTGGAAATAATATTCTCCTTGAGGAACCTGCATACTACCTCAGAAGTAGCGTTCTTTACTGGTATGGCTTCCACCCACTTGGTGAAATAATCAGTAGCTGTAAGGACATAGGAATGACCCGCACTTGAGGAGGGATTGATCACACCAATGAAATCAATGCCCCATTGCCGGAAAGGTTCTTCAACAATAACCGGCTTCAATGGTAATGCTGCAAGCTTTGGTTTACCTACAAACTGCTGACAATGTACACACTTACGTACCCACCGAAAAGCATCTTGAAAGAGTGTAGGCCAATAATATTTTGCTCTTAAAATTTTATGAGCGGTCACTGGGGCAGAAAAATGTCCACCACAAGCCTTGTCATGAAAAGATTCCAGCAATTTAGTTTGTTGCGCTTTGTCAACACAACGGAGGAAAGTACCGTCAATGGCTTTCTTGTACAAACCAGCATCCCATAATACGAAGTTTGCAGCTTTCAACTTGATACTTCTCTTTTCCTTGAATGTCAAATGTTGTGGACATTCGCCATAGGTCAAGAAAAATGCTATATTAGAGTACCATTCATCAGTAGTACTAACAAACAACACCTTGGGAAGATCTTCTGAATCATTCAATTCTCGCTCCTCCGGAATACCTTCCGCCATCAGCTGACGGAGTCCTCTTCCTCGAACGAGCTTTGTAGGCTTGATTTCCAAGTCATATTCTTGGATTTTAGCAATCCAATTTCCTCTTTTTGTACCAAAATCCTGTTGTGTTAAGATAGATTTGACTGATGTATCAGGAACTAACACAATGGTATGAGAATTCAAGATGTAAAAACGGAAGTTCTTAACTGCTTTTACCACCGCATAAGCATTCTTCTCAATAGAGGAATACTTGAGTTCATGAGACTTCAAAGGACAACTCATGAAAGCAATAGGAGATTCAATTCCTTCTGAATTTTTCTGCATCAAAATGGCTGACAAAGTATGCTCGGAAGCATAGCTATACATAATGAACTCCTTGGTGTAGTTAGGACAAACCAACACGGGTGCATGAGCAATTGCATCTTTAATTTCATTGAATGCCGCTCTTCCTTCAGAATTCCAATGGAAAGAAGACTTTCCTTTCATCATGTCCACAATATGACGAGTCTTCTCTGCAAAGTCAGGAATAAATCTTCGCAAAAAATTAACCTTACCAAAAAAGGAATGAACAGCAGTCTTGTTGGATGGCAAAGGTAGATTCTGAATTGATTTAACCCTCTCAGGATCAACTTTTATACCCTCCTTGGAAACAATGTGACCAAGAAGTTTTCCCTCTGTCACCCCAAAAACTGACTTCTTGGGATTAAGAGAGACACCATGCTTGCGACATCTTTCAAGTACATCTTGTAGATGAAAAAGATGATTCTCACGATCTTTAGAAAAAACAGTAAGATCATCAAGATATATTACAATATATCTTCCAACAATACCACGGAAAGCCAAGTCCATAGCTCGCTGGAAAGTAGCTCCTGCATTGATCAACCCAAAAGGCATTCTTCGGTATGCAAACGTACCCCATGGAGTGGTGAATGCAGTCTTGTGTTGATCAGGTTCACTAACCTCAATCTGATTGTATCCCGAAAATCCATCTAGCATAGATAGCATCTCGGAACCTGTCACCGTTTGCAAGACTTGATCCATGATTGGCAATGGATAATTGTCTTTGAGTGATAGCTGATTAAGATTTCTAAAATCCACACAGATACGTATTTCTCCATTCTTCTTACGCACCGGTACTATGTTTGCCAACCATGTTGAATGATGGATGGGAAAGATAATCCGAGCATCAAGCATTTTTTGAACTTCAGAAAGAATGGTACCTGAAATCTTTGGATTATATTGGCGTTGCTTTTGTCTGAAAGGTTCCGCACCAAGCTTGAGAGGAATGTCATGCTGCACTTCCTTGGGTTGGAAGGACTTTAAATCATCATATGAGTACGCCAAGACATCATGATATTGACACAAAAGCTGAATAAACTGATTTCTCTCTTCTAAAGTGCAGTTATTGCCAATATTGACAAACTTTGGATCTCCGTCAGATCCAATATTGTATTTCTCATATCCCATAAGAGAATCAGTACCCTCTTGTTGTCGTCTCTTGATATAACGATCATGTTGATCGAAAAGTTTTTCAAGAGAAACCAATCCCTTGGGGATTTTATTTCCTTTCAGCTGAAGGATATTTTCATCTGATTCAGATGATGTATCAGGCACTGGATCTGAAGAGGAAGAAGAAGGAGAATTACTTCCTTCAAAATACAAGTTGTTGAAACCATCCTCAGCTTGCAAGAAATTATTAATCTGCTTATCATCATTGAAGATCTGCCAATGATCCCAATTATCAGGCACACTTGGTCTGCAGATTATCTCAATGATGTATTTATCCTGACCAAAGTCAAGATGTGGAATTAATGAAGTAGCTGAAACAGCAAGAGAATCAGCTCTATCATTGTATTCACGAGGAACAACTGAGATATTGAAAGAATCAAACTCTTCAATATTCTCCCATACCAAATTGCGATAATGCTTGAGCCTGTCATTCTTAGTCTGATATATATTTCTCACTTGACAAACAATTAATTCTGCATCGCCTTGGGCATGAAGGTTTCTGATTCCTCTTTTCAATGCAACACTCATTCCCAACAAGAGCGACTCATATTCAGCCGTATTGTTGGTATTAGCAAATTGTAATTTGAAAGAGTAAGGGAAGATCTCTCCCTTGGGAGATATAAGAACTACACCAGCTCCGGATCCATTCGTAGCACAGCTACCATCAAATTCAAGAGTCCATACATCATTTGAACTGTTGTTTTCATTGGAATGATTAGAGCTGCCTTCCTCCGAGATGAGTGCATTGTGAAAAGAAAAGTTATCATCTTCTTCCATAGGAGAGGATGAACTTTCCTCTTGAACAGACGAAGAATGAAGCTCTTCTTGTTGAGGAGGTGATGGGATACTTTCATCAGGAACTGAAGATGCGACCTCTTCAACCATAACATACGAACTGGATGACCCACCTTCTGATGTTTGATCCTGATCAATATCAACAAAACTTTCATTTGCCGAAAGTAATGAAATGTCAGAGCTGCTAGAAGGATAATCTTCAGCAAATTCTGAAATTTCATCAACATGGAGGTAATAATTACCAAAACCTGAAGATTCAAAAAGAATCTGAGCATGAGGGTCATTGGATTTGACAACCGTGTACTTGGTCTCTCTTTCAGGAATTAACTTCTGCACAACACCTTTGACAGGTATTCTTGCTTCTGTCATATCCATGTTGAGTTCACCTCCAACATCTTTACAAAAATTACGGCCAAGCAACATTCCGTATGATGCAGGAACGTCAGCCACCAAGACAGTCATCTTTATCTTATTATCCGGAAAAGCAGCAAATGCAAATTGTGCGTCCTTGATTTGTCCAATAAGGGGTACTTGCTTGTTCTCCATGGAATAACAATGACCAAAAGTTTTGGTCAAAGTCAGCCCCAAAGCTTGAGCAACTTTCGCAGGCATGACGTTATCAGAAGCACCAGAATCCAAGACACAATTGCTTAATTGAAAACCATTGATCAACAAGGAAATGTAAAAAGGTTCTATTTTTCCCTGGGTGGTAGATGGAATGGTTACCAAATGATTAGGCAACTTCTTGGGTTCTTGTGAGATAGTGTTTTCAAGTATAGGACGAGTCTCCTTGCTTCTAACAAAATCAGCTAATCTATCAAATTGATCAGGATTAGCTTGCAAATACTCAACTTCGGACATCTGGATCTTAGTCTTCCTAGCATGGTCAATAATATCAAAGGCTTGAAATGAACCAGCTAGAAAAGGATTAACATTGTCTGATAATGTTTTGGGGTTGGGCATACTGGGCTTGGGATCAACAGATGAAGCAAGAGGAGGACTTTTGTTACTTACTTGGTTTTTCGCTGCATCCTTTGAAATATAAGGCAGCGGTGTTCCTCTTTGAGCAATAACAACAGGTGTTTGTAAATCGCTTGCGATCTTTGCAGCTTCTTCTTGCTGGGCCAACCGGGTCTGGGATCTTGTCGTTACAGCAAATGCTTGGCTATGAGTACTGTCGGTAGCAACAGAGTCATCATAGTGCATGTAACGTATAGTAGAGTCGCCAGTCACTTCTTCTTCTTCTTGTTGAGGAAGAGCAACTTCATCGGACTGATAATCAAAATAAGAAGACTCATTTTGATCAGTCTCATAATAACCAACTGCTGCCTTTGAAGGAGGTGGCTCAAGCGCAAGTTTCTCCGGAGGGGGAGGCAACTTGGGTTGATTTTTGGCAGCATAACTGGCAGCAGCATTAGGATATGTCCTTCTTGGGATATCCTTGTATGGTGCGGGGTAGGAATTCTAAGACGCTTCTTCAAAGCAAGAAGTTCATTTGCCAATTTCTGTACCATTGGATCGGTAGAACCAGAAAATGAACTATCCTGGTGCGAAACTCCTTTGAACCGATTAGAATCCTTCTTGATCTTACCAGCTAAGATCAAGTCGTCCTCAATTTCAGTAGCCATTGATTGAGCAACTTCTAAATCAGCAGGAGATGCTCGTCTTAAGAAGAAACTAACCTCGGGCAATTGAGTGTTGATGAAAAAACACTTGAGGTTTTCAGGAGTAGGCTTAGAATTAACGGGAATTCTATTTGCTAATTTGTTAAATTTAGCAATGAATTCACGCATGCCTTCATGCGTATCCTTCTTCATTTGTGTCAACTGGGCCAATAAGGCGTGCTCATCTTCTGCAGGCTTAAAACGTTCCTCGAACTTGTCTCTCAACGACTTCCAGGAAACAATTGAACCAGCCGTAAGATTGAAAAACCAGTCGGCTGCAATACCTTGAAGAGTCTCTATGAACAACCGAACAGCAACATCTTGATGTTCAACCCCAAGAACACCACATGCCATATAAAAGGACTTGACATGTTCATCTGGGTGTTGCTTTCCATCGCCATAAAATTTGGGAAGATTTTTGCGCGAACCTTGTGGAAGCGGATGAAGAGGCGGGGTTAATGCCAAAGGCCCACAAGCTACTCCCCATGGACCGGGAGGAGGAAGTGGAGGATTAGCCATATTAGGTAATGAAGGAATTAGTGGTTTGAAAAAGAAGGAAGAATTTTCGTCTGGGATGGATTTCTTCTTCCTTGAAGGAGGATAACTTGTGGTTCGTGAAAGGGAAGATGTACTAGCGAGCAAAAAGTATCTAGCTCTTTCAGCAACAGATATTTCTTCTGAATGTTCACCTTTCTTCCGACGAACGTAAACACACGAACTTTCCAGCTTAAAGAAATGAAGGAATTTCCAAGATCTTCTTTCAAAATGGTAGGACACTAGTCTTCAAACGAAAGCGTGAGGCTCCCGAATGCGTCCGTGTCCCCAGCAGAGTCGCCAAAAAACTGTTGGTTGAAAATTTTGTACACTTGGGGAAATATACAAAATTGTGGTTTCAACTACAGCACACGAGTAAAAACTCTCCTAATTAAGGGAAGGCTCCCCCTATCTAACTACAACTTGGAAAATAAAATTGGATGGGACAGCAATCTTTCTTCTTTTTTTCAAGAAAGACAATATCCTTTTTCTCTTCACAGAAAAGGATAGCGATTGAATAACAGCAGTAACCACTTTCAAGTAAAATGAGAGAAAGGAAGTGAAGTTTCCTGAAAGCTCAAAGACTCCCGTCACTTCCTTCGGGACGGGACAGCAATATCAAGCTCAAAGACTTGACTATTGGAAGTCCTATCTACCCTTTTCTATACTAAATTTTACAATGAGTAAACGACAACAGCTCAAAGACTGGAATAATTTATTCTTTTAACACAAAGACAAGAACTAATGCAAGCTCAAAGACTTGCTGCTATTTCTTATCAAACAGTAACTTTTCCTCAAGAATAGACGCAAGCTCAAAGACTTGCTGCTCCTTCTAGAGATTTTCCTATTTTAATTAATCTTCTCTACTTGCAGCTCAAAGACTTCAAATCAGATTGGACTAAGCTCCTTTAGAAACACTTTGCATAGAAGAAATAAAAGATTCAAACCCAAACATGTAGCTCAAAGACTCAAAACTTGAGTAATCCTTCTTTATTATTCTTCAAAAACTTTCAATCCACATACATAAGCTCAAAGACTTCTTGCTGTAAATTTGGCAGAGTTTTTGCTTGCTTTCCAAAAGATATATTTACAATGGACCTCTCAAGTATTTATAGAAGAGGAGCCTTGAGAAAAAGGTGGGAGGATCCTAACTAACTTGAGAGATTCTCTCAACCACCAAGACTCCTTCAATAAATAACTGAGACTTCATTAATTAACTAAGAGTTACTCTAACTAACTAAGACTTATTCCAACTACAGTCCTAATCGGACATAACTTGTAGTTGCCTTACATGTAATTACAAAAGTACAAGTAATGTGTAACTTGTATTTTACAAAAATTACTTTTTACATGTAACTTGTCAAAACGAAATTACAACTAAAGATTACGGAAGAGAGAAAATTCAACTAAGTGTTGAAAAACACTTAGGTTGCCTTTTGTGAAGACATGAATCCTTGAAATTTCCGGATGCTCGCTTGTAGTTCCTCGGGATTCGGTTCATGAGTGTTCTTAGCAACTACCATAGTCTTCACAATAGTGTCGTGACAGCGGAGGAGCGCGGAATTGTCTCTATCCAGGATGGACTGGATCTCATGCAAAAAGGCTTGATGTTTCATCAATGCTTGAATTGAAAGTGCCGAGAATTGTTGACTCCTCCATTCACCATGAATCCTCATCTGTAAGTCCGCAAGAACTTCTTCTTCTGGAATTAGCTCTCCATCCTGACTTACTATATTGCAAGAGGCCCTTTCACAATGTGAGACAATACCTTGATAAACTTCATTCCGGAATCTCCTTGCATCACTGATCTCTTCGATGAGGGACTTAAGAACAAGGGTTTTGTTTTCCATGAGTTCCTCAAATTCCAAGTACATGACCCTGGAAGAGATGATGGTGTGCTCCTGCAAAATACTCAGCTGTTGTTGGGGCATGGTACGCCAGATTGCCAGACTTTTCTCAACACTTTCCAGATTCTTTTTGAAAGTGTTAGAAGTCTGATCCAATTTCTCCTCAATGGTTTCCAGTTTAGACATTATTTGAAAAATGTCTTTTATCACTTGCACGCATTGATCATGAAGGTGATCAATCCAGGAATCCAGTGCTTGTACTTTTTGAGCAGCCCTTTCTACTCCACGAATCGATTCTTGGGAACCGGAAGAACCTATGGAGTTACTCCCTTCAGCAGCAGGTTTTGTGATTTTATTGATGGCTGCCATGAGCTGTCGGTTTTCTTCTTCTAGCTTGTCTTTCTTTGCAAGAAGATCGTCACACCTTTGCACTAGTGAAGCAACAGAAAACTGAGCATCATGTTTAATGACTTCATGTGTTTGCTTGCCCAATTCTACCCTTGTAACCTTATAATCAGCAGCTGACATTTCATCAAGTGGTTTATCTGCAATAGGTTCCACAATTTCAGCTACTTTCATCTTGTTGCTATCAACAGTTACCCTGGAAATAGTCTTCGCCTTCTTAGCAACTTTGGATCTGGACTGTTTGAGTTGCTGGTAGTCGAAGGCATCAGGTGAGATCTCTTGCTTCTTTCTTTTCGGGGTGAAAGAACTAAGCCATGGAGGCAAAGTCATCAACTCACTTCCTGTAACAGCTGTAGGCAAAGGAGAAGCAGTTTTTGTTTGAATCACTGTGGTCACCCTGGGAGGAATATCTGTTTGAATAGCGACTATGTTTTGCTCAGTTACCAACGGATATGAAGATTGCCTCATGAATTCTTCAAAACCAGAAGTGGAAGTATCAATTTCTGATAACTGAATGCAAGTGGGATTATCTTCAGGAACTTCCAACACACTTTCTCGTTGTTGCTCAGGAGAAGGCCCGTATGCTGAAATGGGAACTGCGTTCTAAGGAGACTCATCAATGAGCAAATCAGGAGGAGAAAGAGGCGTCTCAATAGAAACTGGAGGAATGACCTCATGAGGCGTGTCTGAAACTGGAGACTTAGGCGCATCATCAGATTGCTGCCCCTCTTCTGGATTATCCAGATCGATCACCCGAACATGGAACCGTGATTTCTCCTTCCCACGAGTAGTTGTCTCCTCAGGAGGAAGCACTACTGCACGACTAACTCGTAACTTGATCCTTGTGCTTGAAGATGAAGCACCCTCCTTATTATCAATCTGAATCTCAGACTTTCGTCCAAGAGGCCCTGTAGAATCATCTTCTTTACCAACCTTGATTTTGATAAGTCTAACAGCATTGCTTTTCAACCATGCGTTAGTGTTGGCCAAGATAGGCTGAAATCTGTCAAGAATGGAGACGCACTCTTTATGTGACCATTGGATCAAAGGAAGTGGAGCTTCCTCAACCCTCCGTGAAGTGTATTCAGGATCAAGTATACGCCCATCATCAATCATCCCTTGTGGGATATCTGCCAAGTTCAAGTCAACAATTTGCTCAACAGTGAGCCTGCAGTAATCCATCTTCAGGACTTCAGCTTCTGTGCGGAGATCTGCCCAGATGTCTTCAATGCGATGAACATGTACAAAGGATTTTTTGATCTTTTCCTTCATACCTCTATAATCAAAATCAGCTCTAGGTTTGAACCTCTTAAGCTTGATTTCCTGCAATTCAACCTCCATGGCCTTAGCCTTCACAGATGTGACAAGGGAGTATCGACCAATTTTCAACGGATTTGTGCTGGAGATCCCCATTCCAACCTTGTGTCTAGCAGACTGAAGAGTATGAACAGCCATAATCTGTCTACCCAACTCCATAAGAATTATCCTATCGGTCGGGTATCTTGGTAGCATGTATGGTTGTCCATCATAGCACCCAATCCTCATGTAGGTGAAGGTGGGAAATTGCAGGAATAAGCACCCATACTCAGATACCTTGACCCATGCCTCATCTGATACTCGCTTATTTCTGAGATCCATGTCAAACTGACACATAAAATATCCAAAGAATGCGTCTTGGACTCTTCTAAAATGTAGTCTGCTAGGTTTCAAAGGCAGCTGGTCATAATATTCCCAAACTGGTATGAGAGAGCGATCACCCTTGGTAGAAAGACCTGGAAAGTGTCTAAGTGATGCTGCTAAATATACCAAATAAGAATTCATAAAGGTCGTCATAGTGGTAGGAACCGCTGCAAGTTGTTCGCACAAAGCATCGCTGATGATTTCACCCCATGAAATGTGATGCGACTGCCGTATGAACATGATGAATTGATACATCCATGGCTCAAAGACATTAGAGTGCTCAAGGCCTAACATTCTGCTGAGAAGAGTGATGGTGTCTCCTATCTCCCACTTGAAATCACAACGGTACAACTTTGCCCATCTTGAGAAGGAAGAACGTGGCTCATGAATCCACCTATTGATGTGGCGCTTGCAATCTTTTTCTCTTTTCACATAATACTCTGCTGCACTTTCTTTGGTGATTTCCATGTAAACAGGTGCAGGAGGTATTTTGAAGACCTTCTCGATTGTATCCGCATCAAGACGAATTATGGCTTCACCATCATCATTTTTTATGACTCTTGACTCTTTGTCAAAATGATGGGCGCATGCAAGAACAAATTCAGGTTCTAGGGCAGCTACTGGGAAAGAAGACGCATGATGGATATGGCTGTCCAACAGCCGCTGCAAGTTGTTATCCTGTGGATCTTCTACCCTGTGAATGAATTCTGCCATATCAACATGCCCTATTTCTGTGTCCCTGATGCGATCCAATGGCGAGGAGACCTGGGAAGGTGTAACCTCATTCTGGTATTTATCATATTTGTATTTCATTTTCTTTGGAGTTGGCGATGCCGGCAAATCTGACATTGATTGCGAACCTGGAATGCTGTGATGAAGACTTAAAAGGGTTAAGGCCACATCATAATCAGCTGCAAATATCATTCTTTCTTTTTTTTTTAAATGGGTAAAACTTCGATCTCTGAATTTCACGGTTTTGTGAGAAGAAGAGAGAAGACATGTAGAAATGGGAAAATCTTGACTTTGACCAATTTCGGATCTTGGGGGAATTTTCGCAAGTATACAAGTTGGAAAGTACATACATGCAATCGGGATTTTAAAACCCGAATACAAGTATACTTGTAAATTCGAAAATGGAGAAACGGATGAAAAATGGGATTTTGACTTGCGGGAAATGATGGAAATGGAAAGTGCGGATATGGGGAACGTGAATGGATAGAAATGGGAATATCCGGGATAGTCATTTTCATGAAAATGGGAAGATCTTTTCAACATGTAATCCGGTTTTCAAAACACGAATTTGCAAGAAAGAGGTATTTCACATTTTTTTTTTTTTTTAAGCTTGGAAATTTAACCAAAAATGATTAAATTTCTCAACCGTAAGGGAAGAACAACAATTTCCAGCGAACTTGTAATCGAGATTAAAAATCCCGAATACTAGCTAAGATGGAATTTTGAGAAGAATAATGCAATTTAACAATTGCATTTCAAAGGGAAGATTTGTTTCATGAAAACCAATTTTAAGGGAAGAACAACAATTGTGAAGAATGCAATTAATAACAAAAAAAAATGAAGAAAACATGAAAATAAAAAGAAGAGAAGAAAGGAAGAACATACCTTGATTGGAAAATCAAAATGCTTCTCCAACAATGCAATACTTCTTGAGATGAAGAAGCAAAACTGAACTTTTAAACCCTTATCACGTTTTTGTGAAAATGCCCCCAAAAATGGTAGCAATCTTGAACTTGCAAGAGTAAAATGCCAATGAAAGTGTTCATTTCAAGTTTGTTGAAGCAAAACGATCAAGGTATTTGCTGGAAAAATAACACCAAAGGTGTTTGAAGAGATATTAATGCCAAAGGATTCAACACGCAGCCAAGAGAGTCACGTTTTTGTGAAAAACGGGGCATTCATCACACATTACACATTCAATGCACCATTAAATGGTGCGAAACCTCTCTTACCCTCCACGCCTTAGGAAGAAAGGCCAAAACGATTTAGGAGTGTGGGTAACGTTGAAGATTCAACCGCTCAAATCGTGGCATTCATGAGGCACGTTAAAAAAACGCAGTTGCTGTTTCTTACGGTAAAAACCAGCGGATTTATCTTTGAAATGGCATGATAGATGTCAAAAAAATGCAAGAAGATCGGATGCAAGCTCAAAACGCCCCCATCATTCAATGATTCATCCACGAATTTCGCCTTGAAAAAGTCCAAAATCGCTTCATTCTTGCATTTCGGGTTTTGAAAAATGAATGACAAGTTCGATTTTCTTCAAAAGGAAGCAAATCGGGTTTTAAACATAAAATGACAAGTTCGATTTTTTCCTTTTTCCTTTTCATGCTCAAAATCGGGTTTTAAATATAAAACAACAAGTTTAAAATTTCACTTTTCACTCATTAAGCCAAAATCGGGTTTTTTTGGACAAATGACAAGTTTAAAAATTGTCAAAAATGAACTTTATGTTAAAATCGGGTTTTAAAAGACAAACTGCAAGCTTAAAAATACTTGTAAGGGGGAAATAAAATCCCTACAACAAGTATTAAACACTTGCACACATGTAATGGGGATTTAAAATCCCTATTACATGTAAAACCCATTAAAGTAGGGGTTTTTTGGACAAACTGCAAGTTTACTTGCAGTTGAGCTAAAAAACCCCTATTTTAACTAAAAATGACCAAAAAACAACAAAAAGATAAAAACATTAAATGGGAAACTTAAAATAAATTACAAGTGACATATTTGAAATAAAAAATGCACATGTAAGTGATCAAAAATTCCCCTACAAAGACCACAACAATGAATATCATTAAAACTTGCAGTTTGAAGAAAATTCTCCACCTGCAGTCTGGGTTTTAAAACCCGAAATTGAAGGAAAGACATAGCAAACGAACCCAGAATTTGACGAAATTCGAAACGTAGTTCGAGGATGGACTGAGGATTAAGCCAGTCCAAGGATTAGTCGAAATTCTGCCTCGGGAAGCGTGCCATAGAGTAAATTTTTTCATTTTTTCACAAAAATTTCATGGTAGTGGTCCTTCATTTTTGGAAACAAAAAATGAGGACAACACTACGGCTAAATGCAATTACATAGAGAATATAAACACCCTAGTTGCTATCTTTCAAGCAAGAAGAGATGCCTATGCTAGAAGGCTTCCATTCCTTGAAGCATGTCCAGAGCCAAACGGCTGCCCAAATACAAATTCTGCCAAAAGATCCCTTCAATCCTCCCAAGACTCCAATAAATAGCTTCACTTGCCTCCTCAAAACCCTAATTCGATTTCCAAGGCAAACCCTAATCCCCTCCTCAACATGGCGCCATCACACCTGACCATGCTCCTGGAGTTAACTGAACAGGATGTAGAGATTGCCCGATGCCACGCGAGCCCTGCCAAAAATAGAACTTACTAAAAATAGTAAATTCTGAAAACTGCTCCAAAAACTGAGATGAAGACATCGTTGCGAAGCCCTCTGAACCATCAGAAAAAGCCGACGATGAACCCATCCAAAAAAAACTCCTCAAAAATAGGAAACCCTAATTTTACCCTCCGACTGGCCTCCGAGCTTCCTAGAAAGAGACCAACGGTTGCAGAAAGGATCAGGTTTGAGAAGGGGACATTACAGTCCGCCCTCCCCAAGATTGCTTGCCCTCAAGCAATCGCAACCCAGGATGCTGCAATATCTCATCATTTTCCCATGTGGCATCCTCCAAAGGTAGGTTCTTCCACTTCACTAAATATTCTCTGACAGTTCTATTCCTCAAAGAACGTTCTCTGACATCAAGTATCTCCTCGGGAACTAGAATCAATAGTCCTTCTTCGTCCAACGGTGGCAACTGTGAAGAAGCAATCACATTGTGTCCAAGTGCCTTCTTGAGGCGAGACACGTGGAAGACGTTATGCACTCTGCTATCTGAAGGTAGCTCTAATTCATAAGCTACAGCCCCAATCTTCCTGATGACCCTAAATGGTCCATAGAAGCGCGGTTTCAGCTTCTCAGCTCCACTCTTCTTTAGAGTAGACTGTCTATAAGGTTGTAACCGGAGATAGACCATGTCCCCAACCTCAAAAGAACGCTCTACCCGTCTCTGATCAGCATATAACTTCTGCTGATTCTGTGCAATCTGCAAATTATCCTTTAAGGACCTCATTATGTCTTGACTCTGCTGCAATAAATCCTTGGCTAAAGGGGCTTTGCTATCCCCAAACACCAAATCTGCAAAGTTGGGTGCTTCATACCCATAAAGTGCCAAGAAGGGAGACATTTTGATTGACATATGATAGGTAGAGTTGTAGCAATACTCGCCTATATGCAGCCACTTAACCCAAGCTTTCTGCTGCTCTGACACATAATTTCTCAAGTAGCCTTCCAGCCACTTGTTCACAACTTCAGTTTGCCCATCAGTTTGGGGGTGATAACTTGTGCTTGGAGTCAGCACAGTACCACTCATTCTAAAGATTTCCTGCCAAAATGTACTTAGGAACTTACTGTCCCTATCACTTACAATATTCTTTGGCAATCCATGAAGCCTAAACACTTCTCGAAAAAATAAATCTGCAACTTGGGCTGCAGAAAAAGTACTGGTAATGGCAAAGAAATGAGCAAACTTGGTTAATCTGTCAACCACCACGTAAATGCAATCCCTCCCTTGGGCCTTGGGCAACCCAGTGATGAAATCCATTGAAATGCTTTCCCATTTTTGATTGGGAATGGGAAGTGGTTGCAGCAATCCGGCGGGCAATGTATGCTCATTCTTATTCGCTTGACAAACAGGACATTCCTGAATGTAGCGTTGCACCTCCTTCTTCAGACCTTTCCAAGAAAACCTTTCGCGGATCTGCCTATAGGTCTTGAAAAAACCTTGATGGCCAGCAACTGGGATGTCATGAAAATTCACAAGGATCTTTCTTTTGAGCTTAGAATCAGCCACCAAAAAGATTCTTCCCTTATAGTGAATCAATCCCTCAACCACCTGATACTTCTCATCATGGAAAGTACCTTCTAAAATGCTGGTTGCAAACTGATTTTTGGCATAATCAGCAAGCAACATGTCTCTCCAATCTGCAGTAAGCTCACACAATGAGCTAAGATGAGGCCGTCTGGAGAGAGCATCGGCCACGACATTATTTTTCCCTTTGACATATTCAATGTCAAAGTCGTAAGCTTGCAGCTTACTCACCCATTTCTGTTGCCTCTCATTTAAATCCTTCTGGTGCATAAAATGCTTGAGGCTATTGTGGTCTGTTTTTACCACGAACTTATTTCCCACCAAGTACTGTCTGAACTTGGCTAATGCATGCATAATGGCAAGCATTTCTTTGTCATAAATTGAATAGGATCTCTCCACACCCCTCAATTTTCTGCTCTCAAACACGATAGGGTGTTTGTCTTGCATCAGGACAGCGCCAACTCCTTCACCTGATGCGTCACACTGCAACTCAAATGGTTTGGAAAAGTCTGGAATGGCTAGAACTGGACACGAGCTCATGATTTTCTTAAATTTATCAAACACCTCTTGAGCTCTTTCGGACCAAACAAAGGCCCCCTTTTTGGTGAGATCAGTAAGAGGAGCTGCATTCTGGGAATACCCCTTAACAAACCTCCGATAAAAACCACATAGACCTAGAAATCCTTTTAATTGAGTCAAGTTCTCGGGAGGTGGCCAATCCATTACTGCTTTTATTTTCTCCGGATCCACCTTTACTCCCCCAGCACTGATTATGTGACCCAAGTACAATAACTCCTCCATTCCAAATTCACATTTGGAAGCTTTTGCAAACAAACTTTCTGACTCTAGGGTACTAAGCACTACCTCCAAATGTTTAAGGTGCTCATCCCAAGTCTTGCTGTAAATCAGGATGTCATCAAAAAATATCAGCACAAATTTCCTTAACTGATTCTGAAAGACACGGTTCATGCAAGACTGGAAGGTGGCTGGAGCATTAGTCAACCCAAAGGGCATGACTAGGAATTCAAAATGGCCATAGTGGCATCTGAAGGCTGTCTTTTCCACGTCAGATCCCCTCATCCGAATCTGGTGGTAGCCCGACTCAGATCGATCTTCGAAAAGAACTTGGCCCCATGTAACTCATCAATGAGTTCATCAATTCTGGGAATGGGGTATCTATTTTTGATGGTGCTTTGATTCAAAGCACGATAGTCCACGCACATGCGCATGGTCCCATCTTTTTTCTTAACAAGCACTACTGCTGAAGCAAAGGGACTCTTGCTTGGGCGAATGAAACCCATCTCCAGGAGTTCTTGAATATTCCTTTCTATTTCATCCTTCTGCCTCTTTGGATACCGGTATGGAGTTGTGATCACTGGTTTAGCTCCTTCCTTGAGCTCTATAATGTGTTCTGAACCCCGTTCAGGGGGAGGTCCAGGAGGCAAGTCGGCAAAAACTGCACTCTTCTTTGCAAGCAGAGACTGGATATCAGGAGGTTGATCACGCTTAGCCTCAATGGGACTTGCAGGGAGGATCATACATTCGGCAACCCATTCAACTTGATCATGACGGATCAATCTTGCCATTCTTTTGAATGACACCACTCGCGGACCTCCATTAGACATGCCTCTTAGAACTACTCTCTTCCCATCTGATTGAAACTTTAACTCCATAGTTTGCAGATTCAAGGAGATCTCTCCAAGAGATCGCAGCCATTGAATACCTAAGACAGCATCAGTATCCCCAATGTGTACTACGTAGAAGTCATCCTTGACTTCGTAGTTTCCCAACTACATGGTCATGTTTGAAATCTTCTTGGTGCAAGAGATATGAAATCCATCTGCAACCATGACCTTGAACCCTTCAAACTCTTCAGTTTGCAGCCCCTTCTTGGCTACTACAACTTCATCAATGAAGTTATGTGTTGCTCCGGTGTCGATCAAGGCAACAATTCGCTGCCCTTTGATCATCCCACGAACCTTGAATGATTCGTTTCTTTGAAAACTAGAGAGCTGGGCCAAGACTCCACCACACTCCTTTTCATCTCCAGATTCTTCTGGGGCTCTATCACCTTCACTTTCTTCATAATCAGATTGCTGGTCGGATAAATCAGACCCACTTTCACCAGCAGAATAATATTCAATCTGATTGAACTTAACCCCCTTTTGGCAAACATGATCTTGAGACCATTTTTCTCTACACCGAAAACATAACCCTTTCCTTCTGAGTTCATTCAGGGTTTCTGGATCCAACCTGGTAACATTTGGATTGCGGTTCTTGAACTCTTGGTGTTGAGGTCTCAAGGGTGGTCTATGCTGAGGCCTTTTTCCCTTATCCCTTTTCTGAAAGGGGGAATTTGACTGAAACTTGGCCTTAGGAGCAGCCCACTCCATATTCCTTGCCTTTTTCATGGCTTCTTGCAGTGATGGAGGGTCAAAGGCTTTGATCCAACCTTTGAGAGGTTCTGTCAACCCTTCACTAAACAAAATCACCAGTCTCCTTTCCGTGATTCCAGTCACCATGACTGAGAGCCTTTGAAACTCTGCAATGTAAGCCTCGACCGTACTATATTGTCTCAGTTGAGCAAGCTCTCTGAAATGGATTTCAGGATCCTTCTTCTCAAACCTCTCGATGAGCCTAGTGGTGAACTCATCATACGTTGTGATAGATCGATGACCAAGAGTAATGAGGCCATGGTACCACCACTCGTGCGCTACTCCGTCCAGGTGCAGCGTAGCGAACTTAATCGCTTCTTCTTCTGCCATTGGCCTAAGAGCTAGATAGTTATCCAGCTTCTGAATCCAAGCTCGGGCTGAATTAGTCTCACTCCCGTCAAAGTGTGGAAGGATGACTTTGTTGACAGCTTGGTACAAATCCCCTTGATTGAATGATCTCCTTTGGTCATAATACCTCCCTTGTCCTTTGTTTTTCCTTTTATGATCCATAAAATCATTATAGGACATATCCATTTTGATGTCATCAGGCAGAGAATCATACTCTGCTCTACCGAGTCTCAACTGCTCCACAAATGAAGCATTCTCCTCGGGATCTGGCTGGTTGATTGTAGGTGCCAGGAAAGTGGGTTTAAAGGGTCTGGAAGAAATGTTGGTATTATTAGGCACTATTCGGCCTACATGCTCATCATGCGGTTTGGAAGCACTATACTCTCCTCTATGGCCTGAGTTATTCTGAGGAGTGGTGTTCTGACCCATTTTTCCCATCATGAGGGAGACCATGTCCATCAAAGCATCCATCTTTCTTTCAAACCTCTTCCCGGGACTCAGAGATCTTTCCCTTTCCTTTCCGCTATCTTCTCTGTTGTGGGTGTGCCTCTCATTACCCCCAACTGATCTCTCACCCTCTGCCATATCAGATTCCTGAGAAGACTCCCAGTGAGCCCACAAGACTTCTGAGGCTGTTTGACCCTCAGGAGGCTGATGAAACTGAAATTGTTTCCCAACCTTCTTATCTTCTCTTGCCCAATATCGTTTTTCTCTGTCACTCATAGACAAGTTGCTCACAGGATGGCAGAATCTTGCTCTGATACCACTGAAATATCCCTAACCAATTTTTTTTTTGAAATTTTAGATCAACTTAATTACAACAACTATATGAGTGATCAATTAGTTCTGAGAAAAAGTATTTGATTTGCTGAAGCAACCCTAACCAGAATGGCACCGTGTGGATGAGCATTGGTCAAAGGATCTTAGTTGCTTATGCAAAGAACTCTAACCAGTATGGCGCCGGGATGGCGAGCATTGGTCAGAGGATCTTAGTTGCTTATGCAAAGAACTCTAACCAGTATGGCGCCGGGATGGCGAGCATTGGTCAGAGGGTCCCTGAAATCTAGAACTGGAAGGAACTCAACGCCAAGTATGTGCTACCCACTCCAGATGGATAGGGGCTACCATATGACGGAGTGAAACTTAAATGCTTGAATTTAATTGATTGCAGAAACTAAAAAGACACTCGACATCCAAGATGTGCTTTCAATCCCAACAGGGAGAGGAGCTACCATAGGATGGAGGTAGATAAGATAAGTTTGGTTAGCTTGACAATTACAACCAAGATCACAGTTCAAGACTGCCAGTACTACTGGTCAGATTACAATCAAAAGAAATTCTTTCACAACTCCCCTTTTAGAAGAGAGTTTCTGATTCAACATAAATCTGCACATTCAACCGCGAACCCATGGATCACTGCCAACAGCTCATTTCTTCCTCGTACAATCTTCTTTCCTCCGGAAACTAGTTGCAAAATGCCTTGGTGACGTGGAAACCTGCGAAAGACTCAAACAACACTGCAAAACCATCACAATGAAAAATGGCACGATTTCCAATGCATTTAAAATGGTACGGCTGGCTGCAAAATACGATTTATCATTAAAAATAAATGCATGAACCAAACTTGCTGAAACCCTAGGAAATGCAACGCCTAGGTGAGGCAAATGCAAAGAACTAATACCCACAATGCAATTTTTTTGTATTTTCTGGTTGTGAACAAAACATGAAATTAGTCGCGGAAATTCTAGATGCAAAAAACTGAATGAACTATAAGCCTAAATGATTACAATGAAAACTCTGATGATAAACTACGGCTAAATGCAATTACATAGAGAATATAAACACCCTAGTTGCTATCTTTCAAGCAAGAAGAGATGCCTATGCTAGAAGGCTTCCATTCCTTGAAGCATGTCCAGAGCCAAACGGCTGCCCAAATACAAATTCTGCCAAAAGATCCCTTCAATCCTCCCAAGACTCCAATAAATAGCTTCACTTGCCTCCTCAAAACCCTAATTCGATTTCCAAGGCAAACCCTAATCCCCTCCTCAACATGGCGCCATCACACCTGACCATGCTCCTGGAGTTAACTGAACAGGATGTAGAGATTGCCCGATGCCACGCGAGCCCTGCCAAAAATAGAACTTACTAAAAATAGTAAATTCTGAAAACTGCTCCAAAAACTGAGATGAAGACATCGTTGCGAAGCCCTCTGAACCATCAGAAAAAGCCGACGATGAACCCATCCAAAAAAAACTCCTCAAAAATAGGAAACCCTAATTTTACCCTCCGACTGGCCTCCGAGCTTCCTAGAAAGAGACCAACGGTTGCAGAAAGGATCAGGTTTGAGAAGGGGACATTACAATGATGCCATGACAATAAGGCTAGCTGAACGAATGGAGCTGGAAGAGGTTAGAATTCATGTTATGCATATGTTTGAGGCTCATCAAGAGCAAGTTAAAAGAAGTTTTGACAAAAGGCTACTAATAGGGTCTTCAAAGAGGGAGATCTAGTTCTCAAGTGGGATGCAGACAGAGCCAAAGCCGGATGACACACCAAATTTAATGCTATCTAGAGTGGTTCATATGTCATCACCAATTGCAAGGAGGCCAATGCATTTCATCTCTCTAGGCTTGATGGTGAAGTTCTTCCAATCCCAATGAATGGGATTCATCTCAAGCCTTGCTTCTAAAGAGGGTCTTGATGACAATGTAAATATTAGATCAGAGGTTGTTTTGCTCTCATAAGTGCTTTTGAAACTGCCGCAATCTCCTTAAGAGAATGTATGCTCTAGTTTACAGCTTCCCTCCGATTGTTGGCACGCACATGTTTTGAGGTCCTTCTAGTGACATAGTGCCCAATGGATGCTCAAAGCTTCTGAATTTCGCATAGCAAGCAAGCATCCCGCAGAGGTCGCCAAAATGTTGTCATTTTACGACACCCTTGGTCCATCAATGTGAACCGATCATAGATGTGTTCCATGGACAAGTGCTACCACAATTGATCAAGGACAAAACCAATGGAATCATTAAAATATTAAGTGTTATCTTGTCAGGAGGCAGTTTCAGGCTTTCCTCCTTTCCTCTTTTCCTTCTGAACACCGGAATCCCTTAACCCCCAGGTTTCCAAATCTCCTTTCCTACTTTCCTTCTGAACCCTGGAACCCCCTAGTTTACAGACCCTAGAATCTCGAAACCCCAGGTTTCCAAACCTCCTCTCCTCCCTTTCCTCCTTTCCTTCTGGACCCCAAAATCCCAAAACCCCCAGGCATCCAACCCTCCTTTCCTCCCTTCCCTCCTTTCTTTCGGGACCCCAAAATCCTGGAAACACATGAATCCGAACCTCCTTTCCTCCCTTTCCTCCTTTCCTTCAAGACCCTAGAATCCCAAAACCCTAGGTTTCCAAACCTCCTTTCCTTCTGGACCCCAAAATCCCGGAAACCCCAGGTTTCCGGACCCCGAAATCCCAAAACCCCCAAGTTTCCAAACCTACTTTCTTCCCTTTCCACCTTTCCTTCCAAATCCCGAAATCCCAAAACCCCCAAGTTTCCAAACCTCCTTTCCTCCCTTTCCTCCTTTCCTTCCAGATCCCGAAACCTCAAAATCCCAGAACTTCGAGATTCCTGACTCCTCTCCCCTTGCAGCATTTTCCTGAGGGCCCAACATTCAACTTCCAACGACTTGTGATGCTTCTAGATGACGTGATCAACACTCAAGGCTCTTAGTGCTCCGCCAACCTCTGCAACTTGTCTACTTTCATTCATGGAGCTACAGGGGTGCTTTTAATGTTTTTGTAGGATTGTCATCAAGTGGAGTCCAAGGCCATGCTTATTTATGGTTACTTGATGGCCTTCAAGTCAAGTCTGCATGCTCTAACCTTGGAATGTCAGACAATCCACCTTCTAGAAGTACTCTTCTTGGGATTGCCTTGTCAGGGTATAGCCAGGTTGCTTGCATGCATAACCATATCAAATCTATGCACTTCCCTACCTTCCAGAACTAACATTCTTCTGCGCACGCCAGGGTCAAGGCATCCCCCCCTTGACCATTGGTCTCTCTTCTACGACTAGTTTGCTATATATAGGTTGTTAAGCCTCATTGTAAAGGTTTCTCTCCTTGCTCGCTGGAGCTACTCTTTGCTCTCTCACTTCTCTTGAAGATTTGTATATTTTCTTGCATTTCCACAACTGTAAGTTTGGCCATTGGCCTAAGAATGAATTGAAATTATCATTCTTCACTCCTTTCAACTTATGCATGGTGTGTATGTTTTTTGACCTTCATTGTAAGTGTATGTTTTATGGCTTTCTCTCACGTATATGCCGTGTTAACTTGTTTCTAAAAGTGACTTGTGGCAAAACTTCACCCCCTTTGACATTTAGCAAATTCTAACCTTCATACATGTGTTTTGGGTCATTCATGCAACTGAAGTTTGTTCATCTTCAATGTATTTCGATTGATTCTTTGTGTCATTTGGAGGTGGGAAGAGGAACATATCTCATCTCGGTGCATCACCTCCTTTCATTTCAGCATTTCTTTCTTCTCTTTTCCTTTGCAAACTATTAGGATAGGTTTGGAGGTAGAATTTGGAGTGTTGAGTTAGTTCAACACCTGCACTTGGATTGAGAAGGAATCCAACCTTCTCCGGAGATTAAACCCCGTTGCGCAAGGTCCCACACTTCGGAATTGTTTCCATGTTTCACGAGATTGCTAGGTTGATAGCTCAGCAAGGGTGCGAACTTTTGTGACAATATTTCCTTGGGAAGGAGATTCACTACCAATATCTTAGCTAGTGCTATAGTTTGGATTATTGAACTGCTCCATGTTTGAAACGTTTTTGTAGTACACCTTGTACATAGCTTTTTCCTCCTCAATAGTGGTGGATTTGGTGTCTTGTGCAACTCATATAGCTTTAGTTAATAGCCTCAGCGTTCTGTTCAAACCAAAGCTTATCCCATCAATACTAGGTTACATAAAATCATGGATCAAAGTATCTAAACAATCTTAAGCTGTAGGAAGATTTACACACTTATTGTCCTTGAGAAGCCTACCATGAATCCCATTAAATGTTGTGTGGGTGGATGAGTTGGTAGGTATTTTGATGGATATTTGAAAAGAGAGGATTTAAACAATGTCAAAGGGATGAAAATTTAACCTTCAATACACCAAGATTCATTTACAAAGAACCAATCCACATCATCATTCTAGCGTATGAAGTGGCTTTCATCATGGTGCTAGAAGTGTAGAAAAGGGTACTGATGTTGTAATGGTAGATTGATTGCATATGAGGTATGCACGCATCATAGTTCAAGAACCCAAAAAGTACTTGTAGTACTCAGAAAATGGTAGGCTGTGAGTAATACAGATTAAACTTGCAATGCATAACAATAAAATACCTAAACCTTGCAAAACTTGCACCTCTGATAAAAATTGCCAAAAGTTTTAATAAAAAGGGTTTCAATTCTTTTATTTTTGCTCATTATTTTCAGACACAACAGTGGAACAGCAAAAAAGTGTGAACCATGAATGGTGAAGTGCAATTGCAAACTAGGTTTTCAACAATGTCCTATGATTATCTGTGATCCACAAACAGTGAAGTGACAGCTGCTAATTGAAATTTTACAATCCATTACTCAGTTAATTATTTTTATTCCTCAAATTCTTAATTTCAACAAATTGATCCAGTTGCTAGTATGTTTCTTGAAAAATATTGAGATATGATAGATTTATCAACTAATTAAGGCTTATACTATATTTATTCATAATTCTGCACATCAACTATTATTGTTCCTTAACCTGGTGTTTGTATAAATTACTGCCATGCAATACTTTCTGGGTTTGTGTCAGCTTGATCAGAGGAGTATTTTGATGTTGCTAGTGAGTTCAAAAAGTTTAAGAAGTTGTATGACACTTTCTGGAGGAATTTCAAGCAATTTGTTTGTACTTACTATTTATAGTAAGTGTCAATTTGATAACTAACTTGGTTAGTTGACAGTACTTCTATTTTGGAATGGTTGGTGATTGCATAAATTGACAACATCTTGATGACTAATGGTGTCTAGAGATATTAATTAAAATATAAATAAGGTTAAATTATTGAAGTTAAATTAATTATGTAACCTTACGTTATTTAAATTAATAAAGTGACTTTATTTGGGTGCCTATGGTGTCATAAAGTATTGTTTTAATTTATCAAATAGACTGTTTTTTTTTTAGTGGGCACCAACTTAGGGAGATGTAATGTCCACCCCTGATTATTTTTTGTTTTGCTGATAGAAATAGATAGAAAAGCAGAAGTGTTTTGTTTTCAAGTTTCATTCAACAATATGATTGCAATAAGGATAACAACATTGCTAGAGTAATATTTAATATTATCACTGTTAATGGTCAATAATGTAACTGGCTATTCAACATCTTAAATGTCTACAGGAACAAGTAGCTAGAAGTAGGTAGTTAATTAGTAGCTACAGGATTTTGTAACTTCTATATAATGTAATCCTTCCTCAATTAAGATGAATGAAGTTTTTTACGAGTTCATTTCCTGAACTTGGTATCAGAGCCCCAGGTTAGGAAATTTTTCGAAAATTCTGTTACGTATAATATTTTTGAAATTTTTCAAAAATCCATCTAGGGTTTTTTGTGCCTAGTTCTTGTGCTAGGGTTCACGTGACTATTTTAACCCTGCAACTGGCACGACTAGTAATTTATAAAAAAAAAAAAAAAAACTGCAACCCGCAATTTTTCTGGTTACATTTTTCTCAAACCGCGCATTTTTTTTCCCGGGCATTGGCTTTTCTGGCCATTTTTTTTTTCTTGTTTACATGCGATTTCCCTTTTTTCTGGTATTTTTGCAACCTGTAAATCGCGTTTTCGTGATTTTTCTGGTATTTTCTATGCGATTTTTCTCAGAAAAAGTGATTTTTACCTCGCAACCTACAAATATTCGTGCAATTTTTCTGTATTCCACGATTTTCGGCCGCCATGCCTAGGGTTTTGCCGCTTTGTGTCTGCAAATCGAGATTTTTTTCTGCCTAGGGTTTCAAAAAATTCGTCTAGGGTTTTAACCCTCTATTTCAACTCGAAAAAAAATTCGATTTCAAATTCTTGGTAGGTTTTTCGAGATCTGAACTAGGTTGTCGACGGATTTTTCTGGGTCTTCAGAAAATTTTACCTTGAAAACAGTGCTAGGGTTTTGTAATTATCTCCTTATTTATGGTCAGAAAAAAATTCTAATTACAAATTCCTTGTGGTATTTGAGTGCTCTTATGGATCTTTGTCGGTTTTTTCTTGGTCTTCTGAAAAATTTATGTCTCGAAAACCATGCTAGGGTTTTAGTTTATGCCTTAAAAATCTAACTTGCAAAATTTTTGGATAAAAACCCTCTGTTTTCATATGCTGGTTCCCGTCTCTTGGAGTTCGTGCCTTCACCAGTTCGACCTCGGGGTACATGATGGCATCTCTGACAAATATAGTGCTCAAAAGCAGCCAGAAGTTCAACGGCCGCAACTACAACACCTGGAAGTAGCGTATGCTGACCATTTTTGAGTACCGATGTCTTGATGCAGTTGTTTTGGGCATGTCTCAACATCCAACCACTACCAAAAAAGATTAGGACAAATGGGATGAGCGCAACCAGGAAGCAATCATGCTCATCAAACTCTTCGTCACTGATGAGCAGCTACCTCAAGCACCGTCCGAAAAAACTGTGAAGGAAATATGGGATCATTTGAAGAGTCTCCATGAAACTTCTGACAAGAGTCAAGCATTCTTTCTGAAGAACATGCTCTTTTCGATTATGATGGACGAAGGACACCTCTGCAAGATCACTTGACAAAGATCAAGGACATCCGTGACCAACTTGAGGCGATTGGTCCCACAATGGAGGAAGAGGATATGGTTGTCATGACTCTGAAGAGTTTGCCAAAATCTTATGAGCATTTCATTGAAATGCTGAATATAACTTCCACTCAAGTCAATTTGAGTTTTCTGATCTTTGTAACAAGCTTTTACAACAAGGTCGGTGGCACCAGCAGTTTGAAAGCAGTACCAGTTTCACCTCCACCGAGCAAGCGTTCTCTACAAAATCTTCTGCAAAGAACAAAGGGAAAGCTCAATCTTCTCAGCCGAAAGGCTCTGGTTCTTCTCAGGCCAGCAAGAAGAAGAAGAACGTTCAATGCAATTATTGTCATAAGTTTGGTCACATGAAGGCCGAGTGTCGAATTCAATTGGCTTCTGAACAAAAGAAGCAGGGAGGGTCTCAACAAAAGGCAAATGTCGTTGAGCACTCTAAGCAGAAAGAATCTGCATTCTATGCTTTTATGGCCAAGAGAACAGCAGATCCAATACACTCTTATGCCTGCTATGTCATGTCCCCTCTTTAGCTCTGTCTAGCAGAGACATGTGAGTCAGCTTATTATGGGGTCTTGTAGGCTAACAGCGTTGGATAGAGACTCAGTGTGGTTATACAGTGTCTGGGACTTGGTGTTCTGGCAGTAGTTGATCAGTTTGGAGCAGTTCCTTATTTTTAGGAGACAGTTTGTACATTTATGGACGATATCCCTACTATTTAGGAGGTTATGACCATACCCAGGGTTGGGTCTCCTTGAGATTATTCTTTGGGTTCAGTTTCAGAGGATTTGGGTTTGTTTCCTAGTTTCTAGGAGCATCCCTAGATTTTAGGGATGAGACTGCCAGTGGATCCTTGATTTCCGACTTCAGTCACAGACAGGTGGCAGGTTGACTTTCTGGTTTGTGGTGTCATTTGAGCATTTTGCAGCTATTTGGGTTATATTTTTAATATTTCCTAAGTTAGCGTTTATTATTTAAATAAGGCTATGTTTATAGCCATTTTGGAGTAATAAGGGGTTTTTGGCCTCATCTGGATGCGTATCCATTGGTGTAATAGCTCGTTGGAAAGGTCTTGGACTTTTCTAAATATTTCTCTTTTGACTCAGATCCTTTCGGTGAACGGATTTCTTTATATTTGAAAAAAGGTCGTTTTTCTATACACTAGGCAACTTAAAATGAGAAATATAACATTTTAACCCTAAACGCCCCATTGAGTCACTTTTAGGGTTCGAGCTAAGTGGGAAGGTGTTATAAGGAAGTTGTGACCTAACTCTTGGATATCTTTTACATATTCAAAACTTGCTTCTTGCGAATTTGCTCTGGTAGAGCGATTCTTCATCTGGGACGCAAACCCCAGGTTGGATATTGGCTGGGACGTAGCCCCCAGCAGTAGTTTGTTAGTAGATACTTCAGGGTGTTGGGCATTGGTTGACAGAGATTGGGTGCGCTATTGATTGCAGAGGATTCAAATTGCATTCAGAGGGTTTCATCAAGGCAGCTAACCTTATTCAGCTGGCACGTGACTACAGCTGCAGCCCATTGGGAGTTGTGGTGGCGTCATTCTTCCTTGCTATCCACGTTTGGTTTGTTGCTGGTGTGAAGAGCTGGAAATCTGCATATTGTATCTTGCTTATTCATTGCTGGTCAATTCATTTTGTAGCAGCTCCAAATTGGTAAATGATAATTGTTGGAATACAAGGAAATCAGATTATTGTCCTGGTACGAGTTGTAGTATTTTAGATTGTAAGTGTTCTAATTTATGAACATTGTTTCCATTCTTATTTCGCACTCTTATTGTTTATTGTTTCTTTATATATATATCTTAGAAACTCCAAAACAAAAGAAACAAACCCCCTTTCTGCACTTCTGTCTATTCTATAAGATCACCAGAAAATTACAAAAAACCTAGTTTATTAAATTAAAATTACAGCAAATCGGAAAAGGGATCCATCAGGGATCTTTCAGTGGTATCAGAGCTATCATCCTGCCAGCCTGTAGGGTTTGTGTGGAATTTTCACACTAGGGTTACATTTTATTATATGCATCCGGGTAGAGAGGAGATACACAGGTATTATACACGCAGGGTAGCTCAACAGGAGCATGCGATTGGAATTGAACAGATACCCAGAATGGCAGATGAATAAGGGGGTGCTAGACAGAACCAAATTGACGATGAAGAACGGGAGATGATGAGAACTCTCATCACTCCACAGCCCAGGATAGTCCAGACACTTGACAGATTACAGGAAACCTTGGCACGAATGGAGTTGGATAGAAATAGGGGCAGACATGGGCGGAGCAGATCAGTTTCAGTGGCAGGTAGTCAGCATAGCCATCAGTCCCATTCATTAGTGGGGAGCTCCCTTCATTCCTCTAGGCGGGAACGCCATCGTACACCTGCTACGGATAGACCTTTGCTTCCTCAGTTTGTACCAAGTGCACAGCCAGCACAGGAAGATCCACCAGAGGTTGGGTTCCGAGAGTCGGTTTTGGCAGCCACAGCTGAGTGGAGAGCCCTACCCCCAGAGGTTAGGGATGTTTTCCCTCTTCCCCAGTATTGTGCACAGCGTAGAGATACAACTAGGTTCAGGGGAGATCGTGGTTATAGACCACCACAGCAGCAGAACTATGACCTCAATAGAGCTACTGGGAAGATCACATTGGCTACATATGATGGCTCTGGTGATACGAGTGCACGAGCTTGGGTGCACGAGCTGGACATATAACTATCCTTGGGGCCCATGCCTGAGCGTGAGGCTATTCAGTTTGCTATGTTGCATTTAGACGGGATTGCCTATGATTGGTGGCACCATGGATTGGTCACCCAGGATCATGCCTTGGTACGTTCCTATGTCGAGTTCACTGAACGACTCATTACACGATTTGACCGTAAGGATACAGAGCTCTACTATAGAGAGTTGGCACATCTTAGACAGACTGGGCTTGCAGAAGCTTATATTAATGAGTTCCAGCGTATTGCGGTTATGGTACCTGATATGCCCCAGAGGCGGAGTGTGATGTTATTTATTGAGGGATTGCAGGATAGACTTAAGGGATTGGTACGTGCTTTCCAGCCGGCCACTCTTAAGGAGGCCATTGATGTGACATTGAGACTAGATATCGTTCCCACTTCTTATAAGGTAGATAAGAAGCAATTCAGGGACTCTCGGCCTGCACAGAAGGCCAATACTTCACAGAATAAAGGAGGGTCATCATCTAGACCCCCTTGGATGAATCAAGAGACAAGGAACGAATTGAGAAGGAAAAAGTTATGCTTTTCCTGCAAGGAACCTTGGGAACCAGGACACCGTTGTATGGGTAAAGGAAAGGTTCATTTGATTGAGGTGACATCTGAGTTAGGGGATGAGGAGGTACCCGACACTGACACTGAGGATAGCATGGAGGATGTTGAGCAGGTGCAGACACAATTGAAGTTAGATACCCCTAAGCCTTTGGCGACAACCAAAGTAGCTATGGCTACCCTCTCCGGTTATCCTAAATTTCATGCCTTTAGGTTGAAAGGTACACTGAAGGGCAAGCGGGTCATGAGCTTGGTAGACACAGGTGCCACGCATAACTTTATTGATCAGAAGTTAGTGGAGAGGCGTGGATTACAGTATGAGGAGTTTGGTGGTTTTGGAGTGAAGGTGGCAGATGGTGCAATTTTGGGCTGTACTAAATTGATTCCACAGCTCAGTATTCAGATGGGGGATTATACTCTGACCGATGATTTTTATGTGCTTCCATTAGAGGATTATGATGTGGTCTTGGGCATGCAGTGGTTACAGGGTATTGGGCGTTACATTATTGATCACCACCGTATGCAATTAGAGTTCCTTTTGGGGGGAAGAAGACTATCTTAAGGACAGCGTCAGATGGTGGACCTAAGGAGGTGTCTTCTCACAGGATGGAGACTATTATTAGACATAATGATGTGATTTGGGCTACACATTGTTTGGTGAAGTCCAAAACACCTACACCTCAGGATGGCAGGGTATTTCATGTTGATATTCAGTCAGTGATGGACCGTCATGGGAGAGTATTTGGTGACATACCTTCTGGAGTGCCTCCAAATAGAGGTTTTGAGCATGGTATAGAGATGGAGGATGGAGCGAAGCCAATGATTACTACCCCATATCGTCATCCTCGAGCCTATAAGGATGAAATTGAGAAGACTATTCATGAGTTGTTGGATATGGGTTTCATTCGGCCTAGTTCTAGCCCCTTTGCTTCTTCTGTAGTGCTTGTTAAGAAGAAGGATGGGACTCTACGGATGTGTATAGATTACAGAGCCTTGAACAAGAAGACAATCAAGAACAGATACCCTATTCCATGCATTGATGAGTTGTTGGATGAGCTTCATGGAGCTATCTACTTCTCTAAGATTGATCTTCGTTTAGGTTACCATCAGATACGTGTACGAGCAGAGGATGTACACAAGACTGCCTTCCGTTGTCACTATGGGCACTGAGTTTCTGGTAATGCCTTTTGGCCTTACCAATGCACCAACCACTTTCCAGTCCTGTATGAACCATATCTTCAACAAGCAGTTGACGAAGTCGGTTCTAGTGTTCTTTGACGACATATTGATTTACAGTCGTACTTGGGAGGACCATCTCAGACATGTTGAGGAGGTACTTAGCATTATGGAGAGCCAGTCTCTATTTGCTAAGTTATCCAAATGTGAGTTTGGACTTAGGGAGGTTTTATATTTGGGCCATGTGATCAGTGCTGATGGGGTGAAGGTGCATGAGGAAAAGATTCAGGCGATTCGGGATTGGCCCCACCCTCAAAACATTACTGAGTTACGTGGGTTCCTTGGTTTATGTGCTTATTACAGAAGATTTGTGAGAGGTTTTTCTCAGTTAGCAGCACCTTTGATAGACCTCACAAAGAAAGGGGCGTTCAGATGGACAGAACAGGCACAGGGAGTCTTTGATAGACTCAAGGAGGTTATGAGCACTTGTCCAGATTTGGCATTACCTGATTTCTCGCAGCTATTTGTCCTAGAGTGTGATGCTTTAGGTCTGGGCATAGGAGTTGTGTTGATGCAGAACAGACATCCCATTGCCTATGAGAGCCGAAAGCTGCGAGATAATGAGAGGTTGTACTCTACCTATGATAAGGAAATGTTGGCTATTATGCATGCTTTAGCCAAATCCAGACAGTATCTTGTTGGCAGCAAATTTGTGGTAAGAACCGACCACAACAGTTTGAAATATTTCCTTGATCAGACGGAGCTCAATGATCGACAACAAAAATGGGTGAGCAAGATTCAGGCTTATGATTTCGATATCGAATTCATAAAGGGGAAGAATAATACTGTGGCTGATGCACTCTCTAGGAAACCATCACTTGCTGCCCTATGGTCATTGAGCGAGATTTCAGCAGATTGGAAGGCTCAACTTTTGGTTGAGTATTCCAAAAATCAGCATGCTTGTGAGGTCATGGATGGTTTGATAGTGGACGACAGATACAGTGTGGTAGATGATATTATCTATTACAAGGGCAGGGTTTATCTTGTTCCGGGTTCATAGTTGAAGAAACAAATTTTGCATGCTTTCCATGATACTCCTACGGCAGGACATCCAAGGTATGTTAAGACTTACAGAGCAGTTCGAGAGAGATTCTCTTGGAAGGGTCTCAAAGATGATGTTTTGCGGTATGTCCGTGAGTGTATGACTTGTCAGCAGAACAAGTCGGAGCATACTTATCCTGCTGGGTTGTTACAGCCCTTGCCTATACCGGAACAGAAGTGGACTGGGATTTCTATGGACTTCATTACAGGTCTTCCTCGGGTGCAAGGGAAGGATTGTATCTATGTGGTCGTGGATAGGCTAACAAAAGATGCCCACTTCTTTCCCATTGCAGTTGATTTTACAGCATCTCAGGTGGCTGAGCTATTTTTCAGAGAGGTGTTTAGACTTCATGGTCTTCCCAAGACCATAGTGAGTGACAGGGACAGCAGATTCATGAGTTCCTTTTGGCAAGAACTTTTCAGGCTAGCAGGCACTGAGTTGACACCTAGTACTAGTTACCACCCTCAAACAGATGGACAGACCGAAATAGTCAATAAGTAGGTTGAGGGATATTTGCGTAACTATGTGTCAGGGCAGCAGAAAGCATGGGTACGTTGGTTGTATTTGGGCGAGTATTGTTATAATACTACGCACCATATGTCCATTGGTATGATGCCTTTCAGAGCTCTCTACGGCTATGAGGCATTATCCTTCATTGATTTAGCTCTGAGTGACAGAAGAGTTCCTTTGGCTCAGGATTGGTTACAGGAGAATCAGGATATCATGAGATCTCTCAGGGAGAATTTACAGCATGCACAGAATCAGCAAAAGATATACGCTGATCGGCATAGGATTGAGAGAGCATTTGAGGTGGATGACATGGTTTTCTTGCACTTACAGCCATACCGGCAAAGCACCCTTAAAGGGGGGGGAGCTAAGAAGCTCAAACCACGTTTTTATGGACGATATAGGGTACTCAGGCGAGTTGGAGAGGTTGCTTATGAGGTTCAGTAAAATTCATAATGTGTTTCATGTATCTTGCCTGAAAAAGGCCCTTGGACAGCATATTACAGTTTCACCCGAGTTGCCCCCCATGGATGAGGAAGGTAAATTGACTTTGGTTCCTGAGGAGATTCTTGAGGTGAGGGAACGGCGGTTGAGAAGCAAGGTGATTCGTGAGTATTTGGTACGTTGGAGAAATCTTCCCATAGAGGATGCCACTTGGGAAGGTCAGGCCATTTTACAACATCCAACATTATAGTTGCTTGTGGGCAAGCATCTCCAAGAGGGGAGGACTGTCATGTCCCCTCTTTAGCTCTGTCTAGCAGAGACATGTGAGTCAGCTTATTATGGGGTCTTGTAGGCTGACAGCGTTGGATAGAGACTCAGTGTGGTTATACAGTGTCTGGGACTTGGTGTTCTGGCAGTAGTTGATCAGTTTGGAGCAGTTCCTTATTTTTAGGAGACAGTTCGTACATTTATGGAGGATATCCCTACTATTTAGGAGGTTATGACCATACCCAGGGTTGGGTCTCCTTGAGATTATTCTTTGGGTTTAGTTTCAGAGGATTTGGGTTTGTTTCCTAGTTTCTAGGAGCATCCCTAGATTTTAGGGATGAGACTGCTAGTGGATCCTTGATTTCCGACTTCAGTCACAGACAGGTGGCAGGTTGACTTTCTGGTTTGTGGTGTCATTTGAGCATTTTGCAGCTATTTGGGTTATATTTTTTATATTTCCTAAGTTAGCGTTTATTATTTAAATAAGGCTATGTTTATAGCCATTTTGGAGTAATAAGGGGTTTTTAGCCTCATCTGGATGCGTATCCCTTGGTGTAATAGCTCGTTGGAAAGGTCTTGGACTTTTCTAAATATTTCTCTTTTGACTCACATCCTTTCGGTGAACGGATTTCTTTATATTTGAAAAACGGTCGTTTTTCTATACACTTGGCAACTTAAAATGAGAAATATAACATTTTAACCCTAAACGCCCCATTGAGTCACTTTTAGGGTTCAAGCTAAGTGGGAAGGTGTTATAAGGAAGTTGTGACCTAACTCTTGGATATCTTTTACACATTCAAAACTTGCTTCTTGCGATTGGAACTTCGCCATACCACTTGGTGTATGGCCTTGACCCCATCTTCCCGATACAATTGAGAATACTAACTTTGCAATTCATGAGCGAATACCTAGGAATCAATAACGCCGTAGAAGCCAGGTTGTCCCAGCTGTTATACTTAGAAGAAAAAAGAGACGACGCTATAGATAATTTTGCCAAACACCAAGAAGTGGTCAAGCGTTGGTTCGACAGAAGGGCGAAAGTAAAGGCCTTTCGCTTTTCCGACCTCGTCCTTTGTTGGGACAAAGCTCATGAAAGAAAGGGAGAGCACGACAAGTTTGATAATCTGTGGCTCAGTCGTTTCCAGATTTCAGAAATTTTGGGAGAAAATGCATTCCGACTCAGGACCCTAACGGGCGAGGGCGTTCCCTTGCCTGTAAATGGTCAATTCCTCAAGCATTATTTCCATTCGTAGGCTTCCCTAAGCCTTTTCGCTGTAAATAGTGGTTTCGTTTTCGTTTCCTGTTTTAGCTTAGTTTCCTGTTTTCTTGTTTTGCTTTGGGACCCCTGTCATTTTGAAGGAAGCCTTCGTCGTGTACAACTTTGGTGCGATGTCAGATTGCTGTAACCATCTGTTTTTAGGATCCAAGCTCGGGGAGACTCTTGATTGATGGAGCACCCCATGATAGGGTCGGTTAGATCTAGATGACCTTTCTCTACAAGATCTTGTCCTAGTCAAAACCTATCCCCGATATCGTGATTACTGCACAAACACATATTAAAATTGCATACAATCAGTTGTTAATCAAAGGGACGCTATATCGATGAAGGGTCCGAAGCTATGCTTCAGCGACCATTGTTACGCTCAATCCCACGTAGGCTTCACTGCCTACTATGGCAAAAAAAAAAAAGAGAGAAAGAAAAGAAAGAAATCAATCAAGCGCTAAGCGTAAAATTGGCAAATGGGAATGCAGGCACCTCTGCCGGTATAGAGCCAAAAAGGGTAAAACTTTCTTGCCGGAAACAGAGCAATCTCTGTGAGCTAACAGGCGATAACTCCGTCAGGGCTATGAACGCTTGCTGGCAGCGGGGCTCTATCCAGGTTGCTTTTGGAGTATCAGCTCGTTGGACATCTCGACACGATGAAACATTGATGCCTCAACTTTTTCTAAGTTGGAATAAACTCCACTTGCACACACTAGTTAATCCGATCTGCGTGTGGTTTGATTTGACTATTCACATTATCTCGTTTTAAAAGACTCTTCTCCTTCTCTCCTCTCAATCGTGGTGGTTAACCAAAGATCCTAGGTTCGATCCGAACTTGCGTCCCCGAAATGACTGGGAGCATTTCTCCAGCAGAGTCGCCATTTGTTGTGCGTTGCACACGCTCCCTATCGTCGACAGGGTCCCCTTTCCTGTTTTGAGCTTTCGGTCGTTGTCCTGAGGTTCCGAGCAGAGTTTCTCGTGTCTCTTCGAGCGAGTTCGTGACTCATCCGTAAGCTGATTGACGTTGAAGTAGTGAGCCGATGCGTCTTCCCGGCTAGCCTAGCTCTTGGGCGTGAACGTCAAGAGCTTTGTTCAAAGTTTTGAGAATCGCCTTAGATAGGCATAAGGTGGTAAGAATTGGCGGAGCCCGCCAAGCCAGAGCAGTGCGCCTAAGGGTCGCACGAAGACCAAAGTCGACATTCTTCGCACCAGAGCTGCGAGGCCGATTGCATAAAGATTGTCACTGCGATGTTTATAAGATTTGGGCGAGAGATGTCTTTCGCCTGCCAACGAACGACCAAGTTGCCTGGCCATGTGCCTTGATATTCTGAGGCCTCCTAGAACTAAATTTGTTAAGTCCGGCAGAGGCCTGGTTTGAGGTCTGGGCAACTTCACTAAGTTAAAGCCGCCAAAATCACCCCAAGGGCCCCAATTTCGGACCATGGGGCGAGAATTTCGAGGTCTGATGTTTCCTACTTGGTCCGATTTCACCAAGGCGTCCTCATTTTCGGACCTGGGGGGAATTTGAAAGGTGTATCTAGTTTGGGAGGGCGTGTTTAGGTCCGAGGTTCCTTTTAAACTTCACCAAGAGGTCCGAAATCGCCTGATTTCACTTATGTTTCCAAATTCGGACCCTGGGGAGCAAAAGGTATAAAACGCGAAGTATTTAAAAGGGACGCACTTGGTCCGAAAATCGCAATAGTGCCCCTCACCGCCGAAAATCACCAAGCGATTATGTTTTCGGACCCTTTCGACCAAAATAAGGAAATCGCGAAATGTTTTCAAGACTCTTCCACCGCCGAAAATCACTTGAGTTCCTGTCTTCGGACCTCAGCGCAAAAATAAAATAAAGGTATAAAGCGCGATTTCGGACCTGGAAGTTAAATAAGATGGTGAAAAGGGTTAAGTCGCGAAAGCGCGTTTAGATCCGAAGTCGCTTGATTTCACTTAAGTCGACATTCTTCGGGCCCTTGGGTTTAAGACGGAAAGTGTGCGAGGCATTTAAATGGACGCCTCCAGCTCCAAAGTCGCGATGAATTAGTAGTCGAGTGCTCCGAGGTATTGGCAAGATACACTTCGGACGCTCAAGGCAACGTAGCGCCTGGAATACGAGCTTCCCCATTCGAGCCCCGAGGTCATCGCAGAATTCACCAAGGCGCCTCCAGCTCCGAAAACGCTAAGCCCTCAAATTCGGACCCTACAGCAAAATAAAGAAAACGCGAAACGTTTAAAGGGATCCAAAGTCTGAAAACGCGAGAACTCTTTCCAGCCCCAAAGTTTTTTTTTTGCGAATTGAGGCATCGTAATTCCAGAGGTCGCGAAAAGCGTGAGGGACGGCGTGGTTAGAGGGGTTCACGCAGCTTACGAACTCTTTCCAGCTCCGAGGTTCCATTGGCAAACTCTCCAGGTCCTCCGCAGTTTTGTTTTTTTTTTAAGACCGCTAAAACCTCTTCCTTTGGCTCTCGACAAGCATCCAACAAAGCTGCAAGTATAGCGTCCGAATCCGAAGTCTTGGGCGAGGCCAGCTGAAATCCGAGAACATCTCCGAGGTAGCAAGAGCCTCCCAGCTCCGAAATTCGCCATAGGTGGGCAAATCAAAAGGTAGAAGGCGCGAAATTTGCAAGACTTCCAAGGAAGAAAACGCAGTTCAGAATTTGAAAACCATCCAAAGTCTGAAAACAAGAAGGTAAAATGTTGCGTTAAATCCTCCTGATCATTTAGACTTAGATTGCCAATTACCCAGGATAAGGGAGAAAACTATTTAAAATGATGAATTCTCTTTGTCCAGCAACCGCGAAAATTTAGAACAAAGAGATAACCATTGGAATTCAAAACTTTGCAGGATCGGTCGTTCATTTCACGCGACAAGGTTGGGCAATCTCTCACCATCCACTCCTGTCAGGTAAGAACGCTTTGTCGCATATGATCCTTTGAAAAATGCTTAAAGGGTGAATGTGTAAAATTTGATCGCATTGCTTGAATTCTTGAAATTTACATCTCTTTTGCTCATAAACCTTGTTCAAAATGCTCGAAAATTCAGAATTCACTCCTAAAGCTTCCCCAAAGTTGCATCTCTTTTCAAAACTTGAAAATTTTCATGCTGTCTATGTTAAAAGTTAATCCGAAATCCAAAAGTGATAAGTAAAGATGCATGGTAAAAAAGAGGGAATCTTCATGAATATACTGCGGTTAAAGTTGATCAAGCTGTTAGCTAGAAGTATTACTCCATGTCCAAACTAAACTTTAAATTAATCCCGGCCTGCTGGAGCACTTCTTTTGTTATCTAACCCGCATGACCTTTCATTATATCATCTCGTAATCCGCGTTCGGTTGTGCAGGATAAATGCCTAAATCGGCAGTAGAATCATCAAAAACTCCCGCAGCAGTCGAAACCTCACGAGCCTCCAAATCAGATATCCCGCGTAAGGTTGAAAGGATGAAGTATCAGTATCAGAGGGGAGGATTGAGGGAGTCGAAAGTTCAGAGTGTCTGGGACAACATTGGTGATACCGACCTTGGCCATATTGATATTCAGGAATTCAGGAATCGGGTCTTCTCACCCAACGCATATGGCAGGCCTAGGCAGATGGTGGAAAGTGGCATCGCCCAAGCGGCAGGTTTTCCTCCAGCAATAAAGAACTATGAATTAGTAGTGGAGGTTGCTCGGCATTACGAACCAAAGTCCAGGCTAGTGCTTCTGGAGAATATGACTATCGCCGACTTCTCCCTTGAGGCTATTGGTGATGCATTTGATATCCCCTTTCCGAATAATCCCACAGCTACAACCATAGACGAAGCACAAGGGGCATATGATATGAATCCGGCCCGATGCAAGGCACTAATTAACGAAGAATGGTTCAAGGAGAAAAGGCCTTCGAGCACTAGGATTGTGAAAAAGACCCCCCAGGAGTGATTTTCATAATGAACATGGGGATATGGTCACCCTACTCAGCCGAGTTATGGGACTTCCTAAGTCCAGCTACTTTGAGGAGTGGATGTTCTATTTTACAGAGCAGGTCTTCGCCGGAAAGTCTAAGTTTGACTGGGCCCAGATCATAAGCGATAACATCCACACTCAGCTGATTGAGCTCGAAACGAAGAAGTACTTCACCATGACCTCCTATTTGGTCTATATGTTCGCAAAGAACCAGCCACTACCAGGATTGATAATGAAAGGTGAGATCGGGAATGGGCCCAGTCAGGTGAAAGTCTATGATTGTTACCCGCAGCTGCACTACCAGGATATAGCTCAAAGGGAAAAGAACAGCCCGGCTTACGCGGTTGGTCAGTATGAACGTGTCAATGATGCCTTCATGATGCACTTGGTTAGGCTAATGCAGGGAGGGTTACACATCAGGCTCTCGGAGCAAGCTACTACTTTAGTGCAGAGGTATGGAGCCTGGTTCATTCAGTTCCCAAGGTTTTCTTACATCCGAATAGCTGGCTTCGATGGCACTCCCCTCCGACTTCCACGGTATCCAACCGACAAAGTAATCCTTATGGAGGTGGCAAGGCAGTCACACCCCGCCGGCATCTTACTTCAAGAAAGCAAGCAGGCTGGATTCACATTTGCTATGATCATAGGCAGCCATGATGTCCATTTGAGGACCCCTACCCTAGCAGAGGAGTCCCTTGCAGAGTTGGCCTCTTATGGCCTCCAAGACCATTTCCCAAGAAAATACTTCGATCATGATAATCTGGCAAAAAGGGCCTATGGTCGAAGATACAGAGCAAAGGAGTCAGTTGAAGACTATTGGAAAAATTGCTCTGATGACTACGAAGTCAGGTGACGGGAATATTCTAGGTTGAGTGTGCAGCAGATGCGGCTCTTTGAATACCGTCGGGTCCCAGATCAGCTCACGGACTCAAGAAATTGCCTCCAGGTCCGAGAATTCGAAGCGGTAAGACACCTCTTGCCAGGCATTGATTGGTCTCAAGACCCAATCACAGATTTCGAAGCAGTTATGGTAGCCCCAGCAAGGTACACAGATCAGTGGTTACATCATCAGATCGAGAGGCTAGTCCATGAGGGGGTCCAGTTCACTTACCATTTGATGGGCAGTCTTGATTCTCAGTCTTCCGAAGACGAAGGGACATCAACTGAGAAACCAGAGAAAAGAAAGAAAGCTAAGGCTTGCAGAGGAACTCGGACGTCCAAAAGAACAAGAAGGGAGAAGATTCCTATAAAGAGGCCAGAGGTCACTTCATCTTCAAAAGATCCCAGTTCGTCCGACGATGTCATAGAATTGGATTGCGTACCTGCTCCGCCTTCCCAGAGCGACATCGATGCATTTGAGGCCAATGATCCTCCTGCGCCTGATGTACTAGACACTGAGCTAAAAGCCCTCGAGTTGACCGAACTGGGTAACCAAATAGAGGAAGGAGAAATCCCATCCACCCAGGGGGTCGAAGTGCATGAACCTACCCAGCAGAGCCGTCACGAGTTGCTACTCCTCAATACAGCCAAGGACGACTCCACCGTCGAGGGAGAACAAAGGATAGACGAAACTCATGAGCCCGAGAGAACTGAAGAGCAACCTTCACAAGAGGATGTCAGACAGTTGTTCAGCGAAATAGGGGAGAACTCAGCTGCAAGCAAAGAGCTTCCTCCCTCTTTCACTCCTCCGATGGCAGGGCAGCTACGAATTTGTGGTCAGCCGGTTGAGAACGTAGGAGAACAGAATGCTAACTTGACCCTATCATCGACCCAGACAGTGCCTCAAGAGTGGCTGATCGCCAGAGCTCAGCGTAGGGCCGCCGCCAAAGCACCCATCGATCTAGAGGATATCTTCTTGCAAATGGATCAAGCAAAAGCTAAAGGGAAGAAGAAACCAAGGGCATATTCTAGAGTAACCAGGGATGAGCAAAGGAACCGCACTCTTCATATTGCCACCCCGCCCGTAGACAAGCCAGCAGATCAAATAACACTGACAGATTATAGCATCACGACTATCCCCATCGGACGAGCTACAAAAGAGCAGGAAAAGGAAGAATTTAAGGATTCAGTGCAGAACACACTCAAACAGCTCGAGGAGATCACAGCGGAAAAGGATATGTATCGGGCCCGTGCTGAACAAGCCGAGGGATACATCGATCAGCTCCTACGGCCATTGCACAATCCCTCCGAATCCCATATTCCCCCAACGGCATTGGCACAAAGGACCATGACTGAATTTGAGGGAATTCGAGATACTGCAAAGGCCGTCAGGGAGTGGATGCAGGACATCAAGAAAAAGGGAGAACAGATCCTTAAGGAGGTGAAAGAAATGGCCCTCCATCGAGAGCTCACTCTAGTCAGGCTGTTGGAGGTAAAGAGGGAATCCCTTCACATGCACGAAGTGGCAGCCTCTACCCTTCCCCTCATGAGAGCTCTTTTTTGGACACATGCGCAAATTCCCACATTGTCTGACATCCTAGATCCCCATAGCATCAGTGTTCTCAAAGAATGGTACTGGACCATCACCATGAAGAACGACGCCCAGGAAATTATTGACAAAGAAAATGACGCATGTGAGGTAATTCTGGGGAACATGCAAGAACTAGGTAAGACCATCCTCCGATCAATGGTTTCAGGATGGATAAATGACCTGTCCGACAGTGTAATCCAGCCAGACTGGGAAGAAAGGTTGGGGGCAGATAAGGTTTCCTATTCCGTTGGGGACTTGAATTTTGCTGGTCAGTTCCATTCAGACATATTATGCTTCGAGCGTAATCGCTCCAGCTGGAAGGACGGTTTAAAGCACGTGGACCAGTATCTCGAGGGCATGCAGTACAAAATTCACCACCCTCCCATGCCTCCGTTCAGTCTACTCTTCCAGTTATGTATCAAATTCCAGGAATACGTTCACAAGGAACGGGCAGCAGGTCATGATTTATGGCGGGAATACCTGCATGGCGAGGACCAGTTTCTAAAGAAAGAGTGTGAAACAGAAATAGAGAAAGTAGTTTCTCAAAAGTGCTTTTTCCCCTCCAAATCTTAAAATGCACTTTTTGTCCCAAAAAGGTGACAGTTGACTTTTGGTCAACAAATTGTAAAACTTTTGTGCCCCCTTTTTTTATTTGTTCCAAATTGTTGTAATTATCCCTTTTTGGGTAGTTATTGCCCATTTTGGGGTAGTTGTTGATATTTGCCTCCCATTTATGGGTATGGGCAGCACTGCTTTATGGATGAATCTGGGCCACTTATTTAGATTTAATCTAGGCCATTCATCCTTTTTGAAGCCTATTTAAGGGACTGGTTTTCCCTCCTTTTTGCAAGAAGTTCTTGGATTGTTGCGAAAGCTCTGAAGAAATTTGCAAGAATTAATACAATGAATTAAGACTATTTTCAAGTTTCCTTGTGAGTGCATGGTCTCCTTCTTCACTTAATTTTGAAAGCTTTTAGTTATGTCTATTTATTTTGCATAGCAGTTTTTTTCAATCAAGCATCTGATAGAATCTTCACAGTCCATACCATTAGAGAATAGCTGATTGCTTTTCTTTCCGCATGGTTAATCTGGACCATTTCATGCTCAGTTCGATTATCAAATATATACTATGAATGTAGAAATTCTAATATCGTACTTGGTAATATGAAAATCTGGTTTCTCCTTTGAAGATTGCACTAAGTTTATGCAAGCATTGTGTCTAAATGGCTGATGATGTCTAATCTAGTTTCCTGGAGGTGTCTGTCTGCTTGACTGAATTTGCTGTCTTAGTTAGAGTTTACAGTTCATGTCTCTCTCTCCCTCTCTATCCTTCCTTTCTTTTCTCCATTTTTTTTTTATTATTCAAAAAATTTGCAGCCCTACTAAAACAGCATCAAATTAACCACTATCATCCGATGGAAAGATCGGAAAAGTTCTAGGGAACTTATCCATAAAATTGCCAGTTCAACGTAAGTCCCCTTGTGTTTCCAGCAAAAACACATCAAGCCACTGAGAGATCCCGCAGTCAAGACCTGACAAAAGAAACCTTGAGGTTATCCCCTTTGATCAAAGCATAGAAAATAGCATTAGGGATTCCCTTATTTCAAGAGAGGGTAGGATACTCAATGAGTTTATTCTATTCTGCGTTGGCCGTATGGAGTTTGCAGCAATGTGATTTCAGACACGTCAACAGATACTGGCTGGGATGTAGCCCCCAGCAGTAGTTTGTTAGTAGATACTTCAGGGTGTTGGGCATTGGTTGACAGAGATTGGGTGCGCTATTGATTGTAGAGGATTCAGATTGCATTCAGAGGGTTTCATCAAGGCAGCTAACCTTATTCAACTGGCACGTGACTACAGTTGCAGCCCATTGGGAGTTGTGGTGGCGTCATTCTTCCTTGCTGTCCACATTTGGTTTGTTGCTGGTGTGAAGAGCTGGAAATCTGCATATTGTATCTTGCTTATTCATTGCTGGTCAATTCATTTTGTAGCAGCTCCAAATTGGTAAATGATAATTGCTGGAATACAAGGAAATCAGATTATTGTCCTGGTACGAGTTGTAGTATTTTAGATTGTAAGTGTTCTAATTTATGAACATTGTTTCCATTCTTATTTCGCACTCTTATTGTTTACTGTTTCTTTATATATATATCTTCAAAACTCCAAAACAAAAGAAACAAACCCCCTTTCTGCACTTCTGTCTATTCTATAAGATCACCAAAAAATTACAAAAAACCTAGTTTATTAAATAAAAATTACAGCAGATCAGAAAAGGGATCCATCAGAGATCTTTCATGCTATATCGATTCAGGGGCTTCGCGGCACTTTACTCATCGTCGGGATTGGTTCACGAAATTTGAACCACTCTCAAATTTAGTAATCTTCGAAGGAGGAGAAGAGTACATAGTTGCTAGTAAGGGCATTGTTCAGATTCACTCAGGAGAGAGAAATTTAATTTTTCCTGATGTCTACTATGTTCCAGGCATGGAACATAACCTCCTCTTCGTTAGTCAGATCATGAGGCATTCTCCTCAATTAGATGTTGTCTTCAGTTAGCCCATTTGCAGCATTGTTGATAGGGAGACTCATACTACAATCGCTACGGGACTTGAGGATCATGGTTTGTATAGACTTATCGATTCCGACGATTCTCAGGAGCATGCTTTGGTTGCTAGGAGTACATCCATCATAACACTTTGGCATCAGCGTTATGGGCACTTAAACATGCACTATCTCTCTCAGTTATATTGGTAGGGTTTGGTTGCTGGTCTACCTGAGATCCAACCTCAAAATCATGGAGTTTGTGCAGCCTGTCAAGCTGGGAAGCAGCATCGCATAAAAGAAGCAACAAGAATAGCTTCTCCACAAACCCATGGTATGATGAAGACTGTAAGGCAGCAAAGAAAATGGTCACACTATGAGGTAATAACAAGGAATATTCAAGCTAGTGAGAATGAACAAAGAGGATTACATGCAAATAAGAAGAAAAGAGTTGATTTCACTTGGGAGGCACAATGCAAAAGGCTTTTGGAAAGACTTGCAACAAAGAGACACAATCAAAGAGAATAATATCGCAGATCTTCAATGGCTAGAATATGTAAAGCAGCTATATGAGAGAGCTCGAGAGAAAGGTACCCCTCTAGTAATCAATTCAAGAACTAAACTCTTCTCTTCGAACAATATTAAAGAAGGAATTTAAAAGCTTACAGTGGGTAAAGTTAGAGAGATAAATGGCCTACAAGTAGAATAATTAAGATGGGGCTTGGAAATCCTCATGCCTCACATCAAAAGAATATTCAAAGGAGTCATTCAAAATGGATTTCTGACAAATTGGACAACTAGTGTTGTCATCCCCTTGCTCAAAAGTGGCGACATCAATAACCCCTCAAATTACCACACTATAATGATCAATCCTCTTTTTGGGAAACTTTTTGGGAGCATGATAAAAAGACGAATCAATATTTGGGTTGAAAAGGAGGGAAAGAGGGAGAAAGGGCAAGCGGACTTTAGGCCAAAGCATTCTACCATCGATCATTGCATTACACTCGGAAACTTGATTGAAAAGGTTTGGTACAAACAAGGAGGGGAGATCTTTTGCTGCTTCATTGATTTCAACAAAGCTTTTGACACAATATCTAGAAGCAAATTGTGGCGTAGAATAGAAGAATTGAAAATTCCAGAGCAATATAGGGCTGTTGTTCATAGGTTGTATAACCAAGTCTAGGCCAAAATCCGAACCAAACAAGGATTATCAGAATGCTTTGGAAGTGACATTGGGGTCAAGAAGGGCTTCCCATTATCTACTCTATTTGGAATATACATTGACAAATTAGAGGAATGGATGGACAAGTTTGGTAGTGGGGGAGTTCATTTAACCAATTATGTAATAAAGTTGCTTCTATATGCTGATGATCGTATTTTAATGGCAAAAATAGCACAAGATTTGAAGGAACACTTGAAAGCTCTAGAAATTTTTTCCATGAGGTGGGGATGTGGGTGAACACTAGCAAAACCAAGGTCGTGATTTTTACCTTAAAGAGAAAGAAGGTTCATTGGGAATTTTTTTTTGAGGGCAACCCCTTACAAATTGTAAATGAATATAAGTACCTTGGCCTTGACTTCCACAATAAACTCAGCTGGGAAACATGTAGATCAAAAAGGATTCAAGGGGATGGAAAGCCTTATACTCATTGCAAAAATAGATGTAGAAGAACTGAACTATGGGCCTGGAAAAATAAGAAAACTTTTTTTGGGTTTCTTGTGGTTCCAATGGTACTATACGGATGTGAGGTATGGGGTAGCAACACTTCAACAAGAAAATGGAGACAAATAGAGAGATTACAAAAGCATTCAATCACAAATAGCCTCAAGATTAAAGCATCTATTCATACGAGATTGTCCTAATGGAAGTGGGGGCTTTTCCTATTGAGGCACTGGCTATGTTCCGGTCACTAAGTTATCTAAGAAGATTAGAAAACAAGGAGATACATCATTGGCAAAACATGGCAGCGCAAGAAAAACTAGACAGAATGAAGAGCAAATGGATGAAACAAAACATTAAATGGATTAATAAGTGGGATATTAGCATAAGAGATTCCCAAATAACAATGGGGAAATAAAAAAGTATGTGCAAGAAAAATTCAAAGAAAACATGTGGATAGAACAACTTGGGAGGAAAAAGGGGAATACCATATCAAACATTTCAATCCTACACATGACCATATGCAAAAGAACTACATAGGAATGGAAATAAAATGGAAAGAAAAAATGTTCATTGCTCATATAAAAACTAGCTCACATCAACTTAGATCCAAAACCGGAAGATGGATGATACCTAAAGAGGAGTCCACAATTAGAAGATATAGCTACTGCACTCAAGTAGTGGAGACAGAATGGCATTACATCATGGAGTGTCCAACCTACAAGGATATTTGGATCAACTATACTATGACACATAATGTAAACACCTTGAGTAAACTATTTGAAAAAGAAAAGATAACAAGAGTTGCAGGCTTCCTAATCAAGATACACAGTAGAAGATCCAAGATGCAGAAGGAAAAGTAGGTTTAGCAGGCACAGTGTTTTGAGCTTTGCATGCTTTTCTTTGTTGGCTACCCGTTGGTCCCATAGGTTGTTTGGCCTCGTGTATGTTATTAAAAACATTCAACCATTTCCCCTCCAAAACCGAAAGTTTAAATCCCCAAAAGTTCAAACTTTTTATGAGCTCACAAATAAAATATTTTAATTTACTTTTGTCTCCATAAATCTCCTAGACATCCCCTTAGGCATAAAATATAAACTTATAAAATCTAAATACGTTTCCTTCACATAGATGGCCCCTATTAAAAACAGCGTTGTGTTACTAGGCCAAGGGGGGATATTTTAAAAAGCACTTTATAAGACTCAGTGAATGAAATAAAAATACAACTCTTCTTAAAATAATAAAAAATTCACCAAGTCCAACTAAAGCCCATTGCACTAAACTAAGGAAGGAATTGAGACCATGGCCAAGTGTTAAAAATAGCAAAAACTACCGAAACCCTGAAACTGAAGATGTTGCACACTGAAGCTGCGAGGAGATGAAGCTATGAAGAGCTGCCAAAAATAGTGGTTACTATAAATAGTAACTTCTAAAAATAGTAAGTCTTCCAAAACTCCTCATTGACCAATTGGAGTCCAAACTAACACTTACTAAAAATAGTAAGTCTTAGACAAGTAGTTTGAAATCACTAAAAAAAGTGTCATTCATCTCCATTAATCCGTCTGAACACATTGGTAACATCAAAATGCCCCTCTGATCTTGCTAACACCACCCTAGAAAGCCAACATTAGATGCACTACAAGAGAACCAGAAAATGGGGACATGACAAGAGACATAAGGTGAATTCAAAGTTAAATAAAAAATTGCAAATACACTAATTAGGGTATTGTACATCGAGTTTTAAGAAGATTTTTGGAGCTCATTCAAGGTATGTTGAAGTTTATTATTTCTAATATTTCTCTTTGATAAAGAAGAAAAAACTTTGTGTGGTTCTAAAGATTGAATGTGGTTCATCTCAGCCTTGGATGATGAAACCCTCTTCTAGAAATCAGTTTTGGTGGTGGAAGATCTACCCTAGTTGGTATTTGTCAGAGATATCGTACAGGTATTTCACAGTGCAGATATATATGAGATTTCTGTGTAGTCTGTTTCCATGGATGATTTGCAGTTTAGATTCATGAAGTTCGTTTAAGCTAAAGTCTTGCATGCTAAGATGATTTATATCTCCTATGTAAATCACTTTTCAAGAGAAATAATTAATAAATATTATTCATAAGTTTTGAAGTGGCATAAGGATTCAAAGGAGTGATGTGAAAGACAAGAAGAATAGAGGGACGAAGTCTTTCAAGAGAGGTGAAGGATTGGGAGGCTTAAAAGTCTTGTTTACACCCCAATGCAGCTTATTGGGGAGTTAACAAACCATCCCAGCAGCTGGGAAAGGTTATTTGGAGAGTCCAAAGACAAACAGTACTCTTATTTTTCTAGTTGCCAGCCAAGGAAATCATCCTAAATTAAAGTCAGCATCATATTATTCAGATTTGGGGGTCATAGGTTTATGAATAAATTGTTATAAGAGCCACAACCTTTGGGAAAAGTGTGCCACAGCTTTTAGGAAGAGTTTCACAGCCATTAGGACTCTCTAATGGGAGGACCAACCTTTTTGAAATTATCTGAAAGCTTAAATTGCAGCGGTTTCAACTAAATCAAATCATACATTTAGTTTTTGGAAGAGTTTAAATGCATGTAGGACTCTAATAATGGTAAGCTGGCTGCCTTACAACATAAATGTGATGCCATACCATGTTATATGCTGCAATAAAAATTTCGAGCTTGTACAACTTCAAATAGAGAATCAAGATTGCTGTTTGGAGTGATAAGGATTATTATTTGTGTTTAATATTTAATAAGCTGCTGTCCAGGTCAAACGCTTCAAGCACCACAAGTAGGTCAAGCTGCTCAAGCAGGCGAAGCACCTCAAGCTTGTCAAGCTCGTCAAACACCTCAAGCACCTTAAGCAGGTCGGCCATTTGGAATATAAAATATTGATGTTTTTGTGGTCTAATGACTGTATTTTCTGTAACAGAATTATATATGTAATGAAGGAAATTTTCTATGCATAATATAATGCAATAATTGGTATATTTGGAGTTGTCATCAATATTTGAAAATATGGAGATAATGTTATGCTAAATATTGCCATATTCTCTCTAATAAGTTGAAACAAAAATCAAACAACGGACATTTAAACTGCTTGACGGAATGCCTACGCATCAACTGTGCAAGCAAACTATTTGACAAAATATCTGTGTTTAAAGGTTACAAAAAAAAAGTAGCAAACAGGGCAACACGTTTCAGGGGCCTAACCTTTCTTTGCAATGGCTCCCCTCAAACTTGTTGACTATACCTTAGGTAGATTTATTTCTCTCTCTGGATATAGCTTCTCATTCCCATCCCACCTTTGCTTAGTTGCATGTAGAAATAAACATCACACTGGATCTTCTTGAGGAGATTTGGCTTAGGGTTGAAAATCACATTTGAAAGCAATCACTCGATTACGAGAGGGTCGCTTTTAGGTGAAGAGCTTGTGTTGACCTTGGCCATCTAGCTAAGGCGTCTTAGCCAAAAAGAAACAGTATTCCTTGTCAAGCTTCTTGGTGGCAAGGTGTAAAGCTCATCACCAACGTTTTTGGGTGTAATGTCCCTTTTTAAACCTAGGTGCGTGGAGAGAACCCTTTAGCCTATTTCATTTCCATAGGCTAAGTCAAGGATTCGAAAAGGGAATAATTTAATAGATTAAATTGTTGCCTTAAATTCTTATTTTATGGGAAACTTTGGTTTAATTAATTATTTTTATTAAGAGTGACCATTTAAGTTTAAAGTGACTTTAGGGGAGTCCAAAAGTGAACTAAAAATAAAAAGGGGTCACTTTATGATAAATAAAGTAAAAAGTTTCTCAAAAGTTTGAAAAGGGATATAAAACGAGTTGCAAAAGGGAAATTTCTAGTCTTTGGGTCATTTCATTTTCTCATTCTGAAGTTTGACTTTGAACATCTTTGTTCAACTCAAACCCTAAGACAAAAACCCTAAGGGTTACTGGCTTCGAAGAAGGGATTTTTATTCCCAGTCAAAATCGAGGGAATTCAATCAAGAATCTCAATTGTGCTGAAATGGAGAAGTGGAGATTTCAAGCTAGATTGCTATATTTTCCAAAATCATAAAATCTACAAGCAACAAATTTATAGAGGTTCGCAAGCAAATATAAATTTGCAAGTGAAGTTAAATCAATAAGGATTTGCAGGAAAAATATATTTGTGAAAGAATTACTATTGATTGTGCTGGTCAATCATATTAAACTCCCGTGTTTAAAATAGTTGAATGCCATTGATATGAAGGTAGCTTGCAGGGTTAATGGAAGTGATGACTATTATGTTGAATATATAGCTTGAATATACCAGCCGCAGCATTGTGAGAGGAGGCATTTGAATTTGGAAGGCATTGGATGTGTTTGGAAGGCTTGGCATCTACTATATATAAAAATAAGTGAAAGTCATATTTTAAACTCAGCCACTGACCTGGAGACTGCCATGGGATTATGATAAGAGTATCACTGGGGTTGAAGGAGATTGATAGCAAATAGGATTCTATGTCTGCTGACCAGTTACATTGCCCAGTTTAGGAAAATATGATTTAAAGAACTTTATTCAAGAAGTAGCCAAAGGAAACTGATATATGTTATATGCTTGGAAACTGATAGCAACAGGAATCATGGGTTGTGCAAGCCTGGAGAGCAAATGAAAATAAAGAGAAATAACCTTAGAGTGCTGCCATAGGGAAATTGAGCTGGGTTGGACACTATTTATCAGCAATCTATAATTGTATTAAGGAGCTTCAACTACCTGTATACGAGATGACAGGTCAGAACTCTACTCATTTCCTATCACTATGTAACTCTGCCAATTAAATACCATTATCATAAATTCCCAGATTTCATAAAACTAGTTTACTGTGGAATTAATTGTAAGTTTTTATATTGCAATTTGAATTCAGAAATTGTAATGCGTTATCATCCTATTTGCCATTCTGTCAAGCGCTTTGCAAATATATACACACACTGCATAAAAAAATAGTTCATTATATTGGGCCTACAGATCCTTTCCTTGGCTGCAAGGAAATCCTTGGCTCTTTTGTTAGATGGATTTTCCTCTATCCTTCAAGACAAGGGTTCTTTTTTATCTGGATGGACAGGCTATTGCAAAAGCGAATTCCATGAGTAGCTCCCCACGCATGGATGACTGGGCAATGGTTTCTACTAAGAAGTCTTATTCTAGAAATTTAGCCTCCTCCATATGATTCTAAGGGACCAAAAAAGAAGGGGTTAAATTGATTAGTAGGGTGTAGATTTATTTTGTCTTTTTAGCTTGTTTTTCTTGTGTGGTTTGGGTGAGTTTATAACCTGATCAGGGGTTGATTTGTAAGATCAGTTGTAGCAAACTTGCTGATTTCTTTTGGTTGTCCATGACCAGATACTTTGGCTTTCTTTTGTAGCTTGTTTGGATCTTTACTTTTTCCGACAGGTGAAGGCCCCAATAGAACCCTCAGTTTACCAATCAAAAAGAATAATACAATACCTTGGCTACAAAAAAAATCATGTAAAGGGCATTAATTATTTGAAGATAAAACCATGCAAACTCATGTATTTATCACAATGAAAAAAAATGTGACTAATGCTTTAGAGCTGAACATTGAAAGTTTAAATTGAAACTATGCTTATATTTGGCACCCAAATCAGCACAATGAATTTTACTGCTCCAAATAAATGCATATGCAATAAATACTTAAATACATAAAACCTTGTAGGGTCCAAGACCAAATGTTATTTGTTAAATTCCTTGCATGTTTACCAGCTCTAATTAATTATATGCAAGCAAAAGAAATGAACTTGAACCTGTCTGGGGATCAACTTCAAATTTAAATGCAGCAGTCACAATAGCATGAGCATTTACTCTTCTCAGAGCAACCTTCTGCCTGAAAAAATGAGAATTGCTAGGTAATGCTGGAATATTTATCTCTGTTATCACCTTCCCATCCATGTCCATGCCAAAAAATTGCTCAATATTAACAGATTCAGGCAATCCGTTGCAGTAAGCATAACATATTTTCATTCTTGTTTCAGCAGCCATCAGGATAGTTGCAAGGTCTGAAACAAAATCTGGATGTTCATGTGCCATCATCAAGTTCCCAGCAACACTTCCAATATTGCGTACTTGAGGAGAAGCAACCTGTGTATTATTTCAGAAGGGTATTATGATGCTGAAGTGCAATACCAATGCACCTCAAGAAATCAAAAGCTACGGAGAAACAATACTATTTTAAGCAGCAGATGCACATAAATTAAAGAACTGCCTTATAATTCTGAAATTCTTAACATATTACATAAGTAGTTTATTTAACACAATTATCTGTCAAAGAAATATAGCCTATTATATAAAGGTAGGATGATGCCAAATTTAGCGAAAGAAGCTCAGCAGTTCCTTGTGAAACATCTGAATGTGCATGTCAAGGAGGACAGATAGAACTTGATTCCATCCCTAAACCACAGGTTACAGGGCAATCTAATTATTATCATAATTGATTAATATCCTTGTGACAGCAAATGCCATTACAGCAGATTTCAAGGCATTTCATCACCCAAATGAGGATCAAAAACAAATTTCTGGAGGATAAAGAAGAGATTATAGAAATGTAAAGGCATTTTCTGAGAATCCATTCTCATGAATTTATTTCTGATGCCTTTTCAAAAAACAATTTCCAAATTCTATTTTGTTCCAACACTTCAATATTTGTTGGAGATATTTGACCTTCTCCATGAATCTATACATTTTGTGTCACCATAAATTATCCACTTATTGCCTCCTATGATATATTTTGCTCAAGATTTGGGTTTGAAAGTCACATTTGCTCAGCGATTTTGGCAATAGGATTTTGATCATCACATCAATCAAACGCTTCATCAAGGTGCAGTTTTGATTTGAAAGGTCTAAGGATTGACTTAGAGACATTGTTATCCAGTCTTTTGAAAGCAGAAGGGGCAGATTTTGAAGGAATTCTATTACATTATCAGACATGTAGTAACAAAAACAGCAAGTTTGGGCAAGGTCAGACATTAATGAGAATTTCCAAGTTCTGATTTGATGTAAAGTATCAACAATTTAAGCAGACCTGATTTTGGCAATTTTTTTCAGATATATCCTGTCTATAATTCGATCAGTATCATCATGTCCAGATTTGAATGGGTTGTAGGAAGCTTGATTTTTGCAGATCATTCCTAATGTTTTGATGCAAAATATTACTTTTTTTTGCATTTCAGGTTTGATAGAAGGATGGAAAGCTAGAAAGGGGAGGATAAGTCATTCATTTCAAACATCAAACAGTCTAATTCAGTGCAGATTGAGAGACAAATCCAGCAATCAAGATCAAAGATCAGAACAAAACAAATGAGATCATCAAGGCCGATTTCTCTAGGATTGAGAAAGTGATCAAAGTCTGCAAATGAAAGTAAAAATACCGAGTAGCAATGAGAGAATTGGTGCTAGAAAAGATTAAGTACGGTGTTCATCAAATTGTGTTTTGTACAAATCAAACCCTTAAGACCGATCTGTCTTAGCAAAGAAGGGCAATCAACATTTGATCTAAAGGATAAGCTGATACAAATGAAGGCCATTATGCCGATCTTGTAAATGAATCACTAAATACTGATTCAAGTAAGCATATCAATCCATAAATACCAGCTTGACTGAGGGAAATAAGGTGATCATATTAGATAGTGAACAAATGAATTCTTTAGCAAACAAGGCCCTGAAAGCCGATCCACCTTGATGAAGGAAAGTGACAATAGCCTGATCAATCAAAACAGATCTTACAAATGAGCCTTAAAAGGCCGATTTGATTGCTTGCAAATCCAAAGTTGATTGATCAAATCATTCAAAACAAATGAAAATGCAATTACCGATCAAGGATAACATGCAAATGAGGAACTCAATGCCTATTAAGATCTTGTGGTACGAATGGAGCCTCAAATGCCGCCAGCATATAGTGCAAATGAGAGAAGAAAAGCTGCTTGAGTTTGCAAATACAAGTGTGACAATACAAATGAAAGCAAAATTTTAATAAGTGTTGGGTCATTTCCTTTGACCCTGAAAATTTTCCTTTGCTCTCTAAGATGTCCGATCAGCATGAGGCATAGTCAAAATTTGAATGGAAGAAGTGCTTTTTGAGGTTTCTTGGTGGTTGGAAGGCTGAGCTAACGAGCTGGACATTTCTTCCTTTGCTCCTCGAGAAGTTCGAATTTCTTCCTTTTCTCCTCAAAAGTCCGAAATTCTTCCTATGATCATGGGGAATCATGACCGCCAAAATCAAAAGGGGTTTGATTTTAAAGTTTCAAAGAAAAATATTTAAAAGGCAAACCAAGTCGTCTGGGAGATGAAAGGATGCACCCTTTCTCACATCAAAGCCTATATAGAAGGGTGTTTCATTATATTTCAAAGCATCATTCAAACGATCTGCATTCTGATTTAGATATCAGGGAGCAAAATACATCAAGAGCAATGATTTTGGTTACAAAGATTAATCATTTCATTGATCAAACTTTACTCTAAAGCAAAGCAATTTTAGACAGTGATCTGGGCAGAATTGTGTGAAGTTTTGTATATCATCAGACCTGTAGCTGCATCAAGGATAAAGAATCAGATTAAAAATCAGCCCATGAAGTAGCCAAAAGTATGAAGATCAGACCAATCAAAGATCATATCAGAACAGAGGATGTTTGATCAGACATAGATCAGACTTTAACCAGAGCTAAGATATCATTTGATCAGATGAATCAGAGCACATAAGAGGTGAAAGATAGGTAAAATTCAGTAGGAATTATATATATTTTTTATGCCGCCTTGTTTGTTTTGCAGGTAACAGCAAGATGAGCATAATACAATCAAAACTTTCATTGCATCATAGCGACATGAAAAAGTTTAGTTGATCAAGACATCATCTCAATACCAGGAAGTCAAGACCTTGGAGCATGAAGGAAAGATAACTTACATGATGAACGAATGTTTTACAATCTTGAATTGCCTTTGGGAATCCAAGAATCATAAGAATCATAGTCAGTACATTGAGGAGTTAAATCTAACTGGGTGCATCATTCATCAAGTAAATCATGAATAAGGAAAGATCAATCATCATCGTCACATTAAGCAAACTGAATAATGTGAGTATCAGGAGATATTGCTCGAGGCATCAACACTTGCTTGTGACGAGGTATCAAGTCTACCAAGCAAACTGAGGTGGCATCCTTGTCATCACTAACCAATCAAAGGGTTCTACATCATCATGTCCAAATGCAATGTACCTAACGCACCCATGGAGGCATGAACTTTAAGCTACCTACCCTCATATTTCATTGGTTCAAATTCAATATTGAACCTAAATGTAATTTTCTCATTGGCCAAAAGGAGTTTGTTGTAACAAACCCTAATTAGGGTTTCCATCTTGTAATCCTGGCCATTGATTTGAGCCATTCATTGTTAAGAGCTATCTATATAAGGCTCAGTTTTCTCATTTGTAAAAGGTTAATAGCAGGTTAATAGTTAATAGATCAATAAGCAAGTTAAATAGTTCAGTAATAGCAGATAGTAGCAAGAGTAGAATAGGAAGAGAAAGCAGAACTTGTTGCCAAAGTTGTAAATAAACTTCCTTTTCATTGAAGTTATGATAAATGTGTTGTTTCCTCTACAATTGCATGGTTTCTTGTTGGATTTTCATGTTAGATAATGATAATTAGATGAATGAAAGAACTTTGTGCATGATCAATGGTGAAATTCATATATCCATACTACTAGCAGTTTGCTGATTGTAGACTTGTCTTGCATAGTCAACTGGATCTCTTTAGCCAAGCTTCACTTCAATTGCTACTTCTTCATTGATACGCATCGTCTTGATGATGTCTATGTTCGTGGTGGTGATTTGAACACCATATGCTTACCTTAGGAGATCGCACTAGCTTTGTGGAGATGTTGCTCACATGTCAAAGCTTGGCTTAGTTGGAGTTTCACCAAAGATTGTCAATCATTCCTACATTCTTAGGAGTAGATTAGACTCCTTGAACCCTATGCCTTTTGCCATTTTATTTTTTTAAGCAAGTAGTTAGAATCTAAGTTCCAGCAGCATTCAAGCAGTTCAAGCACATTCAAGATTTAATGTAAGTCCCCTTGGATTACCAGCAATCACATCAACCAATTGAGCTATCCACACATCATGACCTGACTATAGAAACCTTGGATTTGTCTTGGTTGATCACATCATTTAGCATCCAAGAAGATTTTGATCAAGGGAGGATAGAATATTTTTGGTATTATATTCTAAGTTTGAAGTGTCTAGAAAACACATCAATAGATACTAATGTATGGCATAGGATATTTGTGTCAATGATGTCGTAATGAATAAATAAGTATGCACCCACCTTCCAACATGTGCCCATTTCCCTCATTGCCTTCATACAATATTTGACACTAGAGGTTGAACTACACCTAGACATATGGAGGTTGGGCTAAAATTTTCTACCCATGCTAATTCACCACCACTCAATGCATTAGATCGTTCCTATCAAAACCAAAATTGATCCACTAGTAGGTAGCATAAAAAGTCCTCTAAAATGTCTAAGGAACACTTGACTTTGACATCTTGTACCAATACACTTTAAAGTTCAACTTGTTAGGCTTATAGACACTCTGCTTGGGTCGATTCTATTCAATGTTCTAGAGGATGTGTTCCCAAGAAAAAACTAAAGATTTCCAAGACAAAGATATTCCAAGATGTGGGAATTCACCACCACTCAATGCATTAGATCGTTCCTATCAAAACCAAAATTGATCCACTAGTAGGTAGCATAAAAAGTCCTCTAAAATGTCTAAGGAACACTTGACTTTGACATCTTGTACCAATACACTTTAAAGTTCAACTTGTTAGGCTTATAGACACTCTGCTTGGGTCGATTCTATTCAATGTTCTAGAGGATGTGTTCCCAAGAAAAAACTAAAGATTTCCAAGACAAAGATATTCCAAGATGTGGGAATTCTAAGGAAATGCCCCCCCCCCTCCCCCGTTCATTCCAACACTACCTATCAAGGGACATTTCGAGGGCATGCCCTTGTTTTGGGGACTCCACAAAGATGTTGACGCATCATTGGGACCCTCAAGGGACTCTATCACATCTCCCAAGAAAATTAGAGATGCCAAGGCATTCCAAACATCAATTCAAGCAAAAAGTGCATTTTTGTTTAAATCAGAAAATTTTGGATGTTAAAACTTAATGTCAATAACCCTAACCCTAATGGTCTACAAACTCCACCCACACCCTAAGGAGTCACAAAAATCTATAAATAGGCATCTAAGCCTTGCTTCAAATCACTCTCAAGTTTCAACACCAAGGTTGGAAGTTGCAACAGCAAGCTACAAGGGTGAAAAGGATTGTAAGGGTGAGAGTGGCAGGATAGGAAAAGAGAGTGCAACAAGAAGAGTGAGCATTTGCCCAGTCTTCATTGGGTGAATGAGAGCATTAGGGAGAGTGAGAGTGAGAGTGAGAGCAAGAGGAAGAGAAAATGCAAAGTCTTCATCAATCAATATTTGATTCAATGCAATCTTCATGCCTCAAGGTAATCTTTGGCCCTGTTGTCCTCATTTTTTGTTTCCAAAAATGAAGGACCATTACATAAATTTTTTGTGAAAAAATGAAAGAAAAAAAATTACTCTGTGGCACGCTTCCCGAGGCAAAATTTTGACTAATCCTTGGATTGGCTTAATCCTTGGTCCATCCTCGAACTACGTTTCGAATTTCGTCGAATTCTGGGTTCGTTTGCTATGTCTTTCTTTCAATTTCGGGTTTTAAAATCCTGATTGCAAGTGGAGAATTTTCTTCAAACTGCAAGTTTTAATGATGTCCATTGTTTTGGTCTTTGTAGGGAAATTTTCAGTGTTCCACGGGGACGCGTCCCCCCCCTTTTTGGGCGCGTCCCCCCGTCAGAGACGTCTCGGGGACGGGGGGACGGGGACGCGACGTCCCTCGCCGTCCCGCCACCGCCACCGCCACCCAAACGCCACCGGGACGTGGAGACGTCCCCGCGTCTCCGCGTCTCCCAGGAAGACGTGGAGACGTCTGGGCGTCTCCGTGGGAGACGCCTCAGCGTCTCCCCATCCCTCAAGAGACGCTCAGGCGTCTCTCGAGGGACGGGGAGACGCCTAGGCGTCTCCGGCGTTCCCACGCGAAAAAAGGCACTTTTTTCAAGTTTTTTAAAAACATGTGCCTTTTTGGGGGGGTTAAGGGGTAACCCTAATTGGACGTGGGCCCCACCCTACCCCCCAAAACAACACAAAAGCATGTTTATTTTGGATTTCACTCTCATTTTGGAAAACTGATTTTTTTTCCAGCAACTTGAAGAGGAGGAAATACTTGAAGAAGATTGATTGAAGGGGTGAGAAAAGTGATTGCAAGTGTGATAGGAGCTAGAACAAGCAAGAAGAAGAGGAAGAAAAAGATTCTTCTACATTTTGGAGAGATTTTTCAAGCACAAGGTAGGGTTTTTCAACTTCTTCTTGTTTTTTTTATGTTTTACTTTCTGATTTTCATTGTTCTATGTCATTTTTGGTTTTTTTTTCCCTATTCATCTCAAGACTCAAAATGAGATTTGATGTTGAGTCTTGAGGGCAAAATGATTGGGTTTTTCAACTTCTTCTTGTTTTTTTTTTGTTTTACTTTCTGATTTTCATTGTTCTATGTGATTTTTGGTTTTTTTTTTTCCCTATTCATCTCAAGACTCAAAATGAGATTTGATGTTGAATCTTGAGGGCCCTCAAGATTCAACATCAAATCTCATTTTGAGATGAATAGGAAAAAAATTTAAAAATATATTGTTAAACAAGGCTGATTTTATTTTTATTTTTATTTTGTGAAATGCAGTGTCAATTTCACAATGAGCTCCCAAGGCATGAGTGAAGATGACATGGAAATCCATTCTCATAGTGAGAATGATTCAGAATATGAACCTGAAAATGAGGGGGGTGACCATGGGGCTGATCCTGGAGCCCAATCTAGTTCTATGGCAAGTGCACCAGCTAGTACAGGTTACCCTTCAGAGTTGTTGGCACCATATGCTAGGGGTCATTTTGATCCTAAGTCTCCTCTAAAACAGTTTGCTTCACGAATATCAATACAAGGCACTGCATCACATTTAAGTGGGGGAACAAGGAAGTGGAAGTGCAATATTTGTGAATTGTGACAGAGAATGGTTCGGTAGCATTAGTAGGGTGAATGCACACTTTCTGTTTTGGAGAGGAAAAGGCGTGAAACATTGTAAGCTTTTGGAGGAACCCAAAAATATACAGTACAGAATTGAGTTTAACAGGCTTTGGGGGCTTCCAGATGACACAAATATTTCAATGCCTACTACTTTGTCTGCTAGGGCATCACTTCATGACAACCAGAATGTGCCAGTGCCACATACTTCTCATGCTTCGCAGGCGGGAGGAATGATGTTTGGATCTCCATCTACTTCCACTTCTATTACTGCCAGGGCTGGGAAACGTAGGTTGCATACACCACAGAGCAACCCCATTGCTGATATGTTTAATGTGCAGCTGAGAGATGAGATAGATGAATCCATTGGCAATTTCTTCTTTGCCAATGGCATTCCATTTCATGTTACACGGTCTCCTTATTATAGGAAGATGATGGATATGGTGGCCAAGGGAGGACCATCTTATGTGCCACCAGGGGAGACGAAAATGAGGACCTCGATCTTGGATAAAAGCTATTCCAAGATCAATATTTTGATGGAGAAGATGAAGGCATGTTGGGTGGCATCGGGGTGCAGCATAGTTATGGATGGGTGGACGAACATTAGCCATCGTCCACTCATCAACGTCATGGTCACATGTGCAGAGGGCCCATACTTCCTTAGAGCAGTTGATTGTACAGGGCATCGTAAAGATGCTGATTTCCAGTTTCAGGTCCTCAGGGAGGCTATTGAGGAGGTTGGGCCACAAAATGTGGTCCAAGTAGTGACAGATGCAGCCTATGTGTGTAGAGCAGCAGGGAGACTCGTTGAGGCAGCCTATAGACACATTTGGTGGACCCCATGTTGTGTGCATGCCATGAACAATGCACTCAAGGACATGGGGAAGATTGACTGGATTAGAGGAGTGGTCACCGATGCGAGAGATGTGCAGATGTTTATCTGCAACCACCACACTTCACATGCACTCTTCAGGACCTTCGCGAAGAAGGAGTTCTTGAAACCAGTTGAGACTAGATATGCATCCTATTTCATTCTCTTGGAGAGGATGATTGAGTTGCAAGAGGCATTGCAACTCATGGTTATGACTAATGAGTGGAATAGGTGGGCTGAGGCCAAGACAGAGCAGGGGAGAAGGGTGAAGGAGATAGTGAAGAGTGATGTGTTTTGGACTGATGCGAAATACATTGTCTCCATCATTTCTCCAGTATTCCAGGTGATCAGATATGGGGATGGGGATGCACCTAACCTTGGAGAGGTGTATGAGTGCATTGACTCTATGCTTGACCAGATGAGGGCTGCTGTACGAGTGAAGGACCCCTCTCTAGCATTCTACAATGAGCAAATCCGACCTATCATTCAAAGTAGATGGGACAAGTTGAACACTCCTTTGCATATGGCTGCCTTTGCCTTGAATCCTAAGTGGTACAAGGCTAGACCGGGTAGAATGACACCGATTGAGGATGATGAGGTGAAGGCGGGTTTCTTTAGGTGCATAGAGAAGATGTTTGATTCCAGAGATGTCGGCACAATGCGCACTGAGTGGGGAAGATTTGCCACTCTTAGAGGTTATTTAGATGCGGCAAAGATGGATAGAGACACTATGGCACAGGAGGACCCACTTTTGTGGTGGACTTGTCATGGCCCGAAATCTTTGACCACCACTCTAGCCATCCGTTTGCTATCCCAGGTTTCCAGTTCTTCAGCTACTGAGAGGAACTGGTCTACATATAGCTTCATCCACTCTCTTAAGAGGAACAGACTTACCTCTAAGAGAGCAGAGAAGCTTGTGGCTGTACACAGTGCTTTGCGTCTCATAGACCGCAAGACACTCGTGTACAAGGAGAGTCCAGCGGCACGATGGGATGTAGAGCCAGAGGAGCCTTCACAGATTGATGAGGATGATCCTACCACTTCAAATACAGGGCTAGTTGGTGTGAGCTTGAGGGACCTTGATCTTCAAGAGTCCAGCAGTTCCAGTGAGGAGGAGTTCGCAGATGATTAGAGGCCTCCATTAGCTACATTTTGAGTTTGTCATTTTGTCTTTGACTCTAGTCTCTTTTGTAATGCTATTGCTACACGTATTTGTATTTGGCTACTCAACTCATTGTAGAGATGAATTATGTAATCATCTTTATTATTATAGACTTTGCAATGGCATCAGATATTCGTATTTTCGTTTTCCTTTTTCGATATTCATATGATAGAAATGAGAAATCTCCAATTTGACAATTTCATTTGTCAAATTTTATTTAGCATTTAGCAATTAGTATTACTAATCTAAGTAATCTTGGTATTTGCTATAGTTTCATTTGAAATCTAATTCTTATACTGTTATACTGTTATACATCTTTTCAAAACTAGTTTTTCAAGTACTATATGTATATATATGAGCACCACCACCCCGCCACCCCCCTGCCGCCGTCCCCCCGCCGTCCCCCTCGCCGTCCCCAAATTTAGGCCCTTGGTCCCCCCGTCCCGGAAACGCGTCCCCCTCGTCCCCCCGTCCCCCCGTCCCCAACGCCCGTGGAACACCGGAAATTTTTAGCTTATTACATGTGCATTTTTATTAAAAGATGAATACTTGTAATTTGTTTTAAATTCCCCTTTTATTGTTTTTATTATTTTTATTGTTTTTTGGCTTTTTTAGTTAAAATAGGGATTTTTTGGTTAGTGTAGTTCTCTCCAAAAACCCCTACTTTAATGGTTTTTACATGTAATAGGGATTTTAAACCCCTATTACATGTGGGCAAGTAAGTTATAACTTGTTGTAGGGGTTTTATTTCCCCTTTACAAGTGAGTAAAACTTGCATCTCTCTCCAAAAATCCCGATTTTGCCTTGTAGGTGAAAAAGTGACAATTTTAAACTTGCACTTTGGTCTAAAAAACCCGATTTTGCTCATAAAGTGCGTTTTTGACATTTTAAACTTGCATTTTGTTCTAAAAATCCCGAATTTGGCTTTGTTGAGGAAAAAGTGAAAATTAAAACTTGTCATATCTTCCAAAAAACCCGATTTTCACTTATGCAAATTCGAACTTGTCATATCTTCCAAAAAACCCGATTTTCAGTTGGAAACAAATTTGTGGAAATTTTCAATCGATTTTTGTGGAGATTTTCTAGGAAGGAGAGGCGTTTTGGATTTCACCCTATTCCTATGCATTTGTAAACACTTATCACACCATTTGGGGTTTGCATTTACTGATTTTTTGGTCTAAATCAGCAATCACGTGTTTCCAAAATGCCACATTTAGGGGGATCAAAACTTCATGAAGCTGCAATCTCCTAGTTCGTTTTTACCTCTCTTACCTAGGCGTGGAATTTGTGATAAGTTTTCAGTCATTTAATGAGCCATTCAAGAAGCATTTGTTGCCACGTTTTTTCCACGTGACCCTCCTTTGGCTACGTATTGGAAGGATTTAATGCCATTTCTTCATCTCCTCCTTGGGCGTTTGGCTTTGACACTTTCATACATGGTATTTCCCTAAGGATTTGGCCCTATTTTCTTGCATCTATAACCACGTTTTTGCAACTAAAAACGTTTTTCCAAAAACGTGGCAAGGGTTTGGGGATTGCGGTTTGCTTCTATTTATTGGATATTCTTCTTCATTCCAGGTTTGATTGCATTTTTGGAGAAGCATTTTCAGTTTGAAGAAAGGTGTGTTCTATTTTCTTTCTTTCTTTCTTTTTATTATTTTCTTGCTTTCTTTGTTTTCCTTCTTAGTTGCATTTTTGAAAATATGTTGTTCTTCCCCCAAAAAATTGGTTTTTGTGAGAGAGATCTTCCCCTTGGTATGCAATTTTCGAATTGCATTGTTCTTCTCATATTCCCTCTTTACTTGTTTTCAGGATTTTTAATCCCGATTACAAGTTCGCTGAAAATTCTTGTTCTTCCCTTACGGTTAAGGAATTTAACCATTTTTTGTTAAAATTCCAAGTTGAAAAGTGTGAAATACCCCCCCTTTCAAATTCGGGTATTAAAAACCGGATTACATGTTGAAAAGTTCTTCCCATTTTCATGAAAATGACATTCCCGGATTTTCCCATTTCTATCCATTCATGTTTCCCGTATCCGTACTTTCCATTTCCATCATTTTCCGCAAGTCAAATTCTCATTTTCCATCCATTTCTCCAGTTGCAAATTTACAAGTGTACTTGCATTCGGGTTTTAAAACCCCGATTGCATGTATGTTCTTTCCAACTTGTATACTTGCAAAAATTTCCCCAAGACCCGAAATTGGTCAAAGTCAAGATTTTTCCATTTCTATATATTTCCCCTCTTCCTCCCACAAAATCGTGAAGTTCAAGAATCGAAGTTTTTCCCATTTGAAGAAGGAAGAATGATATTTGTAGCTCACTATGATGTTGCCTTAACTCTTTTAAGTCTTCATCACAGTATTCCAGGTTCACAATCAATGTCAGATTTTCCGGCATCTCCAGTTTCAAAAAAGATGAAGTACAAATATGACAAATATTAGAACGAGGTAGCACCTTCCCAAGTTTCTTCCCCTTTGGATCATATCAAAGATACGGAAATAAGGCACATGGATATGTCGGAATTCATCAAGAGGATAGAAGATCCACAGGATAATAACTTGCAGTGGTTGTTGGACAGTCATATCCATCATGCATCTTCTTTCCCGATGGCTGCCCTAGAACCTGAGTTTGTTCTCGCCTGCGCCCATCATTTTGACAAAGAGACAAGAGTCATCAAAAATGATGATGGCGAAGCTATAATCCGTCTTGATGCAGATACGATCGAAAAGGTCTTCAGAATACCTCCTGCACCTGTTTACATGGAAATCTCCAAAGAAAGTGCAGCAGAATATTACGTGAAGAGGGAAAAAGATTGCAAGCGACATATCAACAGGTGGATCCAAGAGCCACGAGCCTCCTTCTCAAGGTGAGCGAAGTTGTACCACTGCGATTTCAAATGGGAAATAGGAGACACCATAACCCTTCTCAGCAGGATGATGGGCCTCGAGTATTCTAATGTCTTTGAGCCATGGATGTATCAGTTCATCATGTTCATAAGGCAGTCTAATCACATTTCATGGGAAGAAGTCATCAGCGATGCCTTGTGTGAACAACTTGCAGCAATCCCTACCACCATGACTTTCTTCATGAATTCGTATTTGGTATACTTGGCAGCATCACTTAGACACTTTCTAGGTTTTTCTACCAAGGGTGATCACTCACTTATACCAGTTTGGGAATATTATGACCAGTTGCCGTTGAGACCCAGCAGATTGCATTTCAGAAGAGTTCAAGATGCATTCTTCTGATATTTCATGTGCCAGTTTGACAGAACTCTAAGGAACAAAAGAGTATCGGATGAGGCATGGGAAAGGGTGTACGAATATGAATGTTTGTTTCTACAGTTTCCCACCTTCACCTATATGAGGATCGGATGCTATGGTGGTCAGCCATATATGCTTCCCAGATACCCAACTGATAAGATCATTCTTATGGAGTTGGGAAGAGAGATCATGGCTGTCCACACTTTTCAGTCGGCTAGACACAAGGTTGGAATGGGGATCACTACCACAAATCCACTGAAAAATTGGTCGGTATTCCCTTGTCACATCTGTGAAAGCTAAGGCCATGGAGACTGAATTGCAAGAAATCAAGCTCAAAAAGTTTAAACCTAGAGCTGATTTTGATTACAGGGGTATGAAGGAGAAGATCAAAAAATCCTTTCTGCATGTGCATTGCATTGAGGACATCTGGGTAGATCTCCGCACAGAAGCCGAAGTTCTGAAAATGGATTACTGCAGGCTCACTGTTGAGCAAATTGTTGATTTGAACTTGGTGGATATCCCACAAGGGATGATTGATGATGGGCACATACTTGATCCTGAATACATTTCTCGGAGGGTTGAGGAAGCTCCACTTCCTTTGATCCAATGGTCACACAAAGAGTGCATATCCATCCTCGAGAGATTTCAGCCTGTCTTGGCTAACACTAACGCACGGTTGAAAAATAATGCTATTAGACTTATAAAAATCAAGGTTGGAAAAGAAGATGATTCTATGGGGCCTCTTAGACGTAAGTCTGAGATTCAGGTTGACAAGAAGGAAGGTGCATCATCTTCGGGCACAAGAATCAAGTTGCAAAGTTAGTCGTGCAGTAGTTCTTCCTCCTGAGGAGACGACAGTTCGTGGGAAGGAAAAATCACGATTTCATGTTCAGGTGATCGATCTGGATAATCCAGAAGAAGGGCAACAATCTGATGATGCTCCTAAGTCTCCAGTTTCAGACTCGCCTCATGAGATCATTCCTCCAGTTTCCATTGAGACGCCTCTTTCTCCTCCTAATTTGCTTGTGGATGAATCTCCTCAGAATGCTATTCCCATTTCAGCATATGAGCCATCTCCTGATCATCAACAAGAGATTGTGTTGGAAATTCCTAAGGATATTCCTACTTGCATCCAGTTATCAGAAATTGATACTTCCACTTCTGATTTTGAAGAGTTTATGAGGCAATCTACCTGCCCGTTGGTAACTGAGCAAAACATGGTCATTGTCCAAACAAATATTCCTCCCAGGATGACCACGGTGATTCAAACAGAAACTGCTTCTCCTTTGCCTACAGCTGCTACTAAAGGGGAGTTGATGACTTTGCCTCCATGGCATAGTTCTTTTACTCCAAAAAGGAAGAAGCAAGAAATCTCACCTAATGCCCTCACCTGATGCCTTCGACTATCAGCAACTGAAACAGTCCAGATCCAAAGTTGCTTAGAAGGCCAAGACTATCTCCAGAGTAACTGTTGACAGCAACAAAATGAAGGTAGCTAAAATTGTGGAACCTATTGCAGATAAGCCACTTGAAGAAATGTCAGCTGTTGATTATAAGGTTACAAGGATAGAGTTGGGCAAACAAACGCATGAGATCATTAAATATGATGCTCAGCTTTTTGTAACTTCGCTGGTACAAAGGTGTGATGAACTTCTAGCAAAGAAAGACAAGCTAGAAGAGGAAAACTGACAACTTATGGCAGCCATTCATAAAATCACAAAACATGTTGCTGAAGGGAGTAAATCCGTAAGTTCTTCTAGTTCTCAAGAATCAATTCATAGAGTGGAAAGGGTTGCTCAGAAGGTACAAGCACTGGATTCCTGGGTTGATCAGCTTCATGATCTATGTGCACAGGTAATGAAAGACATTTTTCAGATGATGTCTAAGTTAGAGACCGTTGAGGAGAAACTGGATCAGACTTCTAATACTTTCAAAAAGAATCTGGAAAGTGTTGAAGAGAGTTTGACAATCTGGTGTACCATGCCCGAACAATAGCTAAGTGTTTTGCAGGAGCATGCCATCATCTCTTCCAGGGTCATGTACTTGGAATTTGAAGAACTCGTGGAAAACAAGGCCCTTGTTCTTAAATCCCTCATTGAGGAGATCGGTGATGCAAAGAGATTCCAGGGTGAAGTTTTCCGAGATATTGTCTCACATTGTGAACGAGCCTCTTGCAACATAATAAGTCAGGATGGAGAGCTAATTCCAAAAGAAGAAGTTCTTGCTGATTTACAGTTGAGGATTTATAATGAATGGAGGAGCAAACAATTCTCGACCGCTTCAATTCAGATATTGATGAAACACCAAGCCTTTTTGCATGAATCTAGTCTATCCTGAATAAAAACAACTCTGCCCTCCTCCGGTGTCATGACACTATTGTGAAGACCATGGTTGTTGCCAAGAACACCCATGAACCGAATCCCGAGGAACTACAAACAAGCAACTAGAAATTTAAAGGATTCATGTCTTCACGTAATGCAACTTAAGTGTTTTTCAACACTTAGTTGTGTTTTCCCTCTTTTTGTAATCTTTCATTGTAATTTTGTTTTGACAAGTTACATGTAAAAGTATTTTTTGTAAAATGCAAGTTACACATTACTTGCACTTTTGTAATTACATGTAAGGCAACTACAAGTTGTGTCCAATTAGAACTGTAGTTGGAATAAGTCTTAGTTAGTTATTGAAGTCTTAGTTAGTCATTGAATAACTCTTGGTGGTTGAGAGAATCTCTCACGTTAGTTAGGATCCTCCCACCTTTTTCTCAAGGCTCCTCTTCTATAAATACTTGAGGGGTTTATTATAATCTTTGTCTTTTGGAAAGCAAGCAAAAACTCTGCCAAATTTACAGCAAAGAAGTCTTTGAGCTTTCATGTGTAAATTCAAGAATTGAAAGGAATAGAAGGAAATTGCTCAAGCTTTGAGTCTTTGTGCTACATTCTTGAGTTAGTGTTCTATATTATCTTTCTTGCAAGTGTTCCTAAAGAGCTTAATCACTTCTGATTTGGAATCTTTGTGCTGCAAGTAGTTGAGTTTAATATAGATTAGAATAAATATTTTGTTGATAGAAGCTGCAAGTCTTTGTGCTTTCACTTGTTCTTAGGAGAATTTAGGAATAGATTTTGTGGGAAATAGTTGTGAGTCTTTGAGCTTACACTACTTCTCATTGTTTTAAAGAAGAAAAAGAATAGTGTTTTTCAGTCTTTGAGCTGTCATAACTTGTTCTTTATAGCATTAGTGTAGAAAAGGGTAGATAGGACTTCACATAATTAAGTCTTTGAGCTTAATATTGTCGTCCTGTCCCGAAGGAAGTGACGAAAGTCTTTGCACTTTCAGGAAACTTCATTTCCTTTCTCTCATTTCAATTGAAAGTGGTTATTGTTGTTTATATTCAATTGCTATCCTTTTCTGTGAAGAGAAAAGGATATTGTCTTTCTTGAAAGAAGAAGAAAGATTACTGTCCCATCCTATTTTATTTTCAAAGTTGTAGTTAGATAGGGGGAGCCTTCCCTTAATTAGGAGAGTTTTACTCACGTGTTGTGGTTGAAACCACAATTTTGTATATTTCCCCAAGTGTACAAAATTTTCAACCAACAGGCCCTCCATAATTCATTCCTGAATTTGAAAGATCAAATTAATGATCATATGACAGTTTTTTTAATTTTGTTTGTTTGTTTTCAATTTACTAATTTATCTATTAAGTAATTTTGGGGTTTACAATTTAGTTTTTGTTGTCCTCATTTTTGTTTTAAAAAATGGACCATTACATAAAAAATTTGTCAAAAAATGAAAATTTTACTCTATGACATACTTCCCGAGGCAGAATTTTGCCTTACCCCTAGACTGGACTATTCCTCAGTCCATCCTCAAACCACGTTTCAAATTTCGTCGCATTCTGGTTTCGTTTGCTATGTTTTTCCTTCAATTTTGGGTTTTTTCTCCCTGACAGCAGGTGGGAAATTTTCCGTAAGTTGCAAGTTTTATGTTTTTCCTTGATTTTAGTGTTGTAGGGAAATTTTTAGTTAATTACAAGTGCACTTTATGAAATTAGAACTTGTAACTTACTTTTTATTTCCCCCTTGTTGCTTTTTGGATTTTTAAGTCATTGTAGGAACATTTTGGGCATATTACAAGTGAACTTTAAATTATAAAGTTAAAATAAAACTTGTAATTCTTTTAAAAAGTTCCACTTAAGTGATTTTAAGTTATGGTAAGGGTTTTTCTCCTCCATTACAAGTTTTATAAAGTCAATTTAAATTGTAATAGGGATTTTATTTCCCTATTACATGTTTTATTTTTTAAGTTGTTTTTGTGACTTGTAAAAGGAATTTTATTTTCCCTTTACTAGTCTTTTGTTGAGTTGTTTAAAACTTGTAATGGGAGTTTTATTTCCCTATTACAAGTATTTTAAATTTGTTGTTTTCTCTCAAAAACCTGATTTTGCTTTATGAGGGGAAAAGTGAACATTTTAAATAGGTAAAAAGGTTTAAGAAACCCGATTTCCCTTATTGCATGCATTTTAAACTTGTTGTTCTTTCCCAAAAACCCAACCAGCAATATTGGAGGATTTTGTTGAAGATTTCCACCGATTTTTATGCAGAAATCTTAGGAGGAAGGCGTTTTGAATTCCTTTCTATTTTCATGCATTTTCCAACTCTCTTCATGCCATTTGGAAGACATTATCGCTGGTTTTATGGTATTTTAACAGCAAAAACATTTTTGAAAAAAGCCTCGATTTGCCTCATTCAAGTGCCATGAATCTTGTCTTTCCTAAATCGTTTTGGCTTGTCTTACCTAGGCGTGGAGGTTGGGTGCTTTACTTGACCGATTCTTCATGCTTTTAATGGGCATTTTGATACATATGGCGTTTTTTTCAAAAATGTGGCTAGGGTTTTGGAATGTGGTTTATTATCTATTTTAAAGTTTCAACCTTCCATTTCAAGGATTCCTTCTTGTATTTTGGAGGACGTTTTGATTGATCAAGGTATGTTTCTTTCCTTTCTTTTTTGTTTTTATTTCTTGTTTGTTTGGTTTTCCTTGGTCAATTTGTAAATTTGTTTATATGTTGGTTTTGCCTAAAATCGGTTTTGTGAGAGATTTTCCCCTTTGGTCCAAGTTTGCAAGGCAATTTGTGAATTGCATTGTCTTTCCCATTTTCCCTCTTTACTTGCATTTGGGATTTAAAAGCCTAATTGCATGTAAGATGAAATAGTTGATCTACCCTTTTGGTTGAAAAATCTTAACCATCTTTTGGTGAAATTCCAAGTTTCAAAGTTGGAAAAAGCTTGTCTTTCCAAAATCGGGTTTTTAAAACTTGATTACAAGTAAAAGTTCTTCCCATTTTTCATATGGTCAACATGGAAAAGTTCTTCAAAAATCCATTCATAACCATCCGCACTTGTTTTTGGTCATAAGCTTCATTTCCCTCATATCAACATACCATTCCCACCATTTCATCCACTCATTTCACACCTTCATTCATTTTTTCCATTTAAAGTCTACCTGCAGTCAGCCATCCAAAACCCGAAATTGGTCCAAAATGCACTAAAAAAACACTTGAAAATGAGTCTTAAAGGTCCAATTACAAGTGCAAACTTGTGTTTACCCATTACGCATATGAAGTTGCATATTTGTTCCCCACAATTGCAAGTTAATGCTCTTGTTTATCCCACACATATAATGCAGCTTCCAAAACCCGAAATTCACTTGTGAGCCCATTTTTGAATCAGTTTATCCCTTCCCTTGTCAATCCGGTTTGTGCACACGACCTACCAAATCAATGGATTAAGCCATGGGCCTTATTTTGCAAGTAGATTTCAAGATTGGAGGATGATACAAAGAAGAGATACAACAACAATTCATGGTTGTGAGCATAGAATGCTTTCAAGACAAAGATGGTCATGACATAAAAAGAGGAAGGCAGCCCTTTCCCTCTTGAAAAGCTAGTACTACCCCAAGCAAAAAGATAAGGATGCAAGTTCCTGTTCCAGTTCAAGATGTCTTTACCAATCTAGAATACTTCAAGTTCTAGCATCCTGACGCGACATGAAGATCATCACAGACAAAGGATGATGCAGTTAGAGTCGTGTCTTTAGACACATGGAATACTTTTAGTTATGCATTTGTAATTTTGTTTTGACAAGTTACATGTAAAAAAAAAATAATAACTTTGTAATTGCAAGTTAACTTATTACTTGCACTTTTGTAATTACATGTAAAGCAACTACAAGTTGAATTCAATTAGGACTGTAGTTGGAATAAGTCATAGTTAGTTGTTGAATAAGTCTTGGTGGTTGAGAGAATTTCTCAAGTTAATTGGGATCCTCCCACCTTTTTCTCATGACTCCTCTCTTATAAATACTAAGGGGGTCTATTGTAATTGATATCTTTTAGAAAGCAAGCAAAAAACTCTGCCAAATTTGCAGCAAAGAAGTCTTTGAGCTTTTATATGTAAATTGAAGAATTGAAAAGAATAGAAGAAAATTGCTCACGCTTTGAGTCTTTGTGCTGCATTCTTGAGTTTATGTTCCATATTACCTTTCTTGCAAGTGTTTCTTTGATAGCTTAATCGAATCTACTTTGCAATCTTTGAGCTGCAAGTATTGGAGATTAATTTAGTTAAAGTAGAAGTTCTATTGGGAAAAGTTGTAAGACTTTGTGCTTGCACTTGTTCTTAAGAGAGTTTAGAAGTAGATTTTGTGAGAAATAGCTGTGAGTCTTTGAGCTCACACTTGTTCTTGTTGTCTTGTGTAGAAAGAATAAGATATTTCGGTCTTTGTACTGTCATAATTTGTTATTAATAGAATTAATATAGAAAAGGGTAGATAGGACTTCACATAATCAAGACTTTGAGCTTGATATTGTTGTCCCGTCCCGAAGGAAGTGACGGAAGTCTTTGAGCTTTTAGGAAACTTCATTTCCTTTCTCTCATTTCATTTTAAAAAATGGTTACTGTTGTTTTATATCAAATTGCTATCACTTTTCTGTGAAGAGAAAAGGATAATGGCTTTCTTGAAAGAAGAAGAAAGACTGTTGTTCCATCCCATTTTATTTTTAAAGTTATAGTTAGATAGGGAGAGCCTTCCCTTACTTAGGAGATTTTTACTCACACACTGTGGTTGAAACCACAATTTTGCATATTTCCCCAAGTGTACAAAATTTTCAACCAACAGTTTTACAAATGAAATTACTAATTACATTATAGTTTTTAAACTTCTAGTTTTAGCTTTACAAATTTGCAATTTATAATTGGATAAAATCAGTATTTGGGTGTTTAAATTTTCTTATTAAATTATTTTTAATTTTTTTCTTTTGCAAATTTGAATAAATATAATAATATTTGTTTAAAATTTAAAAGTTAAAATAGAATCTCATCTTTTGTGTCTCATCTACTTTGTGCTCCCTACAACCTAAAGTAAGAAAAACAAAAGCGAAATTCTTGTTTGATGAAGGTAAAAGAACAAGGATTCATATTTTGTTGTAACCTCTACTTTTGCGCTTCATGCGACAAAAAGTAAGAAAAACAAAAAGAAAAATCCTTAAATTTGGAGCCCTTGCATAATTCATTAAATTTAATGACAAGAAGTCCCCTTTGAGCCAATTTGCAACCAAAGTACAAGAAAAACTTGGGTCAACAAGAGGCACTAGGTTGTGGAGATGTTATTTCGGTCTACAAGAATTTCAAAGCAGCATTAAAAGAGTAAATACACACTTTCTTCATATCTTATCAAAGATGTAGAAGTATGTAAGGCATTGTCACTTGAAAAAAGAGTTGAAATAAATAGACTGGGGGGTTGTGGTTATGACTAGACACTTGTACCTGCTACCCTACCATTGAGGAGGTCTACTCCTACTAATACTAGGACTGTCCAAGATCCATGAGTTTTAGTTCATTATACTACTACTTTTCCATTTAGTTCAAAGGCAGCAGAGCCTAAGGATAAATATAGAATGACTACTAGTGCTGCTGCAAACACAGTGGCAAAACAATACAATGAACATATTTGGCCAATCATTTATCATAGTTGGGAGAAGCTCAACAATCCTTGCACATGGCTGCCAGTGCATTGAACCATGAAATGGTACGTACAAAGACTTGGAAGAGTCACCCATATATAAGATGTTCAAGTGAAGGCGTGGTTCATGGTTGTTATTCAGAAAATGTATGATTCAACATAGGCCAAATGAGTAGACAAAATTTGCCACTCTTAGGGGTTATTAAGAAGTGGCCAAGATGTTAAGGACACTATAGCTGAAGTGATTCAATTCTATGGTGGACTATGCATGGGAATAATTCTTTGACAAGCACACTAGCCATTTGTCTAGTTTCTAGTACTTTTGTAGACATCTAAAAGTTGCACAATGAATTAAGTGAATTTTATTCATTTAATTATTCTTAATTCTTCCTATTAATTAAATTAAGATTTAATTAATATACCCTTCTTCTATCTAAGCCATTTAATTAAAAATATCAATTTATCCCCTTTCCCATTTTAATTAAATCTACATTTAATTAAAATCTCATTTGTATTTAAATAAATCTAAATTTATTTAAAAATCTCCCCACTTACAAGTTGCAACCACAATTGAAATAAATCAATTTTATTTTAATTAAATTCTATTTTCCCCACCCACTTGCATTTTCCTACATCTCCCACTTGTCTCCTAAACCCCCTTTCTAAATTCTTCTAGAACCCATCTAATCCCAATCAATTAGCCTAATCCCTCCAATCATCCTCTTTCCCTAAATTTGAGGATGTCGCTTCTCAAATTTGGAGAAAAGTCTTCCAAAAGCAATAAAGCCTCTATGTCTTCAACAAGCTAACTTGTTGAGTTCCCCCAAATTTGGAAGGACTCTTACAAATTTGTCTCCAAAGTCTTCCAAACCATTAATGGTTAACTCACCCTTTTGGCATGGTTAGAGACTTTTTGCCTAACTCAACCTTCATCTAACCCAAGGGTCTCATCAAGCATTCATGGCTTTACCCTTGGTTATCCCTTTAACCCTTGCACAAGAGTTTACCCCTTGGGTAAAAGCTTTGTCCAATGGACAACCCTAACCTGTAATGTCACCTTCTCCGCAGTGATTAGTTATGTTGGCCGTTAGCCTAATTCGGAGGCCCGTAGGCTAGTCGGGGGCAGAAATTAGGGTTTCCTATTTTCTAGGAGGATTCTTTGGTGTTTTCAGGGGCTATATGTGAGAGTTTGATAGTTTGGATTCTGGATTCCTTTTGGGTTTTCAAAGAGCTTCGGGATGGTTAGACATGCATCTGCATCGAGTGACTTTTACAAGGCTTACTATTTTTAGTAAGTGCGACGACTGTTCAGAATGTGGTTAAAATCACTTTGGAAACACTTACTATTTTTAGCAGTATGCTATTTTTAGTAAGTACTGTTTTTAGCAGTTCTATTTTTAGCAGGATGTCAGCAGGCTTGTTCAGATGGCTATTTCCAACAGGTCAGTTTGAGCAGTTGGTCTTCCCTCATGTTTTGGTGCTATTCTTGGCAAGGGTTCCTCGGCTCAGTTCAGTGACTATTTCTAGCAGGGCAATTCTCTCAGCTTGTTTCCCCATATCCTTGGAGCTTGTTTTGGCAGGTTCAGTATTTGATGAAAAATGGTGTTCTAAATTAAATTATAACTTAAGGCAAAGGTTGGACGATTTATTTAAAAGGGGTTGCTTAAGTTATATTGATATATAAGTCATTTCCTTAATTATATATTGGGTGATTTATTGTTGAGGAAAAAATGTTTTATAAAGTGAAATATTAATACGGCAAGATGGATGCCTTATGGAGAAATAAGTTAATTTTATAATATATTTCACTTATCTATCTTGGATGCCACATTATGATTTTATTGTCATTTTTATAAAAACAATTTGCTCCTATGAGAAGGTCGATTTGGAGAAAGGAGAAATGAAATGTAATTTCAAAATAATGTGAAGTGAATGTGCATTTGGATTTGGCATTCATTTTAAGGGATTGTGAATTTGAATTTGGGCCCTCAAAATCTATAAATGAGAGTGTTGGGCTTCTCATCTGGTATCAAATGAATTTGCATCATTATGCTGCCGAATTGGCGACTGAAAATCTGAGCTTCGAAGTGTGGCTTCCTAGCTAAGTCTTAATTTCATACTTGCAAGATAGTACCTAGCTGTGTCCATGTATTCCCAGTGCTGTTGGTGAGTGAGTTGCAAATTGTGGAGTGTTCTATTTGGGATTGGAGTGTTTTCTGGTTGCTGGTCGCGGGACTGCTGAAAGTGTATTTTGCTCACACCTCTTGACCAAGCGATTCCATCATTCTGGGTACTGGCTCATCCTTCCTTCCTACCACTGCGATGCATATTGTAAGTTTTTAGCATCTAATTTTGAGTGTGGATTTTTATATTGCAAATAGAACTTCCCAGGTTAGGCATTGGCTTTCCTTGGGTTTGTTTTCATTGTAGCGGATATAGCAATTAATAGAATAGATTTTGGGTGAATTGGGCGAGTAACGAGAGAGTTATGAGCGTTTTAGTAAATCCATAGGCTGTTGGTTTTGCAATTCTAGCCTGCAGATTTTGATGTTAGCAGAAATTTCATGTTCTTATTTGGATATTCAGCATTACTCTCTTCTCACATTATCTTGATTATTGTAAGGTTAAGTAGTAGTACTACTAACCAATTCTGATTTGTAACTCTCACCCCGTTGAAAAGTGGAAGAGATTGGCTTGCCGCCTATTTTCAACTAAATTGTAATTCAGTCTTCCCACTACATAAGTGGTCGAGTGATGTTTGAGTGTAATGGTCCTCCCGCTACATAAGTGGTTGAGTTGAGATTGTTTTGTAATTTCAGTTCTCCCGCTGAAATTGTGCAGTTGAGTGATTTGTGCCTTTGTATGTTTCTCTTGGCTGGTTCATCGCCAAGTTTCTTGCATTCCCGTTGGATAAGCGAAAGGGGTTGGCTTGCCGCCCAAGCATTGTATTGTTTCCCGTTATTTGAAGCTAACAATCCCCTCAACACCGTATGCTCTCACCTTCCCACATTGGGCACTTGGTGATCAGAAAGTGGAAGGGTTGCATTTTCCAACAAGTTTTCAGTTTATGCTTTCTAACCTTAACGGGTTATCTGTTTGTGAATGATTATTATTGGCCTAAAAAACAAAAAAAAATAACTGGGATATTACATAACCTAACCTTAACCCTTATCTCCTAAGGCAACCTTCATGTCTTCTCAAGCATTTAATGCTTCTTTCATCTCCTCTCAAGCAGTCTCTTGTTGACAATTGTTGCCATTTCATTGGTGAGAATTGTAAACATGGATTGATTAACTTTCAATCCTAGCCCTTGTTAAGATTATCCAATCTTGACCATCCATTGCCCTATTTTCCCTATAAATAGATCTCATTCCTTCTTCAAAACAATCAAGTCTTTGTGCATCAAACTTATAATCTCATAACATTAAGCATATTATCTCTCTTTGATAGAATAGCATGTTAGATCATTTTGATAGCATTATAATCTTAGATATATCATGTTAGCTTCATCTTAGTATCATTTTCATACTAATTTAAGCTTCATATCAATATCTTGCATCCTATCATCATCTAGTTTCATATCTAAATCATCACTAGGGTTTTGGTTGCATTCCATTTAGATCTTAGAATCATTTAAATCTCGTTCTTTAGGTTGTCATCTTAAAGAATCAAGTGCTCTTCCAAGATGAGAGCCACCTTGAATCTTGAAGATCCTTGGAGATAGAGGAACATGGAACGATTTTAAGAGTTTAGATCTATTAACTTGTTTTGATTGATTTCTAACCTCTAATGCAATGTTTCATGTGTGTGTTTGAATTGTTTTATCCTCCTACAGGTTGACACCACATTTTTGACATACATTTCTGGCGCCAACCGTGGGGCATAACCCCATTAATCAAATCGGTTTTTAAATTTGACCAACTTTGCAGGTACGCGGGAAACAAGAATTGGCATGTCGGGAACTTTTCTTAGTGCATCCGGTTAAACCTTCAGCGCATCCGGTATATTGTTCGACGCGTTAGACGCATTTCCTAGCGCATAGAAACCCTCTCCCAGTGCATAGAATTTTTAAAAAATTTCTTGTAGCTTTCAGCACGGGAATTTAACAGTCCAGCGCATTGGTAAAACAGTTTAGCGCGTAGGGTCTGTCTGATAGCGCATCTGGGGCATTTTGTAGAATGTATAGTGTATTCTGTAGTGCATCATAGACAGAAGACAGAAACTAATTTGTAACAGAGAACTCAAAAGTTAGACTTGTGGAAGTCCACAAAGCCATCATTTTGCTAACTGATTAACTGTTTGTTTTGCAGGTTACTAATGATTTAAAATGCAGGTTGGAGCTTCTTTTTTTTAAGCTAGATTTAAAGTAGTTTGAAGTTTTCACTAACTTAGCTAAGTTAGTTAAAAAAATTTAATTTCTTTCATTTCTTGTTTAAAGTTAAAAATTGAACTCACACCTTATTTGGGAACTTAAAAAGAACCACAACAAAAATCTTTCTTGCTTTCCTAGGAGAAAAACTTTCATTTGGGCATCTAAAAAGGACAAAACAATCTTTGATTTTGCAAAAGAGCTTTAAAAAGAACCTCACCATCCTTTGGTGTATAAAAGGATCAATTTTTAAATTTTTTGCAAGGTAAAAGAACCACACTTGTCCAGTTTTATTCAAAGTTAAAGAGGGAAGTTCTTCCCCTTTGTCAATTTATTTTGTTGACCAAAATCGAAGTTTTGCTTTGTTGACCGGGTTTCATTTTCTAGATCAAATAATCACTGATTTGATGGAATAAAATGAACACCATGTTTTTGTAGAGCAATATCTCCATATAGATTTTACCAAATCATTGCAATAAAAGGCTAAAATGAACACTTGTGTGCTTCGCTTCGAAAGTGGAAGGTATATGCTCTCCCCTTAACTGGGTGATCAAAAAGTCAAACCACTCTTATGCTTTCGATGTTTTTAAGCATTAAAACCTTTAGCAGGTCTGCCCTCCCGAGGAGTTGAACAACTCTTAAAGCCATTCTTTGGTCGGTGTGAGCGGAACGACCTAAGTGGGGAACGACTTTATCGCCAAGTGTTCCAACCCACTATAATCAAAAGTGGAGGGTGACGAAAGTCCCTTTCAATGGTTTCGCGCAGCGATTAGCCTTCCCCTAGTATCTTTACGATACGTAAAGCCTTTGTTCTAAAGGTTGGGAAGCCTCCCAAGGGAGTTTATCACTGACGGCCGAACAGAAAGCTTGATTATGAACCTTAGCATTAGAAACTTTGAGCTGAGTCAATTGCCAAACATTGGCAATATCATAGTGCAAGGGTGGGGAAGAATCTGCCCCCAAGATTACTCACTATATATCTTCCAAGATAACTACTCAATTGTGAAGCAATTCACTTTGAGTTAAATTCTGGCAAAAGACAAAAAAACGGGCGCCCCCTAGGGGGTGACAAGGCTGTTTGAGCTGACGAAGTATCGAGACTCGTGGGCTATGATATTGTCAATGACCTTTGAATAAAAAGTCTATCTGATGTGTCTTTTGTTGTAAATCAAACCAGTGATAACATCGAGGATTTCAACACATCCTCAAAAGAACATACACTCAATGTTTAACATTAGGATGACAATTGTCTTCATGTGTGCTATGTATTCTTGTCACAAATGTTAAAATATCTAGCAAAGTATCCAACAATAAAACTCAAAAGTCAATTCAAACAAGGAAAACTCATAAAGTGGAGAAGATTTCCAAATCCAACAAAGCATCTTTTGAGATGGTTATCAACATTTCAACTATCTTTAAGAAAGACTTTCATCCAACAAGATTAGGGGAATATCAAAACAAGTGATCAAGAGTTTATCTATTCGACTTAGTAAACTTGAGAATCCAAAACGAAATCATCCATCAAAATAACAAGTGTTAAAATTCAAAAACAGAGCAATCATGGCAGTTTAGCGCGTAGGAGCAACTTCCTAGCGCATCTAGAACATTCTCTAGCACATACAAGCCGAATCTTAGCGCTTTCATCAGTCAAAATAGCGCATAACCAGTATCATACTGGTGAAATTTCAGGTAGCGCTTGTCAACATCAATCTAGCGCATTTAGACATCAGTGTAGCGCATTAGAGACATATCATAGCACTTTCAGTCCAAACAAAAGCGCATAATCAAGACATATTAGCGCATAACCCATCCAGAGCAATCATTTTCAAACAATCTAAGTCAGCGCATAGGAGAGGCAGCTTAGCGCATAGAGAGCCTTCTGTGGCGCATCTGGAACATTCGTTAGCACATCCAATCTCTGTTTTAGTGCATGGTAAAAACCAAGAAAAACAGAGAGCAAATCAGGTCTTTAAGGAAATTTTCATCAATAGTCTTGAGTACCCTTTTAGGTCTTCTATCAAACTCAACAGTCAGAATCCGAATCCAATTATCAGAGAAAACAATTCCAAATCAAGAAAGCATCCTGAAAATAAATTTGTCGATCTTAAACTAGCTAGAGATAAGACTTCATCCAACCAAAATCAAGTAGTACCATCACATTGATCAAAAGGTCCACCATCTAAACAGATTCTATCAAACAAACAACATACCGAGTTTAAACCTTAAGTTGTCAAATCAAGTTTCCATATTGGGAGACTCTTATTCATATCATTTGACACACTTTGTCATGGAGGCGAATCAAACAAAACCTCTGCTTGATAAAGTAAGCTTGAGTTTTTCAAACGAAGTATCTCAATCCAAACATCGAAGGAAACCATTGATCATTCGTGTATGACCACTCTTCATATTTTGAGAAGAACAAGTCTTCATCACAAAACTAAGTTAAAGAAGAGACAACCTAGTCCTAGGGTCCTTATCAAAAGGAGTAAATTTCTCTACGTCAACCTATCAAAAACATCAACTTTGATCATTCATATGACCATTCATTATCAAACCAAGAAAAAGGAAACTCAGTCAAAGGAAATAAGTCCTAACATAAATCAAAATCACAATATCATGACTTCCCAATCTGATCCCATCTTCGATCAAGATCCCACCTGTCAAGAATCTTTTGATGATCCGCTAATATTTTGGTATTCCATCCACAATGATCCCCTTTCATCTCAAGAGCAGAGTCCCATTCAACATCCATCTCTTAAGCAAAAGCATGATATCCCTTCCATATCCTCCACTAATCTAATTCAAAATCAAGAGAAAAGCACAAACTCAAATGATCCTACTCCAAGTCAAGATCAAGGTCAAGTAATCTCTTCATCCTCCAAATCTATCTTAGGTCCTTGCATTCCAAAGTCAGACCCTTCTTCCTCCAGATCTATCTTAGGTCCTTTCATTCCAAAGTAAAACTCTTCTTCTTCTAAATCTATCTTAGGTCCTTTCATTCCAAAGTCAAACTCTTCTTCCCTTCCATCCATCTTGGGTCTTTACCTTCATCCATCCACCAATCCATCACCTCAAATGATCCATAAGAAAGATCAACAAAGGAGCACATCTTTGAACTTCTTTCAGCCCTCTATCTAAATATCTTTCCAAAACTATTCTTCCATCATTTCCTCTATCTATTTTGGGTCCTTATGTCCCAAAATTTGATTTTCCTCCATCTCTTCATCACTTCTCAAGTTGTGTACCAACACTCATCCTGAATACATTTCCATCTATCCTCATACAAATCTTCAAACATTCTATCTTTTATCCAACTCCTCTTTTCTATCCTTCCATCCCTTTCATTCAATCCTTTGCATAAATCCTTCATCTGTGAGATAGGTGTTTATGTCATTTTGTCACATACTTGCCCATGCTCGAATCTAATGTTCAGTCCTTTTCCCAGATATCTATTCATGAAATGCTTCAGAATCTGAGGTTGTTCCTGTTTAACATTTTCTTTTGGTTGGGATACACACTCAATCCAGAAAAGAACCACTTATCGTATCTTGGTACCGACATCTTTTGATTACTACATCTCATACACTTAATAGATTGCTCTAAATCATTGTGATCTCTTAAATTGAAGACATGGCTAGTGAAAAATCTAAAATCTTGCTTCAGCGCCACTGTAATTATCAGACCCATGTAAGTTTCATCACTTACAAGCCAATGCAAGAAAAATAAAGAGCAAAAAGAAATATCAAAAGCATGAGCAAGAAAATGAATATCAAGAAAAGCAAAATGCAATGAAATGCAATATCAAAATGATTGGCTATGGGAACATGCAAGTAACTCCATCCGGGCTATGGACGCTTGGCTGGCAATGGAGCAATATTTGTGAGATTACAGCGATAACCTCGTCGGGGCTATGGACGCTCGCTAGCAGCGAGGCTCTATCCAGGATGCTTTTGAAGTCAAGGTAACTCATGTAGCTAGCCATGCTAGATTCTGAAAATTACAATGATCATATGAGCCGGAATGAGCCCACTTGCATACACATGGATAATCAAAGACTAAGTACCTTGATCCAGTTTGGGATTCTTCTTCCCTTTTGAGTCTACATCCCAGTTGCTAGAAATGTCAATTGAATTTTTCGGAGGTTCCAAGTGTGGGTTGGGTCTCTATCTTTGAAAAGATCATGAACACTTATTCAGATGGTGCTAAATACCGTGACAATCTTACATATCACCTTTTTGCAAATGGAAACCTCTATGCTTGGGGGCAAAGTTCATCCACTCTATTCTTCCTACCATATCTCCCATTATCCTTCCTCCAATATCCATTACCATATATAAATTCATCATTATCTACAATCTTGCTTTGCTATCCTATCTATTCATATCTTTTGTCATCCAGTGCTATCTATGATCTTGCTTCACCGCATCCATATCCTCTAATCCATACCATCTATCCTATCTATTCATAGCTTCCATCATCCAATGCTATCTATGATCTTTCTTCACCTTATCCATATCCTCTAATCCATACCATCTATCCTATCTATTCATTTCTATCCATATCCTATCTCTATCCATATCCCCTTTTCCATCCTTGATCTTGATCAAAACTAAGGACAAAAACATGATTTAAAAAAATCTCTTAAGCTACCTTCATCTTTCTCCTATAGATTTCCACCTCAACAGTCCATTCATAATATCCTTGCCTTGCTATACATTGGGGCAACTAAATACATCTTTCTTCTAATCCAAAAAAAACTCAAAAAAAAACAAAATATCAAAAAACTAAAAATCAACAAAATCAACAAAATCAAAGCATGAACGCATGGCCCATCCATCAAATCAGATCAACAACAAGCAAACTCTCAAAGTCAGCAATCAAACTAATCACATATCTTGTTAATCAATTCATTACTTGAAATCAACATCAACATCAAACATGTCTTATACAAGGATAGGTACAGTCGAAACCAGACAGATCGGTCTTATACGGGGTACTCACTCTTTGAAACCAGACATTCCTATCAATCATCGAGTCTTGATAATCAATCCATCTATCAACATCAACATCAACATGTCTTATACAAGGATAGGTACACTCGAAACCAGACAGATCGGTCTTATACGGGGTACTCACTCTTTGAAACCAGACATTCTTATCAATCATCGAACAAAGCAAAACAATGACATAGATCCGTATGACTGCTAGATTTTGTTCTAGTTAGCCTTATCTTTATCAATTGATGGCAGTACATGTTTCACAAATCATATTGTACATATCATATCCACCCATCTGAGACATCACCAGAAATATACAAATGCTTATCAATCCTGGACATACTTAGCGTAGTCACTGTCTTTGGTTTATCTGAATCAGTTATCCAAATCGTATCCCACAATGGCTTGGTGATCAGTGTACATATCCATATCGAAGTAGTATCAGCAACAAGGGGCAAAATCCTGACCTTGTTGGGGGCATTTCGTCTTCAGGGTTTTCAACATCAGACAAAAAATGTAGCAAGACAACAAGGATCAGAACAACCAACAAATGACAAACGACATTGCAAGAAGGCTAGACATCACAAACTTAAACTGATTTCAACTAAACAAAGATCTATTTGAAAGATGTTTTATTTGACAAGAATACACTCCAAATAGCATGCATGCTTACTTATGGTTGTTAATTTTTGCTTATCATATCTCCTAAGTAACTCGAGGATGTCTCAATGACTAGAGAAGCAAGGAAGGAATGTGATGTTTTATTTGTCTTCTATCTGTGAGTGAAGCCTTCTATTATGCAAATTTGTCTTACGACGTGATCAAGTAACATATCACTGAAGACATTTTGGATTTGTATGAGACAAAGGTTAACTCTTGTCTGTTTACGCAAGCAACACTCAGGACATCTTGGTTCAATTATACCTTGATGCTTGTGTCGTCTTGTAATATCAAAATCCATGTAAGTTATACTCAGGTTGTTATGGTTCAATTATGGTTCAATTAGCTGCACATCATTATCATCTTAATCTTGCATCAGGTTGCACATCATTTTTCTTGCATTTAGTTGCACATCATTATCATTATCATTATCATTATCATTATCATACAACTCATTTTCAAGATACATCTCACATCTCATAAATCAAAGCAATGCATCATCACATTTTCGTTCATCTCATCATGAATCATACATTCGCGCCATAATCAAAATCAAGAGCATTTATCTAAGCATCACATCATCCTCATAGAATCTCGTATCGAAACATGATGCATATCATTCATCATTGCATCCCTCACATGCATATCTATCGCATCATCATGGAATCTTTCTTCACTTTCATATCTTCATCATTCTTCCAAACTATCTTCTATTATGTCTTATACAGGATGTATCTTTCCTGAATCCAGATGTTTTGATCGATTCTTATATAGGATATATCGTTCTTGAAACCAGATGTTTTGATCAGCTCTTATATAGGATATAACGTTCCTGAAACCAGGCGTTTTGATCAGCTCTTATACAGGATATATCGTTCCTGAAACCAAATGCTCGATCATCCATGTCTTATACAGGCGGTATCATTCCTAAAACTAGATGCTCAATCATCCATATCTTATACAGGCAGTATCATTCCTGAAACCAAATGCTCGATCATCCATGTCTTATACAGGATGTATCTTTCCTGAAACCAGATGTTTTAATCAGTTCTTATACAAGATATATTGTTCCTGAAACCAGATGTTTTGATTAGCTCTTATATAGGATATATCGTTCCTGAAACCAGGCGTTTTGATCAGCTCTTATACAGGATATATCGTTCCTGAAACCAAATGCTCGATCATCCATGCCTTATACAAGCGGTATCATTCCTGAAACCAGATGCTCGATCATCCATGTCTTATACAGGCAGTATCATTCCTGAAACCAGACGCCCGATCATCCATGTCTTATACAAGAGGTGTTATACCTGAAACCAGACTTGATCTCAATCTAATCAATCTTATCAAACCCATGCATGTCATCACTATCCACTCTTCTATCTTTCAAATAGCATTCTTCTTCTTTCGAGAGATCATTCATGCCTTTTGTTCACGAATGATCTCCCGAGGGGGCATTATCATATCAAATCTCGACATCAGTTTCATATCTGTTTCATATCAAATCTCGACATCAATTTCATATCAGTTTCATATCAAATCAATTCTTCATATCTTGGGCATCATCAATATCGTTCATCAAACCTGGGGCATCATATCGACTTTTCATATCAAATCAACTTTTCATATCGATCAAATTTTGATAGCATATCCGACAAATTTTCTTTGAATCAACACGTGATCACACGTTAACTCAAAGAGAGGCAAAATGTAGACACCTAAAAGTTGCACAATGAATTAAGTGAATTTTATTCATTTAATTATTCTTAATTCTTCCTATTAATTGATTTAATTAATATACCCTTCTTCTATCTAAGCCATTTAATTAAATTCACATTTAATTAAAAATATCAATTTATCCCCTTTCCCATTTTAATTAAATCTACATTTAATTAAAGTCTCATTTGCATTTAAATAAATCTAAATTTATTTAAAAATCTCCTCACTTACAAGTTGCAACCACAATTGAAATAAATCAATTTTATTTTAATTAAATTCTATTTTCCCCACCCACTTGCATTTTCCTACATCTCCCACTTGTCTCCTGAACCCCCTTTCTAAATTCTTCTAGAACCCATCTAATCCTACTCAATTAGCCTAATCCCTCCAATCATCCCCTTTCCCTAAATTTGAGGATGTCACTTCTCAAATTTGGAGGAAAGTCTTCCAAAAGCAATAAAGCCTTTATGTCTTCAACAAGCTAACTTGTTGAGTTCCCCAAATTTGGAAGGACTCTTACAAATTTGTCTCCAAAGTCTTCCAAACCATTAATGGTTAACTCACCCTTTTGGCATGGTTAGAGACTTTTTGCCTAACTCAACCTTCATCTAACCCAAGGGTCTCATCAAGCATTCATGGCTTTACCCTTGGTTATCCCTTTAACCCTTGCACAAGAGTTTACCCCTTGGGTAAAAGTTTTGTCCAATGGATAACCCTAACCTAACCTTAACCCTTACCTCCTAAGGTAACCTTCATGTCTTCTCAAGCATTTAATGCTTCTTTCATCTCCTCTCAAGCAATCTCTTGTTAACAATTGTCCCCATTTCATTGGTGAGAATTGTAAACATGCATTGATTAACTTTCAATCCTAGCCCTTGTTAAGATTATCCAATCTTGACCATCCATTGCCCTATTTTCCCTATAAATAGATCTCATTCCTTCTTCAAAACAATCAAGTCTTTGTGCATCAAACTTATAGTCTCATAACATTAAGCATATTATCTCTCTTTGATAGAATAGCATGTTAGATCATTTTGATAGCATTATAATCTTAGATATATCATGTTAGCTTCATCTTAGTATCATTTTCATACTAGTTTAAGCTTCATATCAATAACTTGCATCCTATCATCATCTAGTTTCATATCTAAATCATCAATAGGATCTTGGTTGCATTCCATTTAGATCTTAGAATCATTTAAATCTCATTCTTTAGGTTGTCATCTTAAAGAATCAAGTGCTCTTCCAAGCTGAGAGCCACCTTGAATCTTGAAGCTCCTTGGAGATAGAGGAACATGGAACGATTTTAAGAGTTTAGATCTATTAACTTGTTTTGATTGATTTCTAACCTCTAATGCAATGTTTCATGTGTGTGTTTGAATTGTTTTATCCTCCTACAGGTTGACACCACATTTTTGACATACAACTTTTATTGCTAAGAGGAACTAGTATGTAGACTTACAGTTTCATCCACTTCATTAAGAGTAAGTGACTTACCTCTACGAGGGCAGAGAAGCTTGTAGCTATACATAGTGCCGTGTGTCTTATTGACCCTGACACTTACATGCAAGGAGAGTCCAACAACCCAATGCAATGTAGAGTCAACGAAGCCAACATGAGTTGATGATGATGCAACATAGACAAGGTTGGTTGGTATTGGTTTGGAAGCACTCGACCTTGAAGAATCCAGCAGTTCAAGCAATGAGTTTTGCATGGACTTTGGGGATGAGAGATGACTGGAGATACTAGGCCATTAGCCAATGTATTTGAATTTTAAATGTAATCATCATTTCAAATATAATTAGTAATACAAATATATTTATATTCAGCATTTTCATTGTTCAATGCAATATGCTTGAGTATTCTAAAGTTTCATTTGTTATTCCTGATATAATTTTGTATAACTATTTTTTAAGTACTATATATATTTGCACTATTATCTCCACACTATCCCTATTTTAATCCCATGGTTCCCACATCCATGAGACCAATGGTACATAGTTTCTATTGATACGAGAAGATCCATTGCTACCTATGTTTTTAATATGAATTCAGGAGCTATTTCAAGGAAAAATTAAAAATAATCTCTAGCATGCATCACCTCGTCTTCTTAAGTGGAGTACAAAGAAGCCATTTGTGTAGGTTGTGAGAGTCTGGGACAAAATGGTTACAACAATTGCTCTATATGAAACTGAATATAATCACACTAAGTTCACTGTACCACAACAAACAAAGTGTTTTTAAGTTGGTAAATAACCCAGCATCTCATGGTAGGACCAAACACGTTGAGGTTCATCACACTGCATTCAACAAACTTTTGACAGTGAACATATTTGCCTTCATTGTTGTGTGGGTGCCACTCAAGAGTAAATTGCAAATATAAGAACTAAATCACTGGACCCGATAAATTTGTCGAATTTCCAGACAAAGTTGGAATTGTCTCTGGTTTAGGCATTGAAGGAGGGGTATTACACACAAGATATTAATGTTTGTAATGTTGCAATGATTTATATCAATATGCCTAGTAACATAATCAACTGACACAATATAAGTTACAAGTGATGTAACTTCCTCCCTCATTAATAAATAAGCACACGCATTCAAATGTGTGCGCATTTCCCCGTTACAACAGCTTTAATAAATTGAAATTCTAATAACTATTAGATAAAACAAAACTTAAAAGACTAGCAGGAATACATGCTCAAAATTGAGAATCAATCTATGATATGTTATGTTGTAACTTACACGTGCCAGGTGCTGCCATATGGGCCCATAGCTAGAGGAAAGGTCTCTATGTGCCTTCAGCAGTAGCATAAAATCTGAAATTGTAACTCCTCCTCCAATACAGAGTCCTTTATTGCTAACAATAGTCTTTAAGAGAGCCGGTACTTGAGATATGTCAACAACCACATCACAGAAATATTCGGGATAAACCCCAGATGATGTATTTCCTCTGACCATTCTGACTATTCCTTGATTTCTATAAGCTGTCAGAACAGAATATAAATCTTCCAAAGAAAGCACCCTTATCCAGGTAACACCTGCTTTTGAGAGTAAAAGCTTTTTTACTGAGTTTCTGGGAATGCCGTTATCACAAATATCCTCCATGTCAAGCTCTAACTTCAGACAACTGCTTCTTTTATCTGCTTCATTGCAGTTTCTGTCATTTTCACATGCAAATGTCTGAAAAGCATCCAATAGGGGACGATATCCAGTACACCTACAGATAATGTATTCGTGTCAAATGGAATAAAATAATGTTTGTCTTGGAGATGAAGTTTTCATAGCCATATTATTTTGATCATTACCATCATACCTGCATAGGTTGCCATCGATCTGGTCTTCAACTTCTTGTGATGATGGATTTGGATTTTTCTTTAGCAAGCCATGCATACTCATAACCTGGAGAGTATGTAAATATGCCAAATAAGCCTTAAACGAAACTTATATGTCAAATACAAAAAATGTCAAAAAACAAGTAGGAATAGGTGCAAGTATTTAAAGTTCAAACGAATACTTCTATAAACAAGTCCATTATCAGATTCTAAATGAACTGCTCCCTAGAAATGACAACCAACCTTCTCATGAACCATTGGAGTTTTCCCTTTTCACAAGACAATCTGTAATATAAGTTAAATTAAGCAGAGAATACGAACTATCTTTTGCTTTAGTTCTGAAACAAAAGAGTCCCATTTTACAATCAGCCTCAAAGGAATGTCGGATGGCTTCAAGCTCAATATCAACAATGGAGGCCTTCAACATTGATGTAAATGAAGAGCAAAAGTATGGCATGCAAGACAAAAATGTTCATGTCTTCCAAATTTCTATGAGATGAGCCTCAAAAAAATTTAGGTTACACAGGCATAGGCAAAGTCATTTTGGTAGTGATGTAAAATGCTTCTCGAGTAATTTCTAGTTTCTAGTGGCCATGAGAAGCCATAGAATGGATTATCATAGTGAGGATGACATTTTATTCATCTTGTAATATCATGCAATACAGTGCACTCATTTCTAGGTAAATACTGCTATTAAGAAAATTCTACAATGTTTCAAAAAAAAATGTCATAGCCGAGTAATACTATTTGAGGACAACGGATCAAACAAAGATGTTTTCTGTGGCATCCTAAATTATCAAACTGACATCATCTATGGTGGTTTAGAATTGAAGCATATTGGTGAAATTAGATTGATGCTTTTAATGATTCATTTATTGGAGATAAAAACATTCTTTTAAAAACTGTATATGAGTGTAGAAGATTGAAATTTTTAAGCCTGATTAATTGTAATTTCCCCTTTCTAGGTGACAGGAGAAGAGTAGTGGGATGGTCTATTATTTGGATCTCGTAGGCTGGCACTGGTGGATAGAGACTCGTGCAGGGTATTCAGTATCCAGAGTTGGCATTTCAGACAGTTCGAGGGCCATTGGGAGCAGTTCCTTGATTTTAGGGAGATTCCCTATTTTTTAGGAGGTTGTGGCAGTTCCCATATTGGAGGTTCCACGGGACCCTGTCATGGTTTCAGTTTCAGGGAGTTTGGGTGTGTTTCCTAGTTTCTAGGAGCATCCCTAGATTTTAGGGATGGGACTGCCAGTCAGCTCAGCTTTTTCGGCATCGGTCACAGATAGGTGACAAAGTTATATTCATGATTGTTTGGTCATTTTGGGCTATTATTGGATATCTGGAGATATTTTGATATATTTAAATATTTCCTAAGTTAGTGATTAAATAAATTAAAATAAGGCTATGTATTTAGTCATTTCGGAGTAATAAGGGGTTTCTGGCTTCATCTGGGTTGATATGCCTATGTGTTATAGCTCGTTGGAAAGGTCTTGAACTTTGCTACATGATTCTCACCTTCCGGAGTCTTTCTGGATGCCTGAAGCTATTTATTTGCAATTTAGTGTTATTTTCCTATAGTTGATGCCATAATTAGAAAATAACACTCTTTTCATAATGCGCCAACTTTACTCCCTTTTAGGGTTTGGCTTGGAAAGGAAAGGAGATATAAGGAGATGAAGACCAAATTGTTCATTATTATCTTTTTACAGAATCAAACTTATTTTGCGAATTAGCTCTGAGTGGGCGATTCTTCATCTGGGACGCAAACCCCAAGATCTGGACTGGCTGGGACGTAGCCCTCAGCAATTATTGGCATTGGATTCTTTAGGCAGAGTGCATTGTTGACAAAGATTGAGTACGCCATTCTTCATTGTGGATTTAGGTTGCAGAGTAAGGGTTTTAGCATGGCAGATTGATTCTTCAGCTTGGGCCTGATCCTTGCAGCCTTAGGGCCGCAATTTGCAGCAGGTACATCCCACGTGGAATGTAAGGAATGCATGTATTCAGCCTTAGAGGTATTCTCGATTCATGATCACTATTCACCTTTCAGTTTGGCATCATTGTTGGATGTAAGTTCCTTGGATGTGAATTGGAATTATTATTTGGTTTTACAAATCAGAAATCTGTCTGGTATAGCTTGTAGCAATTCTGAATTTGGCTGTATGTTCTTATTTATTTTCAGTCTCCTTTCATGTTTACTGTTCATTATTCATTACTTGTTTGAAAACTATCAAAAAACACAAAAAGAAACAAACCTTCTGCAACTTCTGTCTATTCTCTAAAACCATCAAAGGAATCACAGGAAGATATAGTTTATTAATTTAAAAACTACAGCAGATCAGCAAGGGGATCCATCAGGGATCTTTCAGTGGTATCAGAACCTAATCCTGCTAGCTTGTGGGTTATAATTGCATTCACTTGTTGTGATTGAATTTGGTTTTCAGTTGGACAATAAAAGAATCATCATGACAGGGTTGTGTAAAAATAAACAAGCAGGGAGGGAATTTGATCAAACACCTTCAAAGAGTTCAAGACACTCTAGAGGTACAACTACATCTAAAAATACAAGGAGGAGGCCCCCCGTTAAAACATTCAATGATACAGTCATAAGCAACTATCATGGGTATTGCTCCCTTCCAAAAAAGCTACAGGATATGCTTACCTTCACCCAATTTATGGGAATTCCAGATGAAGTTGAAGATGCTATGAATTCATATCAGCTGCAAATAAAAAGAGAAGAACCGATTGACTCGTCCATAAATGAGGTTTGTAAAAATCTCTATGAGGAATTTGATGAACATGCTACAATGGATGAAGTGGTACCTATGAATGTTGAAAACATGTCACAAAGGTATGGCAACCATTCTGATTTTTATAACAGCAGTCCGTCATATGAACACAATGATGATTCACAGATCATGGCACATGAGGAGGAAGTTGTAGGAGGGATTCCTACAATTGGCACACAATATATGAGTGTTAAACAAGAAGGATGCAAGGGGATAACAAGCCATAGCAGCCCTGACTTTTATAACAGCAGCGAGTCATTCTCTCCTTTTCATGTTGTGGGTGCTTCTAATTATTGGGAAATGAGTCATGAAAATTCTATTATGGTGGGTACACATGAAGCATGCTTTGATCATGATAAGTCACATGGTATATCTCATGCTAGGACTGGGTTTAGACACTTTGGAGCAGCTGATATAACTCAGTCCCAAGTGATGAATGATGCTTGGCTAGAAAGGGCAAGGCAAACCAAGCTATTGGCTCAACAAGCCAAGATCAATCTTCAACGTGTTCGTGTTGTTCACCATTCATCTAATGATGAGAGACATGAGTTGCCTAATTCAGAATTTCCAATTGAGGTATTTGATCATTCTCCAAGAGATGATAGTGGTTTGATTGACGACTCTTTTAGTGGGCCAGCCACTCGAGAGTTCTTTGTGTGGAGTAGTGTTGGCATGCATACTTCATTTCTGAGTTTGTCACCTATTTCACTTGATATCGCAGCGATATCTTTGTTGGTTGGTGACTTCATTTTCTTCGATTCCTTGAGGACTAGTGACTGTCCTAGGTGGAATCATGTGGCATATCCTGACATTTCATTGTCTACAATAGTTTACCAACAGTCTAGGAGTGTTCGGAGGTATACCTTTGGGATAGAGATGGAGTGTGGGGTGATTTTCGTTGATTGTCATTGGTTTGATGACAAATTTGATACCATCTATGTTGCTGATCAGAGTTATGACAGCGAGGGTTGGCGGTCACTTGTTTTGGTTATATGGCATATGGGGGTTCATTTTCACATTGTTTTGATATTCTACATGTTTGTATGGTTACTTCAGGGTGAACATTTGACATTCTCCTACTTCATCTCCTACAGCAAATTCTATATTTTGATTTGGGATCCGGGTATTGATTTGCTTGGTACATTATTTTACATGGATTCCCATACGTTACTTCATGGTTTGTGGTATTCGGGCATTTTTATCAGAGTAGCGCAGCGGTTGGGTGAAGCAACATTTATCAGATTGGTATGGGGTCCGAATGTTGGCTTGCTGGGTACTTTGTTCCTCATGGATCACCGCATGTTATTGCATAACATTCTTGTAGACTAGAATAGGAGCATTCAGTATTTTATGTACGGCTTGTATGGGATAGTGGTGGTACATGGAGGCATTGCTTGTGGACAAGCAATCTCCGGGAAGGGAGGACTGTAATGTCCCCTTTCTAGGTGACAGGAGAAGAGTAGTGGGATGGTCTATTATTTGGATCTCGTAGGCTGGCAGTGGTGGATAGAGACTCATGCAGGGTATTCAATATCCGGAGTTGGCATTTCAGACAGTTTGAGGGCCATTGGGAGCAGTTCCTTGATTTTAGGGAGATTCCCTATTTTTTAGGAGATTGTGGCAGTTCCCATATTGGAGGTTCCACGGGACCCTGTCATGGTTTCAGTTTCAGGGAGTTGGGGTGTGTTTCCTAGTTTCTAGGAGCATCCCTAGATTTTAGGGATGGGACTGCCAGTTAGCTTAGCTTTTCCGGCATCGGTCATAGATAGGTGACAAAGTTATATTCATGATTGTTTGGTCATTTTGGGCTATTATTGGATATCTGAAGATATTTTAATATATTTAAATATTTCCTAAGTTAGCGATTAAATAAATTAAAATAAGGCTATGTATTTAGTCATTTTGGAGTAATAAGGGGTTTCTGGCTTCATCTGGGTTGATATGCCTATGTGTTATAGTTCGTTGGAAAGGTCTTAAACTTTGCTACATGATTCTCACCTTCCGGAGTCTTTTTGGATGCCTGAAGCTATTTATTTGCAATTTAGTGTTATTTTCTTATAGGTTACGCCATAATTAGAAAATAACACTCTTTTCATAATGCGCCAACTTTACTCCCTTTTAGGGTTTGGCTTGGAAAGGAAAGGAGATATAAAAAGATGAAGACCAAATTGTTCATTATTATCTTTTTACACAATCAAACTTATTTTGCGAATTAGCTCTGAGTGGGCGATTCTTCATCTGGGACGCAAACCCCAAGATCTAGACTGGTTGGGACATAGCCCTCAGCAGTTATTGGCATTGGATTCTTCAGGCAGAGTGCATTGTTGACAGAGATTGAGTACGCCATTCTTCATTGTGCATTTAGGTTGCAGAGTAAGGGTTTTAGCATGGCAGATTGATTCTTCAGCTTGGGCGTGATCCTTGCAGCCTTAGGGCCGCCATTTGCAGCAGGTACATCCCACGTGGAATGTAAGGAATGCATGTATTCAGCCTTAGAGGTATTCTTGATTCATGATCACTATTCACCTTTCAGTTTGGCATCATTGTTGGATGTAAGTTCCTTGGATCTGCATTGGAATTATTATTTGGTTTTACAAATCAGAAATTTGTCTGGTATAGATTGTAGCAATTTTGAATTTGGCTGTATGTTCTTATTTATTTTCAGTCTCCTTTCAGGTTTACTGTTCATTATTCATTACTTGTTTGAAAACTATCAAAAAACACAAAAAGAAACAAACCTTCTGCAACTTCTGTCTATTCTCTAAAACCATCAAAGGAATCACAAGAAGATATAGTTTATTAATTTAAAAACTACAGCAGATCAGCAAGGGGATTCATCAGGGATCTTTCATTAACAATGTTTCACCTAAGTTCCAAGCTTACTTTGAACCTGATTGTAGACTTAACTGAGAATTATTATTGCCTCATCTAGCAGCTACCTATATGGATAAGTCTCCAAAGTCCCTCCCTAGTTAGTTTCAGTGTGGGGGAGTGAAGCATAAAACTCCAGCTCTTTTCTCTGATTTGTGAATGTTGAATCTATTCAAAAAATAGACAAACAGATTTTATACTTCTATCTTCATCAGATTGTGAAATGTACGTAGCAACATTTTGTTTGGTGATTATGGATTGAATAAGCTTCTAACATATCATCCTTCACATGCCAAAGAGTCTTTCTACATATTTTTACAATTTGTAATGTCCCCAAAATAATTGAATAATAAAAATTAAAATATCTTATTGTATGGCCCAAATTTAATAATAAATCTTTCGGGCCCTTTTATTTAATTAGTTTAGTTTTTGTATTGTCGGCCCGTTTGTAACCCTTCGGGAACTTTCCTGGAGCCCATATATATGGCCGAGTTAGTCATTGTTGTAGGGATGCGAATTTTGGTATTTTTCTCTATTGTGCGAATTCCTGTTGGAGTTCTGTCATCCGCCATTTCGGAGGTGAAAGACCCTCCCTATTTGGTATTTGTAGTTTCGGTGAGATTCGCCCCTCACCCTATTTTGTTTTGTTTACTCGTTCTAGATCTGGCAAATCTTGAATCTCATCATTGTTTACTTTCTCTAGTTGCATATCTGTTAATCTGATATACATGCATAAGGGATTCCTAATATTCAGAATTCATTACTTACGGAAGATCAACCCTTCACCGCACACCCGTTGAAGCCCACCGTACGGTTATACCACCGTACATCCCTCATCGTACGCCACACCTCCACAGTACGTCCTCACCATACCTTCCCATTGTACACCTCACCCCACCGTACCTCTCACCTCACCCCACCATACATCATCACCACTCCCACCGTACACCCTCACCTACACCATACGGTTCCACACCCTCACCGTACGTAGCACCCCCACCTGCAACCTCACCTCCACCATACACCCTCACCCTCACCGTACGGTCACACCCATACATTCACCCTCTTGCCATACATTGACAAAGGAACATTACAGTGGTATCAGAGATGGTGATTCTGCCAGCCTGTTGAGAGAATCATGGCAACGAGTAATGGATTGATAGATGCGTTGAGGGAGTTAACAAGTGGTGAGCAGAAACTCTCCCAAACCCTCGTGAAAAGGCCTGCCATATATTCTTTATCCCAGATTCCAGCAGATTGGAAGGAAGACCTGTTGGTTGAATACTCCAAGAATACTTTTGCTTACGAACTGATGGATGGTCAAGTGTAGGATGACCGATACAAGGTGGTTGACGATATCATTTACTACAAGGATAGAATTTATCTGGTACCCGAGTCCAAGATGAAGGAAACGATTCTGAAGGAAATGCATGACTCTCCCTTGGCCGGACACCTGGGATACTTGAAAACCTACAAACAGATCCGAGAGAGGTTTTCCTGGAAGGGGCTTACGAATGACGTTCTGCAGTACATGTGGGAATGCTCCACCTGTCAGCAAAACAAATCTGAGCACACCTTACCTGCTAGACTGCTGCAACCATTGCCAATCCCCGACCAGAAATGGGATAGCATCTCGATGGATTTCATTACCGGGATTCCCCTAGTGCAAAGAAAGGATTGCATCTTCGTCATGGCAAATCGTTTGACCAAGTACGCTCATTTCTTTGCCATCTCCACTGGATACCAGGCAGCTCAAGTGGCTGAGTGGTTCTTTCGTGAGGTATTCTGCTTGCATAGTCTTCCATAGAACATAGTGAGTGACAGGGATTCCGGAACATCACAGTGGTATGAAGAACATGCGACAGACATGAGCATTATTTTTTAGGAAGAGCGACATCTACATGAGAAGAACCTATTGCAGATGAGTTTTGAGATTTCAGACCATCATTGGAAAATGACTGATTGTCGTGATGGCATGATAGCTTGGGATCTGGGCATTGATGTGTTTGATTATTGGTTTCAATGGGATACTGACGACTCCAGGCATGGAAACGTTTATATCAGGGTGGAGCAGTGGAAGCTAAAGGGAGGTTTACCCTTCTCACTTACTTTCATGTGTGGGCATGTGGTCATGTTGCGACATGGAGATTTCAGCTATCGATGTTTGCGCTTGGTTTGGGACCCTGGATCTCTGCAGTGGGCAAACCATTTGATGATGGATTGCTTGAGGGCAAGCAATCTTTTGGCAGCGAGGATTTGTAATGTCCCCGATATAATTGAATAATAAAAATTAAAATACCTTATTGTATGGCCCAAATTTAATAATAAATCTTTCGGGCCCTTTTATTTAATTAGTTTAGTTTTTGTATTGTCGGCCTGTTTGTAACCCTTCGGGAACTTTCCCGGAGCCCATATATATGGCCGAGTTAGTCATTGTTGTAGGGATGCGAATTTTGGTATTTTTCTCTATTGTGCAATTTCTTGTTGGAGTTTTGTTATCCGCCATTTTGGAGGTGAAAGACCCTCCCTATATGGTATTTGCAGTTTCGGTGAGATTCACCCCTCACCCTATTATGTTCTGTGTGCTCGTTCTGGATCTAGCAAATCTTGAATCTCATCATTGTTTACTTTCTCCAGTTGCATATCTATTAATCTAATATACATGCATAAGGGATTCGTAATATTCAGAATTCATTACTTATGGAAGACCAACCCTTCACCGCACACCCGCTGAAGCCCATTGTACGGTTATACCACCTTACATCACTCCTCCACCATACATCCCCCGCTGTACGTCACACCTCCACCGTACGTCCTCACTGTACCTTCCCATTGTACACCTCATCCCACCATACATCATCACCACCCTCACCTACACCGTACGGTTCCACAGCCTCACCGTACATAGCACCCCCACCTGCAACCTCACCTCCACCGTACACCGTCACCCTCACCGTACGGTCACACCTGTACATTTGCCCTCTTGCCGTACATTGACAAAGGAACATTACACAATTTTCTAAAATCCAATTTCTTACCCATTTTTTCAAAAAATCTTATACTTTTGGTTTGCCGATATTTTCCCCAAATGATTTTTGTTACTATGATATAAAGCATTGCAATTGTGGAATATGATTTGATAAGCTTTCTAAAATATTGAATTAACCCTACAAAACTCCTTGCCTCAATCACAATGAAATTCTTGGATCACTTCAAAATGGCTTTCACTTTTACTATTTGTCTGTTTGATCTATGTTACTTCATAGACTTAGTTAATATTTGATCTGACTTAGACAACTATTTGGTGTATTTGGTGACTTAGTTAATATTTGATCTAACTTAGACAAACTGATTATTTGCCTATGTAATCAGTAATATAAATATAAACAACAAAAAATTATTTTCTACTATTCACAGGTTAAACTCTATTTTATTTGCTCTTTATATCTCTATGCTATGGAAATGCCCCGAAGTTATTTTAAAAAATAGTTTTTGTCTCTTTTTCTGCAATTTTTTATGTTTTCTTTAAATCTGATTTTTTCCCCATTTTTTCAAAAAATCTTATACTTTTGATTTGTCGATTTTTCCCTAAACAATTGCTACTATGATTTGAACGCTTGATACCAAAGGAGCTTTACAAACATAGGTATAGTGCAGTGCAACCAAGGTGCAGTTACGTTGGTTTTGATTTTAGTAGTTGCTGGAGACGTTAAGTTGCCAAAGTTACGAGTGTGGCGATACATCTGCATCACATTGATGAGGAATCCTACATTTCAAAATAGATTCAAGTTTAATTGCTAGACTCTAATCTTACTCTACGGTATGAACTGAATTTTCGAGTCTGAAGACGAAAGAGTTAAGCCGATTCATTGGCTCAGTCTGCGCGACATCAAAACCGTCAGTGGGCTTGCGGTATGCTCTGTTCCCCGTGTAAGGCTGGATAGGGCCAAACAAACCCCTCATTTTGCCCCTACAACTACAGATTTAGAATATTTTTGTTGCAGTTGGTTTTCTGTAAAAGGACGATTTATACCCTCCCTCCCACTTTCTGATTTTGCACAATAATTTAAAATTTCTAGCGTGAGAAGATTATATTGAGGTATTAGTTCAAACTTCTTGTTTTTCTGCAGTAGATAGGATTTCTCTGACGAAATTGTCTCCAACAGCAATATCAAGAAAGCTTGGAATGAGAAACTTGTCAGGGAATGAAATTTTTCTGATTAAGTTAAATTTTAAGTATTTAATATAATTTTATTTAGTCGACTCTTGTGCCCAGTTTTCTCTAAGTCTCTGCCGGATCTACCTTGATTTGAACTCTTCACCTTGATGAGTCCAAGTTTGGCTACAATGGCATAAAGAGTGCAGAAATCTATGGCAAAGAGTACTGCCGTTCTGTGAAACAAGAAAGACGGCAGCCAATCTGTTGAAACCTATTGCTGGTATGAAACCCAATAATGTAAAGATTTGTTCATTTTGATGAAACTTAATCTTACTATTTTTAATTTTCTAGACTGTTAGATTAAACAGTTTAAGTTATAGTAGTCAAATACTAATGTATCAAGGTCTTGGTCTAATATGCTTAAGGTTTTAGTGCATTCCTGTTATACCATTCCGTCTTGAAACGCTAGCAGCTGTTGTGAAACCAGTCATTTTAAGAAATCTTCAATCTTACAAATATCAGCCCAAGCCAAACAGTAAGGTTTGTTTTTTTCGGAGAAATAAGTCACACTCAAACTGTGAGAAGGAATTTACTTTAAAAAAAACAGAGAACTTTAATCACGAGAACGGCTGGTAGCTCAGTACTAAAATACACATAGAGGTCAAGTCCGAGCTTCGAGGTTTGAACAGTAACTAGGATACAATCAGCCCCTTCCAACAAGGCCCACCGAATTAAGCATGTGTATTTCATTTCTGTCTGGAAATTAGGTTTTCTTACCTGGGTTTTAAGACGCGCTAATCAACTTCATTTTTCTACCGGAAGATTTTGTAAGCATCAAATTAGTAGTTATGGTCAAACAATTACCTTTTATTATTTACCCATTTGATACTCAAGGCCTACCCACTCACAGACATCTAATTTGGCGAACAGGGTGATATGACTCCCACTGTCACAAACCCCACAGCAATAAATATATTCACTTAAATGATCTGGTTATGCCGATTGGATTCTGGGATTAGTAACAAACAACCAACCAAAAGTAACCATAATGGCACAGGCTTTATAGTATGTATGATTACCATGCCGGGGGTACAAAATCCACACTGAGTGGCATGGTGGGTCACAAGTGCTTTCTGAACAGGAGAGAGACCTGTTTTGATAGTCCCCACCCCTTCAATGGTGGTCACTGACATACCATCGATAGAGCACAGAGGCCTGAGGCACGAATTCACAGGGCGCTGGTCACCTTGAGGATCAGATATTATGACCGTACACGCCCCACATCCTCCTTCCCTGCAGGGCATTTGCAGCCCCTTCAAACCCATCTCGTTCCTCAGAAAGTCACCCAGTATGCTCTTCGGATTCGGTTTCTGCACTTCCACTTCTTTTCCATTCACTACAAACTTCAATGAAGCTATTCCTCCTCCTCCTGGCATTCTTCTCTTCCGGCGTGGATGGTGCGGTGCTCTGTACTCTCAATCCCAGAGCTTTGAAGCTTTGAATACACTACCAGAGCTCTTCACGTCAAAGCTCTCCAATTGAAGCAAAAGAACATTAAAGATTAATCAGGACATTTATCTTACATAATTGGTATGCACTATGCAGTCAAAATTAACAGAGGGTGATAGGAATATTCTTATATAGTGATATCCATCAGAATTCTTTGGAGGTATGATGTAGTGGATGAGAATGGATAAGCTCTTCTCCAACTTTAAAGTAAACGTCTACTGTTTTTTTAATCATTCATGCTATATACAAGCCCAACAAGAAGAAGAAGATTGAATTTATCCTCCTGTTTCGAAGGAAAAAGCCGTCGGGCGAGATGCTCCCGACAATGAGGACAGTAGGACTCGCCAATAATTTAAGATTCCAATAAATTAAATAGATGACAAACAAAATACCCAGTTCACATCGAAAGTCTCACATGCTAATTTCCAATCACTTAACAATAATATTGTGGTGCGTATGAAATAAGCAATTTTCTTCCATTTACTTTTTTCAAATATATATTGACAAATAGTATATATTAATCTTAAAAAATTATAATAAGTAATATATATTATATATTATTATATTTAATAATATTTATATATATTATTTTACAAGGTTTATTATAAATATATAAATTTATTTTAAATATTTTAAAATTGTAGGATTAAGATATAATTGTTTCTAATTTTATATTATTTTTATATGAATTTTTAGTATGTTTTTTCTTATATAAATTTAAAAACTTTGAATTTAGAAACTTACAAGTAAATTTAAGACTTTTGAGTGCATTACTAATTTATCATTATTTTGTAAGTAGTGCATTACTAATTTATCATTATTTTGTAAGTACTTTTTTTAATTCAATATCTTATTGTAAAATAATATTTTATACATAATTAATATATTTTATATAAAAGAATTTATATTAAAATGTCAAATGAATCTAACTTATTGATTTTTTGGTCATTAAGATTTAAATCTTAAAAAAAAAAAATCAAATCAATGAGATATTTTTAATGTAGGAATAATATGTTATCATGAAGAAAAAAAATTCATTTATTTTCTATTATACAATTTTAATTAATTAAATATTACATAAAAATTATGTAATATTTTTTTGTATTAGAAATCGAGAGATCGAAAATCGGAGAGTTTATACAAAAAGAGATTACGGGAGGTAGAGCCTCAACTGCCAAACTGTGAAACCAGAGAGACTAAGCAAGAAGCATATACAGTTATCACCTAATCACAACAAAAAAGGGGGACGTTGAAGAGTATATAGATTATTATCAAGGGGCACTACTGTAGAACCTCATCTTGATCCTCTAGCAATGTGGTCCAACCTTGTGCTCCTTCCATCCAGACCACCTTCTTTCTCTCCAGGATCTGGGAGCACATCTCTATCTTGTTGAAGGGAGGAGGCCTGTTATCCTGTAGTTCCTTTATCAACTTCTTTATTGCATTATCAAAGGAGGTTTGGTTCTCTGCGAGCCTGGCCCATTCATAACCGTCTTGCATCTCATAGACAAACTTGGTTGCTCTATTGTCTTTGAGGAATCGTAGGAGTTTGTTCCTCTCAATGTTCATCAGAAAGCAAACCTACATAGCAATTTTGTAATGTGTGAGTTTTTTTTAAAAACCAGTAAGTTCCCTTGCATTGCCTTGAAACTTCTCCTCATTCCTAAGTTTCCAAATAAACTTAAGTATGAAGGAAGATAGAATTTGCCAAACTAGGTTAGCATCCTTCCTCAGTCCATGAATAAAACCAGTAATTATATCAAGAGTACATACATGTTCTGTGATAGAGATTCCAAACATTAACCAAATTTCTCTAGCAAAAGGGTAGTCAAAGAAAATGTGGTGCGCAGTCTCAGGTTTTTTGCAAACAGAGCATAGGTTGTATGCAGCCGATTTATTCCTAATAGGTAGTATGTCCAGTATAAGTTGTCACCTGAAGCATTTGACCTTAGGGGGGATGGCGGATCGCCATAACTTCTCAAAGGTTTTCTGCCATGCGTGGGGGTTATGGTCAACATACCACAGAGTATTAATATGATCGATCACCGAGGTATCATTATTGAGCAAGTTATAAATAGATTTGGCTTTGATCTTGGGGAGGGTGGAGCCATCCTTCCATAGGAATGTAAGGTACCTATGAGCGTCTACATGTGTGCTCCTAGGGAGATTAAAGGGAGTGCATGCATTTTTAATCATATTGTAGGTCCTCTTATGTGAAGTAGGGAGATCATACGTATTGCTAAGACTCTCCCAGCTGATAAGATTATCATGTTCTAGGATATCCATAAGATACTTAATTCCTTTATTGTGCTAGTACTTAGCAGAGCATCCTTGGGTTAAGGCAAGGGGTTTAGAGTTATGATATAGGTTCCACCATATTGACCTTTCACCGTGGAGGGTACTATCACAGTTAATGCTAGAGTTGTCAATAAGTCTACGCACATGCTCCCAAGCTTTCTAGATGGATTTAAACACCCAGGTGCCTTGGACAGACACAGGGAAACCACCTGCAATCAAGTCACTGAGCGGGAGGGCTTTCCAGGATTTGGCAGTCTTGGGAACACCATTTTGTATGTTGTTTCTAATGAGAATCTTCCAAGGTTCTTGTCCTTCCAATGTGTGGAATATCCATTTGGCCGCAAGGGAGATTCCTTGCAGCCTAAGATCCTTAAGGCCCAACCCACCAAGTTTTTTGTCTAAGTAGCACCAGGTCCATTTGACCGTGTGAGCTTTCCTTTTGCCCTTGCCATCAGACCATAGGAATCATTTGATAGCCTTTTGGATTTCAAAAACTTGGTAGTTGTTGAACATCCACACAAAAGAATAGTAAATACTGAAGGAGGAGAGGATTTTCTAGCAGACTTGAATCCTGCTAGCTAGGGAGAGGACCCTATTGTCCCACTTGTTGAGCTTTCTATCTATTTTTCCTTTGCCCCAGCTCCACATGTCTCTGAGAGAGGGAGATACAGAGAAGGGGATACCGAGGTATCTAACTATCTTGTTAGGTTCTCCCCATGCATATCCAAACTGCTGAAGCCAGTCCGGAGGTATATCTTCCCACCCAAGTAGAATGGATTTGGAGTTGGAAATCCGGGCGCCAGATGCTCTACCAAAGGTGTCAAGTTTTTGATTAAGGGAATCGATATTATGCCTAGAGAGCTTCAAGAACAATGAGGTATCATCGACAAACTGAATGTTGAGCAATTCAGAGTCGTCTGGCATCTTAATACCATGGATTCTAGGGGATAGGGTGTCATCTCTAAGGAGATAGTATAGGGCATATGATGCAATGACAAACAGTGCAGGGGCAAGGGGGCAGCTCTGCCTAATTGATCTAGAAAGAGGAATAGGCTGGGAAAGAGTCCCATTGACTTCGATCAGGGTCGACGCGTCTTTGAGGAGGATCCGAACATAATCACATAATTCGCTAGGGAAGCCAAAGGCTTTGAGCATCATGAGGATGAAGTCTCATTCCACCCTGTCATAGGCTTTCTCAAAGTCGACAAGGAACATGGTTGAGTCTTGGTTCAAGGTTCTGGCCCATTCCATGGATTCTCAGCTTGTTACAAGATTCTCCAAGATATACCTGCCTTTAATGAATCCAATTTGGGTAGAGCAGATGAACTTGGGAAGGATCTTCTCAAGGCAGGAGGCTAAGGCTTTGGCTAAGATTTTGTAGGAGACGTTGAGGAGGGTAATTGGCCTCCAGTTTTTTATGAGGGCTTTGTCCCCATCTTTAGGGATAAGTTTAACAATACCCATATTGATGAACTCCCCCAGGGTGCTAGTGTCAGGTGCTTCATTGTAAATACCATAGAGGTCATTAGTGATCCAGTCAATGTTGGTTTTGTAGAATTCAGCAGGAAGTCCATCGAGGCTTGGGGCCTTAGGCCTTATTATCCTTGAGAGCCTTAATGGCATCAGCAATTTCTTGCACGGAGATCCTAGCTTTGAGGAGGAGAGCTTCATCCTCAGAGATTCTATTTGGAATAATGGTACTACATTTAGTTTGAGCATCTTTTGAGGCCTCATTATCCTCTGAGGTAAACAGAGTCTTGTAAAACACTTTGAAGGCATCTTTGATATCATTAATATTTAGGAGTTTCATATCTTCTACCGTTATTCTGTCGATTTTTTCTTTGGTTTGTTTTAGTTTGAGAAGATTCAAGAAAATTTTGGAGCCTTTATCTCCAAATTTGAGCCAGTGATTACGGGTTGTGATGAAGGCACCTCTTATTTTAACTTGTTGATGTTTTTTGAGGATATCTCTAGCCTCAGAGACCCGTTTGGCCAAGGTAGGGGAGGAGGGTTGCATTTGTATTTCTTGTTCCAGAGAGTGAAGTTGATGAGTAAGGGTTTTCTCTAGGGCTCTAAAATCCTTGACTTTTTTTTGGCCAATGGTTTGGAATAATTTCTGCCATGAGGAAATGTTCCTCTTCCATCTGAGAATGTGGGATTGGGGATGTTGTGGCTGCAAGTTGAAGAGTCTAATTATTTTGATGGCATTTAGGACTTCCTCATCCTGCAGTAGGTGGTGTTGAGCAAAAATTTCTTATTGCGAGAGTAGTTAGGGGTGATGGAGTTTCTAGTGTTAATGATGGCTACGATAGGAAAATGATTAGAAAGGATTATTGGTATGACAGCCACCGCGTTCCCAAATTGATTAGGGGAGAAGGAGAAGAAGTCCTTATTAACATAAAACCTATCTAGATTGGAGTAGATTCTATTAGTGCCTTGTTGAAAGTTGCACCAAGTGTACCATAGGTTAGGGGTATCATATTTGGTGCCTTCCAGGGGGTCAAACAGCTGCAGTTGTTGTTTAAACCTACCCCATTGAGGTTTTTCTAGACTCTTCAATTCAAAAGGAAGGTCCCCAGCCTTGTCATCTTGGTGTTCAGTCATGTTAAAGTCTCCAGCCATGACCCAGGGGATATTTGGGAGGGATGTTAGCCAAATCCAGAGGGACATTCTTTCCTTATAGTCTTTAGGTGCATATATGGAGCATATGCCAAAGCAAGTTCCTCTAACATCTAATGTAGCCCAGGCCACTCTATTACATGGGGAAGTTCCCTTATCTCTAAGGTAATTTGCCCATTTAGGGGCTATAAGAAGGCCAACTCCTCCCTTTCCTCTCAGGTGGTTGGTGCAAATTTTGATTGCATCTCTCCAAATGAAGTTGAGTGTGGTGTCGAGAGAGAACCCAACAGCTTTAAGTTCTTGTAGCATCAAAAAATCTAAATTTTTATGATAATCCAGAAATCTTTTAATAACAAATTTCCTGTCAGGCGACTCAAGGCCTCGAATGTTCCATGATATGTACTTCATTAAAGAAGAGGATTAAGAAGGGTCGGTAGGGAGAGCGTGTTGATATCCAGGCTTCTTCTTGTTTTTGGAGCCCATAGGTCTACCTTTCTTTTTATTCACGGAGTATCCTTTCATAAGGTCCTCATCATCTTCACTAATTTCTGACAACTCAGCTTTATTATCTAGATTTCCTCCTATGTCGGACCCAGACAACTGGGAGCCTGGAAAGCCAAGGAGCATCGTGCTAGACCTAATGTCATCTAGACCCTTATTGGCATAAATAACTTCTATAACATGAGTGTCCTCTATTTCATTGAGCATAGATGCAGTCGAGGGGTTGGTGGTGCTAACATCAGAGGTAAGTCCTGCAAGTGAAGAGGAGACCGTTTGTTTGGGGGTTCCAGATCTGAGAATCATCTTTGTAGGGTTATCACTTATGCTAGCATCATCAGCACCACGAGTAGGGTTTTCCAGATTTTTAACCATGTTTTTAACCACAGAATTTACTGAGGTTTGGGAAGTTGAAGGGAAGTCATTGGTCAATGGGGGGGAGTTTACTATTAAGGGCCAATTGGTTGGTATTTTGGACATTAGAGCGCCTATGGTTTAGGGCATTATGATGGGCAATTTTGTGTCTTCACTTTCTTGAATTAACCACTTGAAAGTAGTCGGAAGGCGATTCTTCAGGACCTTTTGAGGGGTCGGAAACAGGGATGAGGGGTTCAGGGACCAAAGGTGTGTGGTCAATATGCATTAGATTTACTTCATTAAGATTGGTGTCGGGTGTCGATATCTCTTTGTTAGCAGAGTGCAGGGGAGTTGAGTTTAGGTCATTATTGGTTTTAGGGTTTATTGAAGTCTCGGCTAAATTATTCTTTTGTTTCCTATGATTGATGATTGGGCAGTTTTTACGAATATGCCCTTCTTTCTTGCAGAGAAAACGGGCATTCAATCCTCCAAGCATTTCAACAGGACAGACGAAGGTATCTCCATTAATATTTAGGTTTAAACACGGAGGGATGTCAATTCCAGACTTAATTGAAACAAGCATTCTTGCATCAAGATTGGGCACCAAACGAGTAGTCTCATCAATCTGAATTGTTTTGCCAAACAGTTCCATTATTTGGGGAAGAAAATGCCAAAGAAAGGGAGGGACATCTTTAAGGATGACCCATCTGGGAGAGGATAGTGCAAGCACTTCCTCATCAACTGCCTCTGGAGACCAGGCTAGGGCTCGAAAGGAGGTATTCCTAACCGTCCAATATTGGCGTTTGAGGGCTTCCAGTTGGGATTCATGTGTGTTAAAGAAAATAAGGTAAAGGCCTCTCTGTATTTGCCTATAGAACGAAATTTTAAGCCCTAATTTCAAATTCCAAAGATTATTAAACCAATCATCTAAGAATTTCCTAGGTGGGCATTTTTGGATATCAACACAAGCAAAAAAGATGGCAGTGTCACATAGCCTAAGTTTTTCCGAGGCAATTTCATTCAACATTTCAATATTTGGTGAAATGTAGAAGGAGTCTGTGGTAATGCAAGGGCACTTACCATCCTTACTGGGTCCTTCGTCTGCAGGAGCCTTAAGGAATTGCACCGACGAGTGGACTCCATTTGCAGGCGGGGCAATGGTCTCTACAAATGATTTTTTTAGGGTTGGGTTTGTCTGAGTGGCAGATTTAGGGCCATTAGTGGCACCTCCATCTGACTCTAGCTCCATTGGAAACTAGGGTTGGGTCACACGGGTTGAGCAGATGGGCGATGGAGTTAGGCGTAATTAAAGTTGCAAAGCATTTAAACCACAAAGTTTTAAAGAAAAGCAAGTGGATGGGGTAGAGAGCGCAAACCGAGTGGAGGAGATTAACTCCTCCACATTAATGTCGAGGTTCCCACGTCATTGCCTGAACGCCTCGATTCTGCTTCCGCCTTTAAGGAGAAATCACATCAAGGCCGAAAATTTGCAGTCCTCCAAATTATGTAATATTAATATTTATTACTATCAAATATAAAAATATAAATATATAAGCTTGTAAATAAAATTTTTAAGTAATTTATATAGATTTTTATTGGCTAGATGATTTAAATTACTAGTAGTATTTATATATTACAAGAATTGTATTATACTATGACAAGATGTGCCATGATAAAGACTTTTTATTAGACAAAATATTCGTCTAATATTTTAATTTTGAATATGGATATTTTTAAATACTAAGCATAACCATATGAAGTCATGTAGACAACATCGTTTATGACCTTTACAATTTTATATTTATAAGACAATTGATTTTCTTTTAAAATTGATATAAAAAATAATTTGGTAAAGACTTGTAGACAATGACATTTATACATTTGTACCCTTTATAATGTTATATTTATAAAATATAATTGATTTATTTATTTTTTTAAATGAATATAAAACATAATTATATGAAGTTATGTAGACAACATTTATGACCTTTGTAATTTTATATTTATAAAAAAAAATTGATTATTTTGAGAGAGAGAGAGAGAGAGAGAGAGAGAGAGAGAGAGAGAGAGAGAGAGAGAGAGAGAGAGAGAGATCTTTTTTGAAGTGCCTATTTTTAAACCAATTTGTTATGCTACTTAATTTTAGAAAAAATAATCTCAAATTTAAAGACAGATATGCTAGTTAAGATATAGAAGCATTAATTATTTTTTTGTGTTTTTTTAAGACTTTTTAATTTATTCATTTATTTTAATTTATGTTTGAGTTTTACACGAGTGTGTGTATAACATTGTCATTACTTTCATTCATTTTATCAGATTATGTTAGTTGTATATTTTTATTAAAAATATTATTTTATGTTTTTAATATTAAATATCAGATAAAAGCATTACAGTAGCAAGCTGGGATAGATCAACACAGTTCATTTCACCAATTCACATAGTTCATCTACCACAAAAGGACTATAATTCACCTATTCTTTGTCCCATATACACATTAGAGTGGTTTGACATACACTAGATATCAAAGTATGCACAAAATGAGAGAAGTTGATTACAAGATATATCCATCCCACGCAAATATTATAAACTACACAAACTAGAAAAAGTCATCCTCAGGAGCAATTATGCCAATGATCTCTATCCACGCGGTCCATCCTACAGGCCCAACCATCCATAAAAGTTCCTTACTACTGGGATGTGTTCTAGCATCTATGGTGCTTACCTCCTCCTATTTGCATTCAACTCCCTCATAAAGTTGTGAAGAATAATCTTGAAGGGGGATTTGCCCATGAGAAGCCATGAGAGGCTTCCCACTTAAACACTCTGGCTACGCCATCAATCATGAGTTCTTGAAATTTCCTCCTGGACAGCTTCATCACCACCATTACCTACCAAGAAACATCATGCAAGATGAGTCTCCTTGGAGACTCAGTAAGAGATCTGCTCCTATCATTAAATATACTGTCATTTCTAATCTTCAAGATGGCCCAAAGGATGTTAGTTGAGAGAACATACCAAAAAAAATTAAATTATTTCTTGAACTTAATAATAGAACCACTCAGAATATCAATTACACCAATATTGTCTCCAATCACAAGCCCAAATAAGTTCCAAACTTCTCTAGCAAAAAAATAATCAAAGAATATATGAGAGGCAGATTCTGGAAGCTTACAACAGTTACAAACATTAAGGTCGTCATTAGTTTGTTTAATGGGAAGTCTATTCAAAAGCAATTTCCACATAAAAAAAAATTATTGGGTTCAACAGGAGAGTGCCATAACTGGGTACAACATTTTTGTCATATCTCTTGGGGAATGGTGGGGTACCAAGATCTTGACAGGTGGTTCAAGATCTCTCTGTTGTTAGATAAACTTGCATAAATGGTTTTAGTTTTGATAGAGTGTAGGGGTGAGCCGTCAATCCAAGTGAAGGAGGTAAAGGGGTGATGAGTTGACACATTGGCATATTTTTATCCTTAGAACTCTTAAGCTTTTGTCATATTTGACTTACATAATAGTAAGGATGTATCGGAAGTTTACTATATGTATTTCAGATGTTAGCCTAAACCTATTAAAACATGTTTTGGCTTTGCCAGTTTATTCCTGCAGCCATGTTATTCATTCATGTTGCCATGCGGATTGTTTAGGGCAATATCATGTGTGAAATAAATAGATGTCCTGATTAATTAAAATATGTATGTATGTTCTTGTATGTTATTTCTTTTGAAGTGCAGGGAATAAATGATGTTGCAGTGGAAGCTCACCTATCATGCCAGTTGCAGGAAGAGATATTCAAGGAGATGACTAAAAGATAGAACAACAAAGATGTTGAAGAGCGTAAGGAATGATATAGGAGAAGCAATCACACGATACTACTGATGTCTAACTCAAGTGGACATTGGTGTTGTAAATACCGCCACAGTATGTTATGACTATGGTTCAGTTTAGATCCGCATTTTCTATAGCTTAACTCCAGCTATCTCCTTTCTCGATTAGTTATTCGCCTCTTCTCTTCGGCGTGATCTGTGTTGATTAAAGTAGATGATTTCTTTTAAAATAAGCTATTCATCTCTTCTCAAATGTTAAATAGAAAAGAGAGAAAGCAGAGCAGAGGATTTTGAAAATAAAGTTACAAGTGTTTTTGAGTTTCTTTTTATGTTGAATCATGTAACAACTTCCGAAGAACAATGAATAAAAATATGTTATTCTGAGAACTTAGAGTTGTTTTTGGGAAGCCAGGAATCACTCATCCAAGGGGCCCACTTGGTGAGTGTTCCTGTGCATTTGTTAAGCTTAGTTTTCTTCTTTAGCTACAGTAGGCATTCTTGCATTGACTGTTCCTGCAGCCATTGGAAACAGATCCACTGACTTTTCCAGCAGCCAAACCAAAATAGAGTAATTTATGTTTATCAGCATTGAACTTAGCCGGTATTTCTTGAATGAATTTATGTTAATGCAGAAGTTTTCCTGTAGCATTTTAATAGTTTCAATCCTTTCTTATCTTTTCTACATAATGTTAGTTGCTATAGTAATGCAGAGTAGTTGTTGCAGGAACTTAGTGCATATACAATGCAGACCCATTTCAAGTATTACGTCCCTGGGTTGACAATCAAATAAACACTAGCTATAGAAATAGTGACTTTACCAAGTGAATGTCCAAACTTCAGGTTGAGACTTCAGCTAGAGTCATTATTCTTATTGTTGGGTTGAACATTTTTGGCGTCATTGTCGGGGATGGTGTCAAACTAAGAACCTGTTATGGTTATTGTCTTTTCAGTTTTCAGTTAATTGTTTTTCTGGCATACCTGATTGTTCGAAAAAAAATTATGAACCTGCATGCATAGGCGAAGAAGAGATGTTCTAGGTAGATTTCTACCCAGTCATCCTAATCATGCATAAATTAATTCCCTAGATATAAATCCTTTTATTGAACTTTATCAAACCCCAGAGAATTTGAACCACCTTGAATCTGAATTTCCAGAAGGCAGCCTTCAGTTCCTCTTTGGACCCCAAGAAGAATAATTTCATATAGTAACTCCCCCCACAAGTTCAATGCAAGGAAACCCACCTCCTGGTGGAAATAATCCACCACCACCTTTGGACCGAACGTTTGAGTTCCCCATATCTGATCAGAATGATAATGCTAATCTCAAGAACATTCCAACTTCTTCCCTCCCTAAATTCTATGGATTAGTGACAGAGGATTCAAACAAATTTCTGTTTGATTTTGATGTTCTCTGTAAGAGTTTTGATTATACTACAGATGCCCATAGACTCAAAATATTTCCTGCCACTTTGAAGGAATCATCTTTAAGATGGTTTATGAGCTTGGGTAGTAGCATAATCAATACATGGGATGAGATGAAACGGTTGTTTCTTGCAAAGTATAAAGATTATTGTAGAGGCATTGATCGTCATGGGGATGATATTTTTAGAATGACACAAAAAGAAGATGAGAGTCTTGAAGATTATCTGGAAAGGTTTCTGTTTAGTGTCAAAAAGTCCAAGCATAGTACTCTAAATGAAGATTCCCTCAAGTTGATATTTTTTAGGGGAATCAGTGATGACTGCACTGATGCTTTGGATCTTATGGGAGGAGGTGACATTACACTGAAATAGGACAAATTTGTAAGAAGTATTCCAGATCTGCTTCTAAAAAGAACAGGCGTTTCAAGCCAGGAGTGCCTTCATCAACATCTAGTACTGGAGTTTCTAGAATGGAACTTATCCATTTGTTGAAGGACTTTAAGGAGGACATCATAAACAATATGGCTACTTAGTTGGATACACTCTCAGCTAAGAAGAAGCATGAAGAAGCTGATGCATTTCTTGCAAAATTTTGCCCTCATTGTAGACAACGGAAAAAGGATTGCAAATGTAAAATGGTTGCAAATCTTGAGATTCCTAACTTCAAGCCAATACAAGGTGAGGATGAACAAGTTTTCTATGTTGCTCAAAGAAGGTCAAATTTCCAAAGATAAGGTATGCCTCCGGATCCACTTTCTTTTCCTGGTTATAGTGGAAATTCTTATGTACCAAATAATCAATGGCAATCACCATATGCTCAAAATTTTGGTAATTATCCAAACTGGTATGGTTCTTAAGGCCAAGAATCATTTTGCTAATCAAATGCCACAGTGGCAACAACCACAAGGAAATTGGTATCCACCTCAGGGCCAAGGGAGCCAGTTTCAAACGAATTGGCAGCCTACTCCTCAATGGAGGGGGAGTCAACCATGGACTACCCAATCTTCTGGATATCAACAACCTATTCAATAGCCACAACCGCCTACAATAATGCCTCCCCCCGCCGCCACTGTTGTCCCACCTAAACCAATGCAGTTGCCCACTCGGCCAATGCCAAATCCTAATATTAAATCTCAGCAACAACAATTTAAGCTTATTCAGCAGACCTTAATCAATACCCAACCTATTCTCTATCTATAAGTGATATTCACCTCCAATCCGGGACAACTCTGCCTAATCCATCTCATCCAGTTATCACTGAGGTACAAGAAGAACAAGAAATCTCTAATCCAACAGCTACAATACCTCAGAAGCATAGATTACCACCATTTCCCTAGAGATTGCAAGAAAAGGAAGTTCTTACAGAATAGGAGCAAGGTTTTGGTATCATAGATCAACTGAAACATGTTTGTGTTAAAATTATATTGTTGCAAGAAATAAAAGATGTTCCTATATACAGTAAGGCACTTAGGGAGGCATGTCTAAAAAAACCTGGCAGGAAGAAGAAGAATCCGCAAACGGTGCATGTGATGGGTCAACTAGCAAATATTATGCCAGGAAAGGTTTCAATTCCTAAATATTCTGATCCTGATAGTCCTATTGTGACTATAGTCATTAATGGTAGCCAGATAAGGAATGCTTTAGTTGATTTAGGGGCAGCCATTAATGTGATGACAAGAGAAGTAATGCAACAACTTGAAATCAATAGTCTTAGGCCTACACCTACAGTCCTACAACTTCCTGATAGCTCTACAATGCGACCTGATGGTATGATTGAAGATGTGGTTGTTATTTTGGATTCTTGGGAATACCCTACAGACTTTATGATTCTATCTCCAAAGGCGACACTGAGAGGATATCCAGTGATTTTGGGAAGACCTTGGCTTGCAACGGCTGATGCATATATTGGATGTAGATCAAGGGATATGACTATTTTAGATGGGAACTCTACAAAAACATTAGCTTTTTATTCTCCTGCTTAGCCCCAGTTTGATCAACAACAAGTCGTTTGGCCTACTTTGGGAGAAGAATCTAAGGGAGTAGACTCTATTAATCACCTTATGATGATTAATCGAGAGTCATTCATGCAATTACATGATGAAGACTCAATTCTTTATAAAATTCTGACAAATAAATTAAAACAAGAACAACAATTGCAGGAGTTGGTACCAAATATTGTAGATTTAGACTTTCCTGTAGACACCGGTATATTGCATACTCTATTGCCGTAGGAAGTCTGTACTTCTCATTTTTCTGATATATCTTAGATTGATCTTACTATCAAAAGAGAAGTTGATTTGTATAAATATTTGAATATCAATAGTGATCTTGCAGATACTCAAAAAGTAGCACTCGTGGACTTGCTTAAATGTCATAAACATGCCTTTGCATGGGATTACAAGGACATGCATGGAATAGATCCAACAGTTTGCACCCACCATATCTATATAAAAGAAGAATGTTTCCCACTCAGACATCCACAAAGAAGAATCAATCTTGCATTAAAAGAAATAGTTAAAGAGGAATTGCAGAGTTAAAGGTTGGGTTTATCTATCCTATCTCTGATAGCCAATGGGTACCACCTTTGGTAATAGTTCCTAAGAAAGGAGTAAAATGGAGGGCAAGTGTTGATTATAGAGCTTTGAACTTAGCAACAAGAAAAGATCATTTTCCATTGCCATTTGTGGATCGATTATTAGACTCTTTGGCTAGGAAGAGATACTTTTCATTTCTTGATGAATTCAGTGATTACAATTAGATTCAAATAGCCCCAAAGGACCAAGAAAATACCACATTTACTTGTCCTTGGGGAACATATGCATATTTTGTTTTTCCTTGTGGATTGTGTCATGCTCCAACCACTTTTCAAAGAGCAGTGATCAATATATTTTCAGATATTTCTCAAGACATCATGGAAATTTATATGGATGACTTTACAAGTTATGGTTCTGAATTTGATGAAGCATTAGGGAACCTGAAAAAAGTTTTGCAACGGTGTGAAGACTATAGTTTGTCATTAAACAGTGAGAAGTGCTTCATAATGATGCAGGAAGGAATAGTCCTTGGTCATCATATCTCTATAAAAGGAATACAGGTTGACCCAACAAAGATTGAAGTCATTCAGAATATCAATGCACCGGTAAAGCAAAAAGATGTAAGAAGTTTCCTTGGTCATGCTGGATACTATAGAAGGTTTATCAAAGATTTCAGCAAAATTGCAAGTCCCTTGTATTCTCTACTTATCAAGGATATGGAATTTAAATGGACTTTTCATGCAATGAAACTTTCTTGAAGCTTAAGCATGCTTTGACCCAAGCACCAGTTCTTAAAGGCCCGAATTGGTCTTTACCATTTCAAATTCATACAGTTGCATCTGATTATGCAATAGGAGTAGTCTTAGGACATAAGATTGATAACTTGGAAATTGCAATATATTATATTAGAAAGAACTTGTAGGGGCCTGAGTTAAATTACACAGTCACTGAAAAGGAGATGTTAGTAGTTATATATGCACTCAACAAATTTAGGCACTATATCACAGGGTATCCCATATTTGTGCATACTGATCATACTGCAATCAGATATCTCATGAATAAGCCTTCAATTACTGGTAGATTAGCTCACTGGTTATTGTTGATGCAAGAATTTGATATCACAGTTATTGATAAACCAGGAAAATCCAATGTGGTTACAGATTATCTTTCAAGACTTTAGTTACAGGAAGACTCTATAACCATAGATGATGTTTTTCCGGATGAACATATATTCCTTATACAAGCCCACACTCCCTGGTATGCTGATATTGCCAACTATTTAGCTGTTGCTAAAATGCCACTTCATTTCTATCCTAAGGAAAGAAGGTTGCTAGTAGAGAAAAGCTTTAACTTCTCATGGATTGTTGATTGTTTGTTTTATACTAGACCTGACCAAGTCATGAGAAGATGTGTAAGAGAAGATGAAACATATGATATCCTGCATGCATGTCATGATGAGCCGTGTGGAGGATATTTTGCTACTAAAAGAACAACACTCAAAATACTGAATACATGATACTATTGCCCCACATTATATAAGGATGCAACACAGTATACAAGAAAATGTGACAGATGCCAACACATGGGGAGACTTACTAAATCTGATGAGATGCCATTGTATCCACAAATATTGGTTGCACCGTTTGATAAATGGGGATTAGATTTTGTTGGCCCAATTGCTCCACCTTCTAATGACAAATCCTACATTTTAGTATGTACAGTTCATTTAACCAAATGGGTGTAGGCTCGTGCCATGACACATGCAAGAGATAATAAGGTGGCTGAGTTCCTTTATGAGGAGATATTTACAAGATATGGAGTACCAAAGGAAATTGTATCAGACCAAGGCACACAATTTACTTCAACATTGATTGCAGCCTTGGTCAATGAATATAATATTGTTAGGATTCTCAAAGATACTGAGAGAGGGGGGTGAATCAATATCTGACCGGTATGTAAATTTACTTGAATTATAACATAAAAAACAATTCAAAACTGTGTACCGATAAACTAAAAATATTGCAGTAAAGAAGAATAATAACCACAACATAAGAGACACACCATAACACAATATTTTAACGAGGAAACCCAATGTGGGAAAAACCTCGGTGGGATTTGTGACCCATAATATTCACTTACTGGCCAATAAGGGAATATTACTATTTACAATTGGGGCCTGCACATGTAGGAAGGCCAAGTGCCTAGAGCTCACCGCTCAGTTACAAAAGAAGTCACACTGACTTACAAAATTGGATTATACAAATCCAATGTCTTGTACTTCTTCAAATCAACATCTACTATGCCAGATTCAGTACCGGTTTAAGCTTTGCAATATACATAAACCCTTATCCCAATAATTCGCGCATTAGGTCTGCTATATTCTTTTCATACTTCACTTCCTAAATGATCTACAATGATCTCATACTTATATGAGTCATGTTACAATCCGCCAAGTCAGCTTACAAAAGATTTTTCAATTAATTACAAAATATATTTATACAAAATTCTTGTCAGCCAGGGTGCCAGTAATCTTCCTTTTTGGTGCCGGTGATCTATATGCCGGTGTAGAGTCTGTCGGTGTCGGTGCCTGTGTCTGCCTGCCGGTATCACATGATTGTAAGGTTGCCATCAATGATAATACCTTCAATCACCTACAATTTCTCATTGGAGTGTGCATTTACCAACAAATATAAGGCACAAAAAATCTACCCCATAACATCCACAAGCTAATGGACAAGTAGAGGTTACAAATAGGGAGCTTGAGGCTATTCTTACCAAGACAGTAGTTGCTCATACAAAAGGCTAGTTTCATAGGCTTTCAGAAGCAATTTGGACATACAGAACAACTTGGAAGACACCAATTGGTTTTACACCTTTTGAAATGGTGTATGGAAAAGTAGCAATGATGCCTATTGAGTTTGAGCATAAAACTCTAAGGACAACTTTGCAATTAAATATGACACTTTCTAAAGCACAAAAGGAATGTATTCAACAATTGAATGATTTGGATGAATGGAGAAAAATGGTTGTCCAACAGACAAAACTGATACAAAATAAGAGGGCAAAGTGGCATGATAAATAAATGTTACCCCTATATTTTTGTTCGTGCCTAAAGCCTCATAATCAGCTAAAAATCAGTTATTGTTAATGTTTTAATGCTGAAGTTTTTATAGCCAAACTCTATGTCGACTGAGAAATTTTAATTGTTTTATTTTTGGGTTACCCATATACCCAAACAATTAAATCCTAAGTTTTATGTGTCTCATGCAAAGATGATTTCTAGGTTATTCTCTACTCAGCTTATTTATTCTACAGTTAAAATTTCACAAGAAACAGAGCTTTCAGTAAAAAGTTATGCAGGTTTTTCTATGGCAACCCAAAGGAACAATTATCATTGAATTTGAATCTTGAACCTACTTAGGTTCAAAAGGTTCAATGCGCAGCCAAATATGAAAACAAAGTGATAAATCAAATATAATGTGGGTGCAATTTGTGTTTTTGAACCTTCTGATTGAACCCTGCAAGTTCAAAAGGTTCAAGCGGTTCAAAAAGTTCAAAGTTCAAATTTCGGGTTCATTGTAATTTTTGGTCTTTGAACTTGAACTTTGAACCTTCTTTCGTTCAAGCACGCAGGTTCAAGCCCACAGGTTCAAGGTTCGATTTCAAAAGTTCAAATTCAGAATTCAAAGATTCATCAGATGTAGGTTCGAGGTGTGTGAGTTCCAAATTTCAAAAAAAAGTTTAAAAATCCAATAACATTGGCATGGCTAATGTTTGTAATTTTCAATGTAATCTAGAACCATGGATTTTCTGAGACAAAAAAATCAGTCTCGGTGCGGGGGGCATAACGTTTAATTGAACCATTGGATCGTGCTAAATTTTTACGCCGAGAGGCGTTCCTACAGTCACAGCAGGGGGGGAGTGAAGGCATCCGTGTATACACTAAAGAAAACGGAAACCTGATGGCGGCCATGCATTGTAACGGTTACAAATAAAAAATGGAATGATCTGTAATGGAAGGTGAGGCGCTTCAATAAAAAAGATATACGGGAAATGGAAGAGTCATTTGGTTGGTCCAGTCTGCGTATGAGAGCATGCGGGATGCTTTCAGAGCAGGGACGAAAAGCCTTAAGAGCATCGCTGGGTTTTCTCTGTTTGATACCTGCTATGATTTGTCAGGCCTCACCACAGTCAAGGTGTCGACGCTGGTCTTCCATTTCGACAGGGGGGCCCATTTGTCTGTGCCTGCAAACAACTATCTCATTCCTGTTGATAGTTCAGGGGTTTTCTGCTTTGCATTTGCAGGTACCACGGGCGGCCTCTCCATTATTGGAAATATTCAGCAATAGGGATTCTGAGTGGCTTTTGACATGCAATCCAACCGTGTTGGGTTTGCTGCCGGTTCATGCTCCTGAACAATTTCAACTCTTATCTATCTTTTATTAGTAGACCTAATGAAGAATGTGTTTTTGGGGATCTACATACATTTCTTTATGTATCTCTTCTCCATGCCCATTTTTTTTTATTCTATTTTTCAGTATTAGTATATGAATATTAAAAATCAAGCATACTGAAAGTGCTTTTCAGTATTCCAAACATATTCAATGTTATTGGCCTCTGATTTTTAGATTTCTTACTACTTGATGTCAAATGGTATTATAAATCAAAATGGATGTTTTTTAAAAAATTTAACCCTAGGGCAATTTTGTTGGGATTGAGTTGTGTTAAAACAAATTATATCTGTTCTGAATGTTTTCAATTTGAGTAGTGATTTGCTGAATTTGTTTTCTAGAGCACAAATAAAAGATGGCACACTCAGCATGCACTGATCACTAGTCCTATCTAGATTGCTCAAAAGTTTTGTGCCCACTATTTAAAGTTATTGAACCTTTATTTAAAGTTTTACATAAAAAAGTTGGAGGCTGGAAATTTGTTATTTTCTCAATCTTTGACTGAGTAGCCAATAGAGTAGCCAATATGTTGAGTGAAGGGCTTATGGAGATCTTTTGTTGGATGTATTAGATTTGTAGATGATGTTTTGTGATGTACTTTCTTTTTCTGATTATCAATGAAGGGACTACCTTCATAATGATAGATGTTTATTACAAAAAAAAAAAGAAAAAAGAGTAGCTAATAGAGTCGAAGCTCATTAAATTCTTCACATTAAATGGTATGTCTTACAGTTTCTACAAATCTCCAAACTCAATAGATTTCAACGAAATTTTTCAAGAGTTAAATTTTCATGCTCTATATCTCCATTGTTGTTAAATCAAAAAAAGTTCTATGAAAAAACACGTTTTGCAAATCTGAGATTTTTTAAAGTGTTGTTTTGTGTAGAGATTAGTCTGTACCAATAGAAATAGGATATGCAAATGGTAAACATTCGAAGCAAATAAAATAGAAAAATCAGTTTGCTAAGATTTTCATAGAATGTTAAAACAAATAACTTTTATATTTGGCAAGTTATTGTTGTCTAAATAAAATGTTATTATTGTTAATTATTTTTCTTTAAAAAAATTAAGAGAAGTCATAGTGATAGAAAAGATAAGGAAATAATCATAATTTTGAATTTAGAAGCATCCATAAGATTTTCTATGTTTCTAAATATTAAACATAAAAATATAATGTTTCTAAATTCAAAAAATCTAAATTACATGTTTAGCAAAATATTTCAAAAATAATATTTAATTTTCATTTTAGAAATATCAAAACTTAAAATTATGCTTCTAAATTTTAATGGATGTTTCTAAATTGAAAGAAACAATGTTACATACACATAAATATTATTTCAATGAACTTCATAATTTATATGTTCAAGTGATATATTGCAAGAATTACTATATTAAATATTTAGTATCAATTAAATATCAAAAACTTTTCATTTTCATAGAGTGATAAAACAAATAACTTTTATATTTGGCAAGTTATTGTTGTCTAAATAGAATGTTATTATTGTTAATTATTTTTCTTTTAAAAAATTAAGAATAGTCATATGATAGAAAAGAAAAGGAAATAATCTTAATTTTGAATTTAGAAGCATCCATAAGATTTTCTATGTTTCTAAATATTAAACATAAAAATATAATGTTTCTAAATATAAGATTTTACTTATTATTTAAATATTTTAAAAAAAAATTATTAAATGTTTCAAATTATTTCATAAATCTTAAACCCTCAATTACTTTTTTTGTAAAATTATTATGACGGATAGGATTAGAGTTAGGGTTTGACAAGCTCTCAATTAATATTTTGGTTTAATTACAATTAGGGCTACAATTTAATTTTTAGTGAGGTTAGGGTTAGAATAAAGTTTTCAAAGAGTGTTAGTGTTAACTTAAGGTTAAGATATGATTAGGGTTAAGGTTTAGGGTTTAATCATAGTTAGATTAGGGTTATATTCGGTATTAGATATAGTAAGAGAGTTGGGATTATGGTTATAATTATAATCCAACCCTAATTTAATAGTAATAGTAATTTTAACCCTTAGGTTTAGTATTAGGGTTATGTTAGACATACATTTACTATTATTAGGGTTCAATTAGGGTTAGGATTAGGAATTTTGGTTTAGTATTAGGGTTATCTTAGTGATATATTTATTAGTATTAGGGTTCAATTAGGGTTAGGATTAGGAATATAGTTTAATTAGAGTTTAATAATGATTAGAGTTTAATTGACATGTAATGCCCATACCCTAGTTAGACTTGTAAAACCCGTTTGACCATGATTGACTTCCTGTGTGGCATTCTTGAATGGTAGATTAACCGATATGCAATGTGTAGTTTAGATAATACAGATAAATTGTGCATACTTATTATTGTGATTTTGCATCGATTCTCATGTAAATGTAATTGTTTCCTAACCCTTGAGATAAATCTTGAGCTAACGCCTTCATTGAATATGTATATGTATATGTGTGCTTGTATGAATTCTTGGGTGCAGGAGATTGTAGGTACAACACCGCTTAGGGCAAGGTTCATCTCCTTTGGGATTTGCAAGGTTGAGTATGCCTCATTCATCTTTGGAATTCGAATTTGGTGATCATATAACTCTCGTCTTGCCTTAGCCATGGTTAGGTGAGCATCATGTGTGGATTCGTGGGGCTTGCTTTTCATTGGGATGCGTGTCGAGAGATTGGAGGACTCCCTCGATTTGTGTGCCATGCGCGAGGTAAGTGAGGTTTGTGATCCTAAGTATTAAATTCAAATTTATGAGTAGACGAGCACATTAGAAATTTAGAAATTTAAATGGGTAGCTTCTTTTATATGATTAATCATTAATTTAAGAGATTGCCTTAAATTATTAATGTAGTAGGCTTAAGGTATTTAACTGGGGTTAGTGTGCTTATTTGCGCATTTGTAACATTTATGTATTTGTAGTTGAGAAATTAGAATAAATAAGACTCTTGTACTAGATTAGTCATGTATTTAAAAAAAATGTCGCTTTATTTTGTTGTAGCGAGTTAATTTAATAGTTAATTTTAATAACTACGATTTTAATAAATTATGCGTTTTGGAAAGGAAAAATTTAAAAGTCAATTGAGAAATAGAAATAAATTAATCATTTTCGCATGTTGGGAGAAAAAGGGTAAATTTTATTATTTAAAAGGAATTAGTTCCATTTTACTTGTAAAGTGGATAAAGTATGAAAGTTCGATTTTTAGAAAATTAAATTAATCAAAATATAAAGTGTTGGCTAAAGTGATATGAGGAAAATTTAAAAAAATTAGAGTGGAATAAGAGATGGAAGCTTTTAAATTTTAAAAGAAAATGAGTAAGGAGGAAAGGAATGACTCCCATTGGGATTTTCATCTATTTCATTTTAAAAATAAAATGCCTAAATTCGAAATTAAAAATTAGGGTAAAATTAGGGTTTCACTTTTTAACCTAGTTTTGGAGACATTTTGGGGGTTCTCTTTTGGGGGGGGAGAAATGGAGTTTTTCTTGCTTGCTTAGAGTTACAGGTGGAGCTCTTCCTCAGATTCATCCAGGAATGCTAATGGGAGGTAGGCCTCTTGTGTATCTTGTAGTTGCATTTAAAACCATAAGAAATGTGTTTGGAGGAAAACCTTGAACTGTTATTTGGAAATCTTTCCCCATTTGATATTTTAGCTATTCTGAAAAGAAACAAAAAAAAAATGGAGAAGAGATGGCTGTGACTGTATATGCATTTTGTGTTATCCCTCATTGCTGTTTGGGTATTTGAAAACCCCTTTGTGTTTGGAGAAGAATGAAATCACCAAAGGAATGGATACCAAAACACAGTCCGTTTAAAACGAACTTATTATTTTGAGCCTGTGCGTTTTTAATCTTTTATGAGCATATTGTGGCGGGCGTTTTGTTTATCATTGTTTCCGAACCCGTGTGTTTTTTTAAAAAAAATAAAAATATATAATTATATTTTTACGCGAGTTGGGCGCATGTTTTTTTTTGTTATATCGGCCCGGGCGTATGTATTGACTGAGGGTTTGGGGTTGGAGGGCGGGGAGCGGAGCTCCACCCGCTCCTCCTCCCCTTCCCCCCCACGCGTCCCCCTTACCTCCGCTCGCCCCCTTACACCCCCGGCTCGCCTACGCAGAGACTGCGGCTCACAGCGGTGGCCGCAGGGCGCCGCGGCACCTGCGCGCACCACCGTGAGCGCCGCCCGCGGATCCCCTCGGCTAGGGTTTGGCTGGGAGCAAACTCTTTTAAAAAAAATTGTTTTTATTTGCTTTGTAGAATGGAAGTTATTAAATTAGTTTTATTTAACTTTTATTTCGCTAAATATTGTTTATATATATATATAAATATATATATATATATATATATATATATATATATATATAAAATACGAAGTTTATGTATATATAAATTTGTGGATTTATTTAAGAAAATAACATTTTATTAGTCATGTATTGTTAAATTTATTTTGATCACGTTTAATTTTGGAACCAAATCTAATAGGAAAGTATACTGGAGATGAGATCAAATATTGACTGTATTTGAAGACCTTTGAAATAAAACACCATTGCTAACGTCGTGAAATATATCTTAATAAGACGTTGTTCTTCTTTAAAAAAAAAAAAAAAAAAAAAAAATCATTGTCTTTCAAATTTAATGATTAAGATCTCCCGATAATCTTTCAAATGAAAACTAAAGTATAGGAGAGTATGAAATTTGAATCGAAATTATCTTCGTATATTTTGTATTACTTCGTCGGTATGTTAGTAGTACACATGTAAATTTGATATCGCATCGATATAGAAAGGAAAATGTTGTAAGTATAAGTTCCGTATTTGCCTTGTTTGGGGTGGCGTCATACCTTGGTGTATTTGTTTTCAGACCTTGTTATCTAGATAATTGTGTCGGTCATAGCCGAAGTATGCCCCTAGTCAGAATATCGTCAGTCATTAGAACCTGCATTTGCCCTTGAAGTGTCAGTTGGAATCCGCTTTAGGAGGGACCCATCTTGTAAAATTCAGACCGGGGTGTCTGTTGTATATTGACTGTATTCGCCTAAGTGGCAAGATGTAAAAGACCTATCAATTATGTAATTCCTAATGATATAATACCAAAGGGGTCTTGCAGTTGAGCAGACCCGGAGATGTAGCCCATCAGGGGTGAACTCCGAGATCATATCTGTGTTATGCGATGGTTTTAGTTTACCTTGTTTTATGTTTTAAATTATCATGAATGGTTGTATTCTTGCATAAGTGTATGGTGGAAATTTAATGAATTCAAATTTAAGTGCATGACATTATTCATATGGATAAATGTAGTTATTTAAGTTCATAAAACTTTGTGAATCATGGTTATGGCAAAGCATTTAAAATATTGTAATTAGAGTTGTGGAAAGGAGTATTTTGATAAGGTTAAATAAACGTAGTAATAATGGAAGGAACCTTGCTAGTTTTCATTATTGGATTAACTTATTATTAAGTATATAAATGGAATGAATGTAAAAAGGAAACAGAATTAAAATCTATGTCACAATTCTTAGATTGAAATCTAAAAGATGAATGTATCATATAAATATCTATCTTTTTACCTTAGTAAATGAATCACGCCATGTTAATTATGTTTCATTACATTGGACGAATTTGTTAAGTTATTTCACGCTTTAATCATAACCAATAATCCTCACCAGAGTAATTTGATAATCATGTGGACTCAATTAGGTATTCATGTAGTATATTGGATGTATAAACTTAGTAATTTATGTCGTAATTATAATCAATAACCCTCACCAAATTATTTCTATAACTGGGTGAACTCAACTAGAAAACCCATATGTTAATCCTTATAAAAAGGAATCCCTCATGTTTGCTAAAGATGAACTGAAAAGGAAGGGACTCAATTAGTTGTTGATACATTAAATCCAGAAAAAAGAATCTCTCTCATATTATCTCCATTTAACAAAAAAAAGGGGTGATATGCAACAAGATAACTGTATTTTAATCCTAATAGAAGAATGTCACTATGATCTTAATTATTCTAATCTTGAAATGATAAATGTCATCTAGCTGACGAGACTTTAATTTAAAGGATGCCCTCGTTGTCCTAATGCATATCCATCTTAATGAAGTTAGCCCATTTAATTGCATTATTAAACTTCAAATGAATTCCATGGCTACTCACACTATAACTTTCATAAAAGAAATTCAACTCATTAGTTGGCTATGCATGAAAATAAATGAAGAGACCTCACTCTACTAATGGAAGTTTAATCCTTAAGAAACGGATTTTTCTTATTAACCATACTGTTTAATATTTTAAAAGAGGTATCAAATGTGGGTGAATATTTTAAAATCAAATGAAGGAATCCTCGCCTTACTAATCGTAGTTTAACCTTTAATGAATGAATCTCAATAGGCATATTTCTAAACATTAAAGGATGAAATCAATTGTGAATGGATACCATAAACCCAAGGAATGAACTTCATGAACCCTTTTTGAGGGCCTCTTATTGTAATTATGAAATTAGGTGTATTGAATAAATGACTCCTCAATGGCCTCCTAATCACCAAAGTAAATGAACGCCTCCTAAAATTTTAAGATGTCATATCTTTGAACACATATGTAATTAAGATCCATGCAATATCTCGTAATTAAGATATCCAGATTAACGGATCTAATGACGCAAGTGGAGTTAGGTGTAAGGATATGTAATCGCGTTAGGAAACTCCTTAGGATTGTTTGAGCCTTCCGCTGTGATATCTAAGTTGACAGATAACTCCAATGTATTTTAATGTCGTGTCTAATTATGAACTGAGTTAACTTCAAAACTATCTTAATATTGTAACTTTTCGTTAACGCTCTTAAATGTTATTTAAAAAAAAAATTTACACTCTAATTGAGTGTTTTTAACTTAAACCCCTTAGGGGTTTCCTGGCGGGGCATTACATGACATCTAATCATAACCCCAACTATAATTAAACCCTTTCAATAGTTAAACCCTAACTCTAATTAACTATAACCTTAACCCTAAACCCTAATCCATCTAATTGAATGATAATTTCAACTCTGAACTTAACTCTAACCATACAATTAAACCCTACCTAAAAATTGAACCTTAATCTAAACCTATATTTGAACCATAGCTCTAATATGAACCCTAACACTAATTAAACCTTTTAAATAATAATTGAATTCTAGCCCATAGCCTAACCTTAATTGAGATTCAACCCTAATTTAACCCTAACCATAATTCAATTAAATCACAAACCCTAATTCTAACCCTAATTGAACTCCAATACTACCTCTAACTATAATTAAAATATTGCCATAACCTTAATTAAACCTTTATGCTAACATAACCCTAATCATAATTAAAACTTTATGCTAACATAATCATAACCCTAAGTAAACATTAGAATCCTAACCTTAACTCAATATTCATTATATAATCCTAACCCTCATATCATGCTTTATCCTTAAACCCTAACCCTATTTGAATCGAAACATTAACTCTAACCTTAATTAAGCCTAAATTAATTATAATACTAAGCCTAATGATAATCATATCACTAACCATAACCATAACACTAAAACTTTTAACACAAAACTTAATCCTAAACTTTACCCTAAACTCAAACCTCAACCATAATTCTAATCCTAAACTTAACTTTAACATAAGCCCTAAGCCTAAGCCTAACCCTAACTATGATATAAAACCTAACCATAATCATAATCCTAACCCTAAACCATAACCCAAACCATAAGCCAAACCCTTACCCTAACCCTAACCATAATCGTAATCCCTAACCTTGACCATAATCCTAATCCTAACCCTAGCCCTAACCCTAAACCTAACCCTACCCATTATATAAATCTTAATAATAATCCTAACACTAACCCTAACCATGATGTAAATTTGAACCCTAGCCATAACCCTAACCCTAAACCCTAATCCTAACCATAATCCTAAGCCTAACCATTATCCTAAGCCTAAGCCTAAGCCTAACCATAATCCTAATCCTTAATCCAAATCATAATCCCAACTGTAACCCTAGATATCACCCTAACCATGATGTATACCCTAATCATAATCCTAACCCTAAACCTTACACTAACCAGAACCATAACCTTAACCATGATGTCAACCCTAACCCTAACCATGATGTAAACCCTAACCCTAGCCATAATCCTAACCATAACAATAAACCTAAATCCTAAGTCTAACCATAACATTAACCCTAACCTCAATCATGATGTAAACTATAATCCAAACCTATCCATAACCTAACCCTAATGATAATCCTATCCCTAACCATAACCATAACATGAAACCTTAACCCTAACCTTTTAAACTCATTCTCTACCATGGCGCAAACGATGATTGCAACTAACACAATGTGTCAGGTGCTTTCGCAATTTCGCAACTTCACGGGTCTATACCATCTGTTGACCTGCGAGACGACAATATCGACTAACACGGCATGTTAGGTGCTTTCAAATTTTTGCACCTAACCTAATAAATGCATTCTCTACCATCACGAAACAACGATTGCGATTAACATGGGTTGTTATGCACTTTTGCAATTTCTCGACTTCATAAGTCAAACCATCTATTCACCCACTGGATGACGATTGTGACTAACATAGATTTTTAAGCGCTTCCATAGTTTCACATGAACATACACAACCGATTGTGACTTTTGTCATTTCGCTACTTCGCAGATTAAGCCCAATCTGTTAACCCGCGAAACGACGATTATAACTAACACGACCTATTTTTCACAGATTTTAAGCCTAAAACTAACTATATATCTAACCCAAAACCTAACCCTTAATCCTTAACCCTAATCCCTCTAACTGAATGATAACCCTAAACTCAACTCTAACCATATATTTGAACCCTAAATACAACTTGATCCCTAATCTAAGCATTTAATTGAACCCTATCTTAAACTTAACCATTTTCCTCAATTGTAACCATAATTGAATCCTAGCCCTAAACTTAACCCTAGCCCTAATTGAACTCTAATCCTAACCTTGATCCAACGTAAACCCTAATCCTAATTGAAGTGTAATACTAATTTAACCCTAACCATAATGTAGTTGAATAACAACCCTAATTCTAACCATAATTAAACTCTAGGACTAACTGTAATTGAACCCTTATAATAACGTAACCTTAAAATTAACCTTAACTGCAATTACTATTTAAACCCTATTTTTTTTACCACAACCATAACCCCAAAGTGACCTTGATTGTAAATCCAACCTATGCTTGATGTTATCCCCAATCTATATGTTAACATAACTCATAACCCTAAATAAATTCTGACACTAACCTTCAAACAAAGCTCTATTATATAGTCAAAAAGCTAACAACATGCTTTATCCTTAAATCCTAACCCTTTTGGAATCATAACACTAACTCTAACCTTAATTTAGTTGTAATGCTAACCCTAATCCTAATTAAACCCTATCCCTAACCCTAATACTGATTCTAATTGAGCCTCAACCCTTACCCCAAGTATTATCCTACAATAATTTCTCTAATTGTTAACTAAAACCAAATATAACTATTATTTTATGTATAATACTATAAGTCCCTCTAATCTAGACCCTAACCCTAACCCTAACCTGATAATGACCCAAAACCTAACTTTATATCTAATTAGTTATTTAATAATGCATTTAATAATATTATAACTAAAAATAATTTAAAATAAAAATATAATACATTTAAAATATTTCAAATTTATATTATGAATATTATTTTCAACAAATTATAAAATAATATCATAATAATCAAAACAATATAAATTAATAATAATAATATATTATAATAATGTTACACAAACAAATAGAAAATAATAATAATAATTGCAATAATAATATTACATATTATTGCAACAAACATTAATAATATAATATTATATAGTTCTATTTTAAATTTTTTATTGTTTCTCATGTTGCCGGCGACTACTACTAGCTTACATATATTTGAATTTAATCAAATATATATATATATATATATATACGCCGAGAGATATCCTTATCGAGGCGCCTATTTTTATCATGTACCTGAACTCTAATAGACGCCTCGATAAGGATATCTCTCGGCGTATTATTTGTAAGCTAGTTAATATGTTTTAGAAAACCTAGTTTCTAAATTCTCACTGGAGCGATCGGGAAAATATTATCTCAGTCAAAAGTTATTTATCTCTGAGTACGGGTCTATAAAACTTCTGAGATAAAATATTTGAAGATTTAAAACAAAAAAATTATCAAGAAGAGGATAAAAGATAAAAGAAAAGATTAATTAATTATCTTTTCAAGAATCAGTTATTGATAACTGAAAGTCTCTTTAAAAAAGAGAGAGAGAGACTATATATATGAGGGAAAGAGAAAAGAAAGGGGCTAGGAAAAACTGTGATTTTTCGCCAGTAGTTAATATTTATTTTGTTTTGTTTATGAATTGTTGTAAACTGGAATGACTGGAAATCAATGAAAAGTTATGGTGTTATCTTTAAATCTGTGTGTTTGAAGATTAGTAATATTTCCTGGGAAGTTTTCTATGAGCACGATAGCATTTTATGATCAGTTATTTCTGTGTTTTCTTCAATTCATGTTGTCATTACTTGTTAGCAGACCCATTGTGGATTGATTTGTGCTAATCCCCCTTGTCCTGTGAGGCATGAGAGAGAATCAATTAGGCATCAATACTGTTGTGTTTTTTCTATGCTTTGGATTTATATAGTGAGCATGTTTGTAAATTAGAGTCTATGAACTTTCACTAAATGTTTAGAAGGTTTTCTCTATTTTTAGTTTGTAGGCATTCATTTGTGTTGATGGATGAATGTTAAGGCCTTTTAACGCTTTCTGGTAAAAAGTGTCAACATATATAATAAATTCATTGCAAATCATACGAGGAGTTGCCCTCTAATGTAGAGGTTGAATTTTCATTAATTCTTCCAACTGTTGGTATATTTGTTTCTTTCTAAAGGGTAAAACAGAGTCATATTTTGCTTAAAGAAGATAATTGTTAAGGTTTCAAGAAAGGGACAAATCTGTTTACCATAGTGATTTTAATAGTAGAAATTCTAAAGATGATGCAGTCAATCCTGCAAAAATTTCTGACTGTTATTATTTGCAATCAAAAATAGAAAAATGCTTGAATAGTACCATGCAGGCAGTTCAAGAAAATTCAGAAATTTATGATGAAAGGTGGTTTTTTGAAGATGAGCATATATACAGGTTTTTCTTGCACATCATTAATCTGAGAGTAGCAGTGAAGCAGTCGCCAGAGGGTCATTATTATTAGCTGCATTTTATGGTCACAACCCATTGCTGAGGAAAGGCTCATATTTTTCCCAGCCAGTTAACGGTTTTGCATGAGCAACCTAGAGTTTCCCTATGGTAAAGGGATTTCCCACCCATGCACATGCTTGCAAATAAATTTTTGGTTTGTTGTAGGCTTTAGTGATTTTGGCTTGTTAGTTTTCAGTTCTTGTCATGTTCCCCTCTCTGCAAAAAGCTCCCCATGCTCTGTTTCTTCTTGACTCTATTGCCCAATCGCTAGGCACTATTCTTCTTCTCTCCCAAAGACATTCTGGATTCTCCTAGTCCTTTACAGTCTTGGTCATGCCTAAAGCCTCATAATCAGCTAAAAACTAGCTATTGCTAATGTTTTAATGTTGAAAGTGTTGGTCACCTTTGTTCAAACTTTCAAGCACCCTCCTGGACATCCCCTATCTGTCAGTAAAAAAGAAGTCATTTTTTTTCAAATTCTGTGAAAGATGACATAAAATCCTTTTGCAGAGATAATTTTAACATCCTCGGGCCAAACTCCATGTCGGCTAGGAGATTTTAATTGTTTTATTTTTGGGTTATCCATATGCCCAAACAATTAGATCTCATGTTTTATGTGTCATATGCAAAAATTATTTATGGGTTATGCTCTACTCAGCTTATTTATTCTACAGTTAAAATTTCACAAGAAACAGAGCCCTCAGTAAAAAGTTATGCGGGTTTTTTTATGGCAGCCCAAAGGAACAATTGTCATTGAACTTGAACCTTGAACCTTGAACCTTATTAGGTTCAAAAGGTTCAAGGTTCAAAGGTTCAACACGCAACCAAATATGAAAACAAAGTGATAAATCAAATATAATATGGGTGCAGTTTGTGTTTTTGAACCTTCTGATTGAACCCCACAGGTTCAAGGTTCAAGCGGTTCAAAAAGTTCAAAAGGTTCAAAGTTCAAATTTCGGGTTCATTGTAATTTTTGGTCTTTGAACTTAAACTTTGAACCTTCTTTGGTTCAAGTGCGCAGGTTCAAGCGCGCAGGTTCAAGGTTCAATTTCAGAAGTTCAAATTCAGAATTCAAAGATTTATCAGATGCAGGTTCAAAGTATGTGAGTTCCAGATTTCAAAAAAGTTCAAAAATCCAATAACATTGGCATGGCTAATGTTTGTAATTTTCAATGTAATCTGGAACCACGGAGTTTCTAAGACAAAAAAAATTAGTCTCAGTGCAGAGAGCATAACTTTCAATTGAACCATTGGATCGCGCTGAAATTTTAATATGATTTGGAAATTTTAATATGTTTTCTAAATCCTCACCAGAGTGATCGAAAAAATATTATCTCAGTCAAAAGTTATTCATCTCTGAGTACGGGTCTATAAAAATTCTGAGATAAAAGATTTGGAGATTTAAAACAAAAAAAAAAAGTTATCAGGAAGACGATAAAAGATAAAAGATAAAAGATAAAAGAAAAGATTGATTAATTATCTTTTCAAGAATCAGTTATTGATAACTGAAAGTCTCTTTAAAGAAAGAGAGAGACTATATATATGGGAAAAAAGAAAAGAAAGGGGTTATGAAAACTGTGAGTTTGGGAGCAGTAGATAAAATTTTGATATGAATTGGATGATAGAATGACTGGTTATTAATGAAATGTTGTGTTATCTTTGAATCTGTGTGTTCTTAGATTTGCAATCTTTCTTAAGTTTATTATGGACACAATATAATTTGATGATCAGTTACCTTTGTAATCCTTTTCAATTCATGTTTATTATTGGTTGTTGGATGACTCACATTGTATTGATTTGCTTAATCCCCCTTGCTCTGTGAAGCATGAGAGAGTATCGATCAAGCCATTAGTCATTGTTGAGTCTTTATTTTGCTTTGAATTTATACAACAAGAATGTTATGAATCAGAGTCTGTGAACTCTCCTTTGAATATTCTTTTCAGAAATTTACTATGTATGCAGTTTTGAAGGCATTTATTTGTGTTGATGGATAAATGTTGAAGCCTTTCGATGCTTTCTGGTTAAAAGTGTTAACGTATCAACTGTATAATAAATTCATTGTAAATCTTCCAAGAGGGAGCTGTACCTCTCAATTCAAAGGAAGATTATCACTTCAATGATAATCTATCCAGCTATTAGTGCTCTTTGTCCTTTATCCTGGGCATTTGGAGTTAGTATGTGTATTTATTTTTGAGGGACAAATTTGTTCACTAACAATGTATCAAAGAGAAAAAGTTTAAAGCAGGTGACTGGGCAATATTGTATGACTCCAGATATAAAGATACCATGGGAAAGATACAAACCAGATGGTTAGGTCCATATGAGACAAAGGAAGTTTTCAACAATGGAGTTGTTCGTTTGACCACAATTGACCCGGTTCGGTTTAAGCTTTTGGTAAATGGTCACCAATTACGCCTTTATCATAAGTCAGCCAACAAAGAGGAGTTCCTGCAGCAATTTGCTAAAAAGGATCAAACAAAAGTTCCTGCAGCAACTAATCAAGTTCCTACAACCACTGATCAAGTTCCTTCTGCAATTGAGCAAAGTAATGGAGGTAAGGTTCCTGCAGCCACTGCAGTTAACATGCTTGGCACTTCATAATTCTCCTCGCATCATTTCACAAAAATATTTCCATGTCTTATGGAAATATTATTCTCCATAAATAAAATTTCCATCCACGTCATCCCATCTCATTTCTTTATCTGTCATTTCATTTCATTTCGCCTTTCTTTTCGCACGATTGTAGATATGTACATATTTTATTTTATTTTAATTAAGTATTTATGATTTTATTATGAGTATTGCCTTTGCTAAATCCGCGTACACTTCCCTAAATCCTTTCAGCCTATGTGGATACATGCCAAACTAAGTTGGGGGGGGGGGGTGTTTTATGGTTTGGTTTCCAAAATTAGTAATTACTCATCCTTTTCGGTACTTTGATTTGATTGCTTGCCATCATTTCTTTAACAAGATATTATTTGGCATAAGAAAGTAATGAACTCTGTCGCCAAACTCTACCACCAAATTTGGAAATGGGTAAGGAAGTTTCAATTTTAAGTCTGTAGAATATTTTGGTTCTCCGTTTCTCAGTTGCAGAGTTTGCTACATTAACAGATTAAGAAATGGGTGGAGGTCCAATCCGCCATGAACCAACAGTCCATGATGGGTTGCTATAGGATTCTCTTTGTGAGCATTATTTCAGGCAGCATGGTTGGATAGTTTACTTTCTAAAAAATAAGGGATTATAATGAAGAAATTACTGCAGAGTTTATGCATTCATTCAACGAAGGAGAGGCTATTGTTAAAGGATTAAGGGTCATTTCTATAGAGCAACGGATAGCTGAAGTTACAGGGTTGTCGTAGGAAGGAGAATTGTTTCAAGAATCAAAAGACACACGAAGCGCCAGTTTACACTTCCCATAGATGGACCTCTAACAGTGGACAAGCAAGGAACTAGGAGGGTTTCCCTAGCAGCAGAGTGGCCCCGGGTGTTGGCAAATGCACACTCCAATGAGAAATTGTAGGTGATTGAAGGTTTTGTCATTGATGGCAACCTTGCAATCACAGGACACTGACAAGACAAAGATACTGGCACCGGCACCAACAGACTCTACACCGGCATACATAACACTGACAATGAAAGGAAGGACACCGACACCTTGGCCGACTTCAATTTTGTTTAAAATGTATTTTATAATTAATTGTTAAATCATTGTAAGCCGGCATGGTGAGTTGTAATATGACTCATATATGTACGAGATCATTGTAGATCATTTTGTAATAAGGATATAGGCGAAATTATGTAGGCCTAATATGTGAGTTATTGGTTAAGGGTTTATGTATGTAGCAGAGCTTAAACCGGTACTGAACCTAGCATAGCAGATGTTGATTTGAAGTAATACAAGACATTGGATTCGTATAATCCATTTTTTGTAAGTTAGTGTGACTTCTTTTGTAATTGAGCAGTGAGCTCTAGGCACTTGGCCTTCCTGCATGTGCAGGCCCCTATTGTAAAAGTAATATTCCCTTATTGGCCAGTAAGTGAATATTGTGGGTCATAAATCCCACCGAGGTTTTTCCCACACCGGGTTTCCTCGTTAAAATACTATGTTATGGTGTGTTTCTCATGTTTTTGTTATTGTTCTTAGTTAATGCATTATTCCTGGTTTACCGATACACAGTTTTAATATGCTTTTCATGTTTTAAGTCAAGTAAATTTATATACCAGTTAGATACTGATTCACCCCCCCTCTCAGTATCTTTGGGAATCCTAACAATTGGTAACAGATCCCGGTCCTCTATTTTCAAAAGACTAACAACTTGAGGAAACAGTTGGAAATAGCTCTTTCAAACTATGATGCAGAAAAAGTGAAAAATATCAAACTTGAAGATGATCTAAAGGCTGCTCAGGATATTATTCAAGCACTTCAAGAAAATTTTACTATTGCAAGGAACAAGAGGAGAGAACTTTGTGAAAAGATGCAGAATAAGGAAAATGAAAAGGAAACTCTTAATGATCTGGTGAACAAGCTAAGACAAGAAATCGGTACAACAAAGAATGAGATGCAGGATATGACTATGAGATTCTGTAAAGAAATTGAAGATAGAAAGAAGAATGAAGATGACTTGGTTAGAAGACTAAATGATGTTGGTAATGAAAATGTAAGACTCAATCATGAGAATGATGTGCTAAAGACATATTTAATTCACTTGGAGCATGACAAAACCGAACTCAGGAGACAAAAATACTTCTTGGAAAATGAATTGGCTACTACAAATCATCACAAGGAGAAATTCAAGAAAAGTTTAGAAGAACTTGGTGACATGCTGAAGAATCAGAAACCTAATGGTGATACAAATGGCCCTGGCTTTGAAACTAGTGAAAGCTCTAGTATTGCAAACAATCATGATCACAGCAAACTGGTAAGACAACCTACTACTTACAAATTTAATGGCAAATGCTTTAACTGTAACAAGTATGGTCATAGAGCAAATCAGTGTAGATTCAAAAATTATCAGAACACCAATACACCCACCGGTCAATGTTCTAAATGCAACAAAGTTGGTCATAATTCAGAAAATTGTAGAATGAATGTAAGATGTTATGTTTGTGGAAGATTTGGACACTTATCTAATCAATGCAGAACACATACTGACATAGGATATGGGAAAGCTATTCAAAAAAAAAATGTGACTTGTTATGCCTATAACAAGATTGGACATATTGCTAAATTTTGTAGAAGCAAGTCCTCACCAGCAAATAACAAAGATCCTAGTTTGAAAGGTAAAGAAAAATTTGAAGAGGTAAAGCAAGAATTCTCAAAACAATGGATCAGAAAGTCAGATCAAAATGTTGATAGGAATACTCCTCCACCGACAGAACAGAGTAACACTCCACCGGCAAGAGAATCTTCATCCAACTGAAGCAAATCTTTTGGGGGTTTAGCAACAAAATGAAAAACATGCTATTATTCACTCGGTTGATGGTAAGAAGTTGAAATTACTTCTATATCAGCAGATGAGTTAAGTTTTGACTTAACGGGCAAGCATTAAATGTGGTAGTTGGAGAAAATAACATTATAAAGCAAGTGTTTTGGCTCTTTTTAATTCACCGAGCATTCAAATCTTTGAGAGCGCGAAAATTCCCGAGTGAAGGCATTCTAAGCGAAGAAGTGAAGCAATCCATCAAATCATTCATTCTTAAGGTAGATTGAGGTATCTATAGCTATGACATCTTCATCCACTCCTAAATTTATTGTAAACCCTACTGTTGTTGAAGTTGTTAAGTGCCCTAGACTCGTCTTTAAGCTAGTTCCCAAAATTGCGAAGAAAGATGATAGCATAGGTGCATTTTCTCAAATCCCTAAAGGAGCAGTATATGTTGAAGACCCTAGGATGTATATATACTGTCATATTGAGGAATTAGGTGATGATGAGATTAAGAATATGTATAAAACCATGATTTGTGATGAATTTGGAAATGTCAAACCCGAACATAAGATAGTAGAAACCCTAGGTTTCACTGAAATTCTTAGTATCCTGGATTTTCCCAAGGATATCATAAGGATTGTGTTAAATAGAGTACATGGTGAATTTTTTTGGTTGGACTCAATTCATAAAATCACAAAAGAAGCAGTAAAAGCTGCAACAGGGTTACCCTCCATCGGTAACAGACCTGACAAAACAAAGAAGGTCTCAAATGACACAGTGACAAACCTAACTAGTGCAACATTTAATAAAATATCTCTAAGGGTAAACGATGTAAAAAATATAAATGTAAGATTTATCAGTATGATCTTAGGATATAAGGCTACACATGCAAATAGGTTAAATTTAGTTTCTAGCCTATGTATCAAGAGTGCCTATGATATGGTCAATGATAATGCAAGGATATATATATGTGAATGACTCAAAGATGAGTTGATAGACAATTTGGGAAAGATTAAAGGAGATAAGAAAGGAACATTCAGATTTGGAAACTTACTTGTTTGTTTGATGTTGTACATAACCAAACAAGTACCCGGTATTGGTGCTAGAGATTTTGGCTTTGACATACCGGTAGGAAAACAACTGTTAGATTTACTAAACAATATGGGAGAGAACAGGGAGAAAAACCTAAATGAGCATTTTCAAACATTAAAGGCTCGAATGAAAACCAGAGTAAGACTGTCAAAAGCTATTATGGATAAGTATCAGAAAGAAATCTATTTTGTGATCAAGAAAGATGAAATTTGGATGGAAGCAGTTGTCCCTAGAACTATTTGGGTAACTGAAATGGGCTATGAAACAGATGACAACATCATAGAAACTTATGCAAAAGCCCTCCTTGAAGCACCCAAGGAACCATAAGAGAAAGTGTTTGGTAGTGCTGAAACAATAGAAAGTACTATTCAATCTAAAAAAAGGGTTAAGAAGGTTGAAGCAACTGTAAGAAAAGGAACCTGACAGGCAAAGGAAATTAAGGAAGATGTGTTAAAAAAATTTGGTATAACTGAAAGTGAGTTGGAAGAACTTCAACCGGAAACTCATCTTTCACCGGTAGGAACTTCTTCTGAGAGTGATATACCAACAGAATTTAAAAGGGTTGAAAGGAAAAGAAAACCCTCACTGACACCCTCTCCTACACCAAAAAGAACAAGATAGAAGCAACAGGCAGTAAGGCCTTCGGTGAAGAAAATGACTCGTAAGAAGAAGAAGGTGAAACAATCTATTGCTCCTCTAGACAAACTTCTTAGCGAAATAACAGAGGATGGTAAGTTGAAAAACATCAACAAAATATACAACACACTATCAACAGATGACAAGGAAAGTATAGAGAACAGTGTAATTTTACACTTAGATATATACAAGAAATTCTGAATGGAAGTTATTGATGAAATTCCTAATGATCTTTATAGGAGATTAGAAGCTAGAAGATTAGTCATTGTTGAGCTGGATAAGAAGATTAAGATTGAAAAATTACTTGCAGTACATCCGGATAACTCACCTAATGAAATAGACAAATTAATCAGTGAGGCTAACCGAACAGTATTCTCCACTGCTCACCAGCATGTAGCACTAATGGCAGGTAGAGTAAATGAAGTATCTGACGAAGCAACAGATGGATGGGATATATTCTTTGTGGAAAAAGAAAAAGAGGAAGAACTACTTAGGCCAAAAACTATCAAAGTATATCAAAAGGACAGAGATAAGGGGAAAGGTAAGGTAGGTGGACCACCAAGCCTAAAAATAATTGACAATGTGTCTCCACCTCTTTCAGATACTCCACTGGTAGACACTACTGACAATCAACCGGCCACAGAGAGTATGGAGACTTCGATAGAGGATACTAATCCTGAATCAGAAGTTTTGTATATGGTAAATGTAGACACACAGGAAGTTAATGTTGTGGTTGACAGAGAAACCACTCAGGATAAGGAGAAAAATGTGACTACTGAGTCACCGATTGTAGAGGTTGAGATGAACATAGAAAAACCTACACAGGCAGAGAAACTGGTAGATACAACAGAAAAACCATCTGAAGAACTGAAAAAAGAGAGTTCAGAGGTACAAACAAAGATGACATCTGAGAAACCGATAGTTAAAAGATCAGAGAAATCGTCTGAGATACATATAGAGAAACCAAAACCGGTATAGGTTGAAGCTCAAGTTCAGACAGAGATAGTGCCACCGGCCCAAACTGAAAAGCATAAACCTTTGTTTGTATAAATGCAAACACAGACTGACCTACCAGAGGTCGAATCAAGCAAGGTAATTACCACAACCAGTAGCATGGCTATTGTAAAGACTATTCGACAAACATCTGGTACATCTATGGTAGAATTCAAACCTACAAATGTAACAGAGGTCATGTTAGATTCAATAAAGAAGATCACCGAATGAAATGCACAAGCCTATAAGGCTATTGATGCTACAATACCAATTCTTAAATTGATTGCACCAAAGTGCACAATTGATAATAAGGATTCTTTAGGACAACTAGACACATTGTCTCAGTTCATCACCGGTAACTTATTGACTATTGGTCAAATAAATGAGGATGCATTTAAGGAAAGAATGATAAAAGAAAAACATAAATTCTTTGAGGAAATTGTTAATAAGAATAAAGAGAAAATGGATACTCGATTACTGGAACTTGGGGAAATAATTTTTGACCTCAAGAAACTGTACAGAGACACTTGTAAAACAAATATTTTGATAGAGGATCTTGACAAGGAGATCATAAAAGCACAAGATAAGATAAATAATATTGCTGACAATCTGATAGGTGCATCGGATTCATTTTTGGAGTTAGAGAAGAAGATTGCAGAGCAAGAAGAGAAAATCAAGAAACTAGAAAATGACAAACAAGGAATAAAGGATAAAGCAAAGGACTTGAAATGCAGACTTAGTCCAAGACTAGAATACCTTATTTCTTTGAGAAAAGAAATATCCAAGGCTTTGGTTCCCGAACTGAAGACACTGGAAGAGAAAATGCATATACTCACTGGTACAGTGCAGAGAACTCAAGAGGCAATAAAAGATATCAAAACATTTAATAACAGTATAAATCTAATTTTGACAGATATTTTTCAGATTGTAAACCACCGGTTACAAGAATCTAGGCAGGACTCCACTGACATCGAATGACAACCTTTGTCATTGATGTCAAAGGGGGAGTAGTGGGATGAGAAAAATGGTCAGAGAAAGGACATCATCAGCTCAAGGGGAGCATACACTTTTTTGGCACACAGTTTTGGTAAGACAATTTTGGCAGACTAATTTTAGATATCATTTTGGACACTTTTGATTTTTCTCACGAGTGTTGCCATCAATGCCAAAGGGGGAGATTGTTGGAAAATGCACACTCCAATGAGAAATTGTAGGTAATTGAAGGTTTTGTCATTGATTGTAACCTTGCAATCATAGGACACCGGCAAGACAAAGATACCAGCATCGGCACCAACAGACTCTACATCAGCATACAGAACACCGACAGTGAAAGGAAGGACACCGGTACCTTGGCCGACTTCAATTTTATTTAAAATGTATTTTGTAATTAATTATTAAATCATTGTAAGCCGACATGGTGAGTTGTAATATGACTCATATATGTATGAGATCATTGTAGATCATTTTTTAATAAGGATATAGGCGAAATTATGCAGACTTAATATGTGAGTTATTGGTTAAGGGTTTATGTATGTAGCAGAGCTTAAACTGGTACTGAACCTGGCATAGCAAATGCTGATCTGAAGTAGTACAAGACATTGGATTAGTATAATCCATTTTTTGTAAGTCAGTGTGACTTCTTTTGTAATTGAGCAATGAGCTCTAGGCACTTGGCCTTCCTGCATGTGCAGGCCCCTATTGTAAAAGTAATATTCCCTTATTGGCCAGTAAGTGAATATTGTGGGTCACAAATCCCACCAAGGTTTTTCCCACACTGGGTTTCCTCATTAAAATACTATGTTATGGTGTGCTTCTCATGTTTTTGTTATTGTTCTTAGTTACTGCATTATTTCTGGTTTTCCGGTACCCAGTTTTAATATGCTTTTAATGTTTTAAGTCAAGTAAATTTATATACTGGTTAGATAACGATTCACCCCCCCTCTCAGTATCTTTGGGAATCCTGACACCGGGTGACTTTATATGTAATGAAGTACATTACTTGCAAAGGGAGGTATTCAAATTTACATTCACCCCATTTCAAATTGCTTACTCATTTATGGCATGGTCGCAGAGTGAATGTTCCTAATTTTCTATATCGCCTCATTTCCATAAGTGCCAAAGAAACACAAAAGAATGGAAATCATTTTGTCAGCCATCATGGTTTGATTAAATTGCTTGTAGAATATTCTCTTAGGGATGTTTCACAGATGGAATGGGGGGTATTTGAAGACATATTGCAGTTTAGGGTTGAAGATGCTCCTGTTGTAGATGAGCCAATAGTTAAAAAAGAAAATTCTGAAGAACCCTCTTCTCCTATAGTTTCTGCAGAGAATGAATTGCTCATCACTGAAGGAGTTGTGACTATTATGGAGGAAGAGATGGTTGAGACAAATGTGGAGCATCCCTCCACTTCTTTTCAAAGAGAATCACCATCTTCTAAAAGAAAAGGGAAAGAATTGGAAATAATTGATGCAGATGATGAACCTATGGTTCAGCCGCAGGCAACTCAAGTTTTTCCTGCAGCCAAGAGGCATAGGTTGAAAAGAAATACTCCTGCAGCAAAGCCACAGGTAGAAACCATTCTTGCAGCCACTCCAAAGGTTTATGTGAGAAAGACTCAGAGTAAAACCCAAAAGGCCCGTCAAGTAGATGATTCGACATAGGTTATTTCAGTGGAAACATCAGAAGAAAGGAGCCCTGCAGATGTTGAAACTCAGAAAGAAGATGATGTTGATAGACTCTCAAATCTGGCATATGTGGGAGAGCAGCTTGAGGAACCTGTTGATGAGATTCCATGGCCTAAGGTAACGGCTATTAGACCTCCATCATCCCTAAGCTGTTTATCTATTGCGTTAACATTTTATAGGCAATGGGAAAAAGAGAGGGCTAGATTACAGGGGATTATTGACAAACAACAAAGAGAAATTGAAAAGAAGGATAACAAAATTGAAGAATTAGAGGCTAAAGTTGATACAATCACTAGTATGGTCCCTGAATTGATACAATGTAGGGCACCGCCAAGGGTTTATGCTCTGCATTTAAGGGATTGGTATTTAAATTTCAAATTGAACCGCATTGTTAGGGACCTTAGCCCCTCTTTCGAAACCCATGAGGAATTTTATGATGCTTACTAGACTACCCCAACAACCGTGAAAAAATTGTTGTGTGAACTTTATTTGCATAACTATGTTGTATCTTCTGATAGTGAGTGGAATCCTTTGTTATACATTGGTGATATCCATATAAAAGCTTTAATGTCATGGATTCAAAATGAGATCAGCATGGGGGCACAAGCCAAAGCACACAAGGATTTCAAATTTGATTGTCCATTGCCTTTAAGGAAGGAAGCAAAAGAGCCAAGAGTTCTTTATTATGAATGACAAAAGTTACTGGTAAGGCAAGATGTTAGGAATCTAGTGCTGCCGATGAGGGAAGAAATATACCAAGCATATGAGCATTTAGTTCAAACTGAAAGTCCAGCTGCAATTGATGGCTTAACTTAATGCTGGAATAACTTGCCAGAAGAATTGAAAAAGGGAGAACCTCATTCACTGCCAAATTTCCATGCAGCTATGCAAAGAGCCCCTAAATATATACAACTGGGTAGAGTGAAAACCAATAACTCGGTACCTTTGATCTTTCAGCCTCCTATTCTTATGTGGCCATTATTGGGATGTAAGACTATAGATAAGCCCTATGAAGTAGTTACAGAAGAGGCCAGATGGTCCAGGTTGGAAAAGATGAAAGGGTTTTACTGGAATTTAGCTTTAGGAGGAACAGGTCAAGGAACCATTGGTGACCTAAGAGTTAGTACAAGAATAAAAAAATTTCCTCTCGCTGGAGGATCAACAAGACCTTAAAGTTGATGAGTTGAGACATTGGCATATTTTTATTCTTAGATATCTTAAGCTTTTGTCATATTTTGATTTACATAATAGTAAGGATGTATCGGAAGTTTACTATATGTATTTTAGATGTTAGCCTGAACCTATTAAAACATGTTTTGTCTTTGCCAATTTATTCCTGCAGCCATGTTATTCATTCATGTTGCCATGCGGGTTGTTTAGGGCAATATCATGTGTGAAATTAATAGGTGTCTTGATTAATTAAAATATGTATGTATGTTCTTGTATGTTAATTCTTTTGAAGTGCAGGGAATAAATGATGTTGCGGTGGAAGCTCACCTATCACGCCAGTTGCAGGAAGAGATATTCAAGGAGATGATTGAAAGATAGAACAACAGAGATGTTGAAGAGTGTAAGGAACAACATAGGAGAAGAAATCACATGATACTACCGATGTCTAACTCAAGTGGACATTGGTGTTGTAAATACCACCACAGTATGTTATGATTGTGGTTTGGTTTAGATCCGCATTTTTTGTAGCTTAATTCCAGCTATCTCCTTTCTCGATTAGTTATCTGCCTCTTCTCTTCAGCGTGATCTATTTTGATTAAAGTAGATGTTTTCTTTTAAAATAAACTATTCATCTCTTCTCAGAGGTTAGATAGAAAAGAGAGAAAGCAGAGTAGAGGATTTTGAAAATAAAGTTACAAGTGTTTTTGAGTGTCTTTTTATGTTGAATCATGTAATGACTTCCGAAGAACAATGAATACAAATATGTTATTCTGAGCACTTAGAGTTGTTTTTGGGAAGCCTGGAATCACTCATCCAAGGGGACCCACTTGGTGAGTGTTCTTGTGCATTTGTTAAGATTAGTTTTCTTCTTTAGCTGCAGTAGACGTTCTTTCATTGACTGTTCCTGCAGCCAATGGAAACAAATCCACTGACTATTCCTACAACCAAACCAAAACAGAGTAATTTCTGTTTATTAGCATTAAACTTAGCCAGTATTGCTTGAATGAATTTATGTTAATGCAAAAGTTTTCCTGTAGCATTTCAATAGTTTCATTTCTTTCTTATCTTTTCCGCATAATGTTAGTTGCTACAGTAATGCAGAGTAGCTGTTGCAGGAACTTAGTGCATATATAGTGCAGACCCATTTCAAGTATTACATCCCTGGATTGACTATCAAATGAACACTAGCTATAGAAATAGTGACTTTACCAAGTGAATATCCAAACTTTAGGTTGAGACTTCAACTAGAGTTATTATTCTTATTGTTGGGTTGAACATTTTTGGTGTCGTTACCGGGGATGGTGTCAAACTAAGAACCTTTTATGGTTATTGTCTTTTCAATTTTTAGTTAATTGTTTTTCTGACATACCTGATTGTTTGAAAAAAAATTATGAACCTACATGCATAGGCGAAGAAGAGATGTTCTAGGTAGATTTCTACCTAGTCATCCTAATCATGCAGAAATTAATTCCCCAGATATAAATCCTTTTGTTGAACTTTATCAAACCCCAGAGAATTTGAACCACCCTGAATCTGAATTTCCAGAAGGCAGTCTTCAGTTCCTCTTTGGACCTCCAGAAGAATAATTTCATATAGTAACTCCCCCCACAAGTCCAATGCAAGGAGAAAGAGAATTATCCCTTAATAGAAAATATAAGGCATGAACAACTAGCACATAGAGTGATGGAGCTAGTGAACATCCTTGTCTTATGGATCTAGTAAGAAAGAAATATTTAGATCTTCTACCATTCACCTCAACACAGGCCCTAGCAGCTATCATAAGCATCTTAACAATATGGCAAAAGAATTTGGGGAACCCCATAATTTCCAACATCATGAAAACAAAACTCCATTCAATTCTATTGTAAGCCTTTTCAAAGTGAAGCAGCGTCATTTCTGCATTCCGATTAAAATCATGAGCCCAATGTAATGAATCCCAGCGTGTAACAAGTTTTCCAAGATGTACCTTTCTTTAATGAGTCTAGTCTAAGTGCTACCACTTTAGGCAAGATCTTTTCAAGTCTTTTGGCAAGCACCTTAGCTAAAAATCTTATATGAGACATTTAGTAGTGTGATTGGTCTCCAATTATTAATTAGAGCCTTGTCACCCTCCTTAGGAATGAGTTTGATCACTCCACTGTTAATTTTGCTACCTAGAGAACCTTTATTAGTGGCCTCCATGTATAGGTGAAAAAGATCCTCACTAATCTAACCAATATTTTTCTTGTAAAATTCAACTGATTAAAGGATTGAATGGCCACCTGAAATTTATTTACAGTTAAAGGTTTGTCAAGAAGTACAACATCTTTTATAGTAACTCTCTTAGGGACAATAGTGTTGAGTCTGTATCTATCACCATTCATATTAGTACCAACATCCTCCAAGGAAAAAAGGTTATGGTAGAATAAAGAAAAATCTCTAAGAATGTCTTCTTGATCTGAGATGTCAACCCCTTCAACACATATGCTATTAATAAATGTAAAGTGGAAAATTGGATCCTAGTGACTCCCCACCTAGGAGAGAGAAAGGAAGCCACTAGGATGATTTTCACTTGGAGGAACTTTGCATTCAAAAGAGGGGTTGAATCCACTAGATCCAAATCCAAGGGAAACAAGGATGTGAATTTTAACTAGATTGCAAGGGTTGAAGTGTGATTTACCCTCTTTTGTAAATGAGAAAGTTGACTTGTTGACTATGTGGAAGAGAGAGACAAAATGAGTGAAATGAGGGGCTATCGGTTCGGGATCGTGTTGTAACTTTGGATCTGAGCTAATTAGATTGATATGAATCTACCCTGCAAATTTGGAGAAAAGTCATTGAGACTGTGGCGGGAGTGAGAGTTCTTCCGTCTCTGCAAATGAATCCCAAACTTATAATTATAGCTGCACACCTCTAACCTACACATGTAAAAGAGGGGGAAAGGGGTTGTGGATAGGGGTTTTCCTCAGTCAAACCTTAGTTGAGGAATCAACCTTGAAAGAAAGTAATTGCAAATGCTTGAATGCAAACAATGGAAATGTATACCTTGTAGATCTGCAACTTGTTGACGATGATTGCTTTGCTTCTTGAATGTAATCACAAGTGTTGCATGGAATGGCATGTAACATGAAAAAACCCTAACACACATACATTTTTACAAATGAATGTTGAAATATTGCTTCAATGGATGAATGAAGAAGACTTGAATGCTTGAATGCCTGATGGTGTATATCTTCGCCTATGCTTTCTCATCATCCCTTTGCTTGAATTTTGCCTCCCATTCCTCCTTATGCAAATGAGAAAACCAAATCCCTTTTATGCATGGCTCTTGAAGATTAATTCATCTCATAAAAGGTCGACGTCGGGGAGATTTAGGATCCCGAAGTGCAGATGGGCTCGAGGGGACCTATCTTGGGGCCATCCTAAGAGGGTGGGACAAGGACGCCACACCCCTGTCCAAGGGGGACAAGTGCGCCATGCCCCTGTCCAAGGGGGATAGGGGTGCCATGCCCCTATCCTGCCCTATCTTGGGGCTCAGACAGTGTCCTGAGGCTATCTTAGGGCTCAAACATGAAGGGGGCAGGGGGTGAAAATGCAAAAATAGGTCTTGGTTGGGGAAGAAGATGTCATCACCAAGGTGAGGACCTCGAATATGGTTAAAATTGTAGGAGGCATAATTTTATGCCACTACATTAATCCCCCACTTTAGCGGGAGTATGGCTTATGCCACAACTGTCGGTAAAGTAGAAGAAAGAGAGAGATGAAGATGAGAGATGTAGAGCAAGATTACAAGGTATATAAGATGCCACTAATCTTGAGTAGCAAAGTCTCCCAATCCTAGGATCTTAACTCACTCAAACATATACAAGAGCACACAAAACAAAAGGAACAGGACACACAAAACAAAAACAAAGCGCAAAAGACACACGACAAAAACAAGACACAAGATGACAAACCAATTAGCCGAAGAGACCTTGATACTCAGATGTCTCAACAACTAATCAAGACACAAAGACCAATGCCATCACATAAGCACAAGCGATCACATAAAAGAGCAAAACTAACATCATCCATGAACCATCAATATCAAAACTATGGGTTCATGAGAGGAAGAAGACAAAGGAAATGAATACACACTTTGGTGGTCCATGAGAAGAAAGGCGAACAAGAGAGAAACCATGGACATCTCACCCCTAAAACTAGGTGATCCATGGATAGAAGGACATGGAAATCTAGCCCCTAGAGAGTATTTGGGTGATCCATGTAAGGGAGGAGAGTGAGAACACCGTTAGTTCCACCCAACCTCAAGCACGTGTGTGTGAAAGTGAGGTTTAGAGCGCCTCATAGGAGTCTATGCCCGAGTACACTACAACCTGTATAAAATGTATAGTACATGTGTCAAGAAAGGCATGATATCTCACTCTAAGAGTCTGTGCTTTGGTTCCGAGAATAATCACCCTACAAAAAGTGGTGTCATCTCGTTCTAAGAGTCTGTGCTCTGGTTCCAAGATTGACCCACTCTATAAGAAAAGAAGAAGTGAAGACACCTCGCTCTAAGAGTCTGTGCTTTGGTTTTGAGAATGACCCACTATACAAGAGAAAAGTGATGACATCTTTCTCTAAGAGGCTTCCCTCTGGTTCCAAGAATATCCCACTATACAAGAAAAGTGATGACACCTTGTTCTAAGAGGCCACCCTTTGGTTCCAAGAATGTCCCATTGTACAATGCATAAGAGAAGTATAGTACTTACAAAGGAGCAGTGAGGGTGCCCCCCCCTTAAGATGTCAACATAGACTAATGTTGATATCTTAAGGAAATAAGAACAAGGATACCTACCTTCATCACAAAGAAGATATCCATTATGCAACAATGTCATAAATCCAAGCAAGAGAGGGAATACTCTTCAAGTGAGGATAAGATAGTTGAAAAGAGATATCTTGTTGTAAGTGTAAAGGTGGTCCTTGGAGGAGAAGATATCTTTGTTCAAAAGACATCTACCCCCAAGAGGAGTTGTCTTAGACAAATATAATATCTTCTAGAACAAAGAAAAGAAGAGAACAAGAATGCAATCCTTCCTCCTATTCCTAGGTGAAAGGGATTCTCGATGAGGGATGACTCACTTTTAGCCCCAATAGGGATGGGTGAATTTATCATAGATGTACAATACTGAGTGTGAAAAGAGGTTGTAGTCAAGGATTGACACCTCTTGTATAAGAGAGAACCCTTGAACAAACAACCAACAATTTCACACAAGGAATGACATCAAGTAATAAAGCTCACACCATCCACACAATAGGGAAAAGTGGATCCTTAGAGAAAGAGAGAGGGAGAGAGATAATTGCCCCCCAAGTGTAGGACAATGAGAATAATTTCACAACTTCTAAAGAGATATTACTCATAAAAGACGTACTATTTCAAGCAAGGAATACATCCTAACCAAGGAACAAACATGCGCTCACATGAAGGATAACTCCATTCAAGAAAGGACATCAAGTTATGAATAACACAATAGAAGAGGTAATTTTCAAAGAGAGAGAAAGAAGAATAAAGTTCACAAAGTTTCTCTAAATAGAGATTATTCATAATAGACACATTGTTTCAAGCAAGTAGAATATCCCACTCATAGAATAGACATGCTCTCGCATGAAGGAACACTCCATGCCAAAAAGGACATCAAGTAATGAATAAAACAATATAAGAGGTAATTGTCAAAGAGAGAGAAATAAGAAGGCTCACAAAGTTCTTTAAATTTAGATTATTCATAGTAGACGTACCGTTTCAAGCAAGGAGAAGATCCCACTCATGGAATAGACATGTGTTAGGATTCCCAAAGATACTGAGAGGGGGGGGGGGGTGAATCAGTATCTAACCGGTTAAAAGATTTTCTTAACTTAAAACATGTAGAGCATATCAATATTGTATACCGGTAAACAAGAAATAATGCAATAGACAGAGATAACAACAACCACATGAAAAACACACCATAACACAGTAGTTTAACAAGGAAACCCGATGTGGGAAAAACCTCAGCCGTATTTGTGACCTACAATATTCACTTACTGGCCAATAAGAGAATATTATTGCCACAATAGGGGCCTGCACATGCAGGAAGGCCAAGTGCCTAGAGCTCACTGCTCAATTACAAAATGGGAAGTCTCACTGACTTACAAAATGGATTATATAAATCCAATGTCTTGTACTGCTTCAAAATAGCATCTACTATGCCAGATCCAGTACCATTTTATAGCTCTACTTCATACATAAACCCTTAACCTATAATTCGCATAATACGTCTGCCTTATTTCGCCTATTTATTTCCTTCCATCTATTACAAAATGTTTTACAATGATCTCTTATATATATGAGTCATTTTACAACTTGCCAAGTCAGCTTACAATGATTTTACAATAATTAACAAAATATATTATAAACAAAATTCCTGTCAGCTTCTGTGCCGGTATGCTTCCTTTCACTGCCAGTGCTAGTAGTCTATGTGCTGGTGTAAGTCTGACCTTGCTAGTGCCGGTAAATTGCCTTGCTGGTGTCATAGGATTGTAAGGTTGCCATCAATGACAAAACCTTCAATCACCTACAATATCTCATTGGAGTGTGCATTTGCCAACAATCTCCCCCTTTGGCATTGATGGCAACACTCATGAGAAAAATCCAAAAATTGTTATCCAAAAGAGTCTCCCGGAATTGTCTTACCAAAAATTTGTGTACCAAAAGAATATGTGCTCCCCCTGAGCTGAAGAGTCATTTTCTGGTTATTTTTCTCATTCCACTACTCCCCCTTTGGCATCAATGACAAAGGTTGTCAAAGTGTCAATGCGTGTGGTTTCCTGTTTCATCTTTGTAATCAGTTGGTTACAATCTGAAAAAGATCTGCCAAAACCAGATTCAGGCTTTCAATGAACTTTTTGTTGTCTTTTATTGTGGCCTCTGTCCTCTAAACTGTACTGGTGAAGTGTTGCATTTGCTCTGCCGGTGTTTTCTGTCCTTGAATCAAAGCATCAGATATTTCTTTTCTTAAGGAGGCGAGGTAGTCCAATTTTGGACTAAGTCTCCATTTTAGATCTTTAGCCTTTCCTTTTATTCTCTCCTTCTCTCTTTCCAACTTTAGTGGTTCTTCCTCAAAACCTGTTATTTTCTGCTCAAAAACTGATAATGAATCAGATGAATTAATGAAATTATCAGCTAGTTGATTTATTTCCTCCTGTATCTTGCTGATCTTCTTATCTATATCAACTGTCGAAAAGTTAGTTTTGCATTTATCCCTGTACAAAGTTTTAAATTCCTTCAATGTTCTGCACAGTTCCGGTAAAAGTGTGTCAAATTGTCTTGTACACTTCTTTATTTCCTCCTCAAAGAATTTGTGTTTTTCTTTCTCTAATCTCTCCTTGAATGCTTCCTCTTTTATTTGTTCAACTGTCATAGTGTTGTCAGTAATATACTTAGACAAAGTGTCATGTTGACTCAAAGAATCTTTATTATCTACATTACATTTAGGTGCTATCATTTTCATAATTGGAATGGTATCATCTATTGCCTTGTATGCTTGTGAGCTACAATCTATTATCTTCTTTATGGAGTCCAAAAGAACTTCTATTACATTAGTTGATTTGAATTCTACATTTGAAGAGCCAACACTTTGTATCCCGCTGGTGGGAGCAATTTTCTTGCTGGTGGTGACCTCTGGTAGGTCAGTTTGTGTTTCCATTTCTTTAAGCAAAGGTTTGGATTGCTCAGTTGTTACCAGTGGCACTGTCTCTGTATGAACCCATTGCTGTGATGGAGCATGTTGCTCTGCCTATTGCTCAGTGTTATCATCTGTTGGTTTACCTTCTGTACCATTTGTTACTGGTGGCTCACTAGCCATATTTGTTTTCCCAGTTGTATCCTTATCTACCACAATATTGACTTTTTGTGTGTCAATGTCAACTATATATAACACCTCAGAATTGGGATTTGTGTCCTCTTGTGGTATGTCCATACTCTCACTAGCTGGTTGATTGTTAGTGGTAACTACCGGTGGAGTATCCAGAGGTGGTGGGGATAGATTATCTGTTATTTTTATACTAGGTGGTCCACCAACCTTGCCTTTTCCCTTATCCTTCTGATATACCTTGATGGGTTTAGGGTTTTGATATTCTTCCTGCTTTTCCTTTTCTATAAGGAATATGTCCCATGCATTAGCAGTTTCCTCTGCTAACTCATTCACTCTACCAACCATAAGTGCTACATGCCGGTGTGCAGTTGAAAATACTGATCGGTTAGCCTCAGAGATTAGATCATCTATCTCTTTTGGTGAGTTGACAGGATAAACAACAAGTAGTTTTTCAACTTTTATTTTCTTATCAAGCTCTACAACAACTTGCCTTCTAGCTTCAAGTCTTTTAAATAGTTATGTCGGTAATTCATCTACAACTTGCATTAAAAATTTCTTGTAAATGTCCAAGTGTAGAATTACACTGTTTTCAACTTTCTCCTTGTCATCAACTGATAATGAATCATATAATTTATTGATTTTTTTCAGCTTTCCATCCTTTGTGATTTCATTTAGAAGTTTGTCAATTGGAGCAATGGTTTGTTGAGTCTTCTTCTTGGGTGTTAACTTCTTCTTTGGAGTTACTTTTCTAGCCGGGGGCCTTATTGCTTGTTGTTTCTATCTGGTTCTTCTAGGAGAAGGTATAGATACCGGTGAAGGTTCCCTTTTTCTCACAACTCTTTTAAATGCAGCTGGCATATCACTTTCCAAAGAGGTTGTAACCGGTGAAAGGTGAGTTTCTGGCTGTAGTGCTTCTAACTCATCTTCAGTAATTCCAGTTTGTTTAAGTACATCTTCTTTGATAGCTTTAGCTTGTCTAGATCCTCTTCTAACTGTTGCTTCCACCTTCTTTACCCTTTTCTTTGATTGGATTTGATTTTCAATAGTCTCAACACTACCAAATACCTCTTCTTTAGGTTCCTTGGGTGCTTCCAGGAGGGCTTTTGCATATGTTTCAATTATGTGGTCATCAGTTTCATAACCCATTTCAGTAACCCAAATGGTTCTTGGGATAATTGCCTCCATCCAAATCTCATCCTTCTTAATAATAAAGCATATTTCATCCTTATACTTATTCACAATTGCTTGTGATAATCTAACTCTGGTATTCATCTGAGCCTTCAATGCCTGAAAGTACTCATTTATATTCTTTTCTCTATTTTCACCCATGTTATTTAGTAAATCAGACAATTGTTTGCTTACCGGTATATCAAAACCAAGATTTTTATTACCGATACCGGGCACTTGTTTTGTTATGTGTAGCATTAAATAGACAAGTAGGTTTCCAAATCTAAATGTCCCCTTTTTGTATTTCTTTATCTTTCCAAGATTGTCAATAAGTTCATCTTTCAACCATTCACACACATCTATTTTTGCATTATCTTTAATCATATCGTAGGCACTCTTTATGCATAGGCTAGAGACTAAATTTAACCTGTTTGCATGTGTGGTTTTGTAGCCTAAAATCATACTAATGAATCTGATATTGATGTCGGTTACATCATTTACTCTTAAAGATCTCTTATCATATGTTGCACCTGTTAGGTTAATCACTTGGTCATTTGAGACCTTCTTTGTTTTATCAGGCCTGTTACCGATGGAAGGTAACCCTGTCACAACTTTTACTGCCTCTTTTGTAATTTTGTGAACTGAGTCCTACCAGAAGAATTCACCATGAACCCTGCTTAGAACTATACTTATAACATCCTTAGGAAAATTCAGAATACTAAGAATTTCAGTGAAACCTAGGGTTTCAACTATCTTGTGCTCAGGTTTAATATTACCGGTTTCATCACAAATTACAGTCTTATACATGCTCTTGATTTCCTCATCACCTAATTCTTCTATGTGACAATGTATGTACATTCTAGGGTCTTCAGTAAAAACTACTCCTTTGGGGATTTGAGAAAATGCACCAACATTATCATCCTTCTTAGCAATTTCGGGAACTAACTGGAATACGGGTCTAGGGCGTTTGATCACTTCGACTACAGTAGGGTTTGCTATGAATTCAGGAATAGATGAAGAAGCAATGATTATAAATACCTTTATCTACCTTAGGAATGATTGCTTGCTGAGTTTCACTTCTTTGCTCGAAATGCCTTTGCTCAGGAATTTTCACGCTCTTCGAATGTTTGAATGTTCGGTGAAATGAAATTGGAGCCAAAACACTGATTTATAATGTTATTTTTGCCAACCACCACATTTAATGCTTGTTGGTTAAGTAATCACTTAACTTATCTGTCGGTATAGAAGTAATTTCAACTTCTTACCATTAACCAAGGAAATAATAGCATGTTTCACATTTAATTGCCAAACCCTCAAATGAATTTTCTTTAGTTAGATGAAGAGTCTCTTGCCGGTGGAGGAGTATTCCTATCAACATTTAGTTCTAATTTCCTGATCCATTATTTTGAGAATTCCTGCTTAACTTCTTCAACTTTTTCTTTACCTTTCAAACTAGGACCTTTATTATTTACCGGTGAGGACTTGCTTCTACAAAATTTAGCAATATGTCCAATCTTGTTATAGGCATAACAAGTCACATTATTTTTCTGAATAGCTTTCCCATATCCTATGCCAGTTTGTGTTCTGCATTGATTAGATAAGTGTCCAAATCTTCCACAAACATAACATCTTACATTCATTTTGGAATTCTCTGAATTATGACCAACTTTGTTGCATTTTGAACATTGACCGGTGGGTGTATTGGTATTCTGATAATTTCTAGATCTACATTGATTTTCCTTATGATCATACTTGTTACAGTTAAAGCATTTGCCATTAAATTTATAAGTAGTAGGCTGTCTTACCGGTTTGTCTTGATCCTGTGTGTTTGCAGTACTGAAGCTTTCACCAGCTTCAAAGCCAAGGCCATTAGTGTCACCATTTGGTTTCTGATTCTTCAGCAAGTAACCAAGTTCTTCTGAGCTTTTCTTGAATTTTTCTTTGTGCTGATTTGTAGTATCCAATTCTCCTTCCAAGATACCTTTCTATCTCATGAGTTCATTTGAGTTATTTTGTGCATGCATCAGATCTATCTTCAACATATCATTTTCATAACTAAATCTTGTGTTTTCATTTGCAACATCATTCAGTCTTCTAGTCAAATCTTCTTCATTCTTCTTTCTATCTTGAATTTCTTTACAAAATCTCATAGTCATATCCTGCATCTCATTCTTTGTTGTCATGTTTTCTTGTTTTAGCTTATTCATCAGATCACTAAGAGTTTCCTTTTCATCATTCTCATTTTGCATCTTTTCACAAAGTTCTCTTCTCTTGTTTCTTGCAATGGTAAGATTTTCTTGAAGTGCTTGAATGATATCCTATGCAGCTTTTAGATCATCTTCAAGTTTGATATTTTTTAACTTTTCTGCATCATAGTCTGAGAGAGCTCCTTCTAATTGCTTCATCAAGTTTTCCATCTCTACCAGTGTCAAGATCTTCCTCAAGCTGTTAGGCTTCTGAAAATAGAGGACCAAGCTCTAATACCAATTGTTAGGATTCCCAAAGATACTGAGAAGGGGGGGGGGGGTGAATCAGTATCTAACCAGTTAAAAGATTTTCTTAACTTAAAACATGTAGAGCATATCAATACTGTATACCGGTAAACAAGAAATAATGCAATAGACATAGGTAACAACAACCACATGAAAAACACACCATAACATAGTAGTTTAACAAGGAAACCCAGTGTGGGAAAAACCTCGGTGGGATTTGTGATCCACAATATTCACTTATTGGCCAATAAGAGAATATTACTGCTACAATAGGGGTTTGCACATGCAGGAAGGCCAAGTGCCTAGAGCTCACTGCTCAATTACAAAATGGGAAGTCTCACTGACTTACAAAATCGATTATATAAATCCAATGTCTTGTACTGCTTCAAAATAACATCTACTATGCCAGATCCAGTACTGGTTTATAGCTCTGCTTCATACATAAACCCTTAACCTATAATTCGCATAATAGGTTTGCCTTATTTTGCCTATTTATTTCCTTCCATCTATTACAAAATGTTTTACAATGATCTCTTATATATATGAGTCATTTTACAACTTGCCAAGTCAACTTATAATGATTTTACAATAATTAACAAAATATATTATAACCAAAATTCCTGTCGGCTTTTGTGCCGGTATGCTTCCTTTCACTGTCGGTGCTGGTGGTCTATGTGCCGGTGTAGAGTCTGACCTTGCTAGTGCCGGTAAATTGCCTTGCTGGTGTCATAGGATTGTAAGGTTGTCATTGATGACAAAACCTTCAATCACCTACAATATCTCATTGGAGTGTGCATTTGCCAACAACATGCGCTCGCATGAAGGAATACTCCATGCCAGCAATGACATCAAGTTTATGAATAATGTACTTCATAAAGAAAATAGTGAAAACCTTAGAAAGAGGAAAAGAAATATTCTTTCCCCCCAAGCATAGAGGAAAACATAAATAGACTATTATGTTGCTCACTTAGTATGATTGCACCTGAAATTGTACCACCACGAATGACAAGGAGCCCCCAATAGGTATGCTAACTATGTCACATAATGAGGAGCAACATAATAGGAACTTGAATGTTATTTTAAATGATCATGATGAATATGCCATTCATTATCAGATGTTATTTCTAACATGCCAGAAACAATGAAATGTTTTATTTGTGTTTTCAAAACTTGACACTCATTAGTAGAATGGCCATGGGTTTGATGATATTGACAAAAAGAAGAAATCTGAGAATGTTGTGTATGTTTTCTTCTTCATTTAGGACAAAGATGAGATATTAAGTTGGAATTTTGAAGATTGGTCAACACATATTCTTGTTATAATTCAAAATGAGAATGAGAAGGTGTGAATTTACAAGACAATGGAGAAGAAGATGTGGACAAAGGAAAGTGTGATTTCTTATGACTTTGTCGCATGAATTCAAGCATTTTGGCCATTGCATCCATGTGTATGTTCAAAAGAGGGTTAAGTATTAGGGGGAATGGGATTGAAGTTTAAAGAGGCCCAATAAATTTCAAGATTTGTGTTAAGATAAAAATTTGGAATATGAAATTCAGGCATCTTAGACTTTCTAGAAAAGGTAGGAGTGAAATCTAAGGACCCCCAATCATCCTCTAAGAGCTCTACTTTAGGAACTTCGTTGGTAGGAGATGGGGTATTGGAGAGAATTTAAGAGAGGATTGTAGGAACTAAGAAAGAATATGATGCTTTACTTATGTTCTCATCAACTACCTCATTAGTATATGTGTTGAGAAAATACAACACCACAGGAGCCCAAATGATCTCTGCAAGCTGAAAAACCTGTTACATCGAGAAGTAAGGAAGCAAATCATAGAAGGAACAAAAACACAGGAAAAATATGCTCCAAAAGAGAGAGCTCAATAATCTCCAAAATGTATTGTCAATAATAATCCTTTTTACAATGGAAAGAAAGAATTCAACCTTTAATAGGTCAAGAAACCCTAAAAGGGAAACCTAGGTTTGCACATAATAATTAATTATTATGCACCTAAAGTTAGCTTAAGTGTAAAAGAGATAAAGGGAACTTAAATAATTAAACAAATATTGTTTAATTAATGAAGTAAATACCCAAATACTCTAACATCCCCCCTTAAGCTAGACTTAGGGAGAAGCTAAAACCTAGAATAGCTACTGAAAGCAATAAAGATGGGTCCCGAAAACAAGGCTTGATAAGGTACCCAAATACAATGAAATCTCTATGAACTGGAGAAATAGAGAAAACCACGTGGGAACAAAACTCTACTCCAAAAAGAGATGGAAAAGAACATCACTGAAGCATGAAGAAATTGCAAACTCTGTCGAAGAATAAATGCTGATATGAAGAACCTCCACTGAAATAGAACATGACCAGGTAGAGAAGACTGTAATCTGCATGAGTGCCCTCAAATGACACTACTCAAATAAAAAGGCAAACAAGGCAAACAACTGAAATCAAAGATACAGATGGCATGAAAACACCAAAGCCTGAAGAGCTGATCAATCAAACCACGAAAGCATTAGAACCAACAAGACAAACCTCCCCATAATACAGAAGAGGGAGAGGGACAGGAACACTGAAAAGAACAACCAAGAAGAACTACATGACGAAGAACCAAGAACATCAAAGGTGTTGAGAAAAGTACAGGGTGTCATGGAAGGGACACTCACTTGACACACATCATGAGGTGAATGTCGTGGAAGGAAAACTCACTGGACAAAGGAAGATGGCAAAAAACACACAAACATCAACCTCCTCATGGCACTTTATCAATAGTGCATGTACAACAAGGCACAAGATGTGCATGATCCCAAGTAAACAATGCATGATGGCACTTTATCTCAGTGCGTTTGCATAAATACAAGCTACAATGATAAGAAGACTGGAAATAGACAGGAGAACCAAAATAGAGACACCCTACTCAGAGAAGAGATCCCAAGACCTGAAACAACCACGATATCCACTAGAGTGCTGAAAAGCAAAAAACTGGATAAAATATGCATGGAGTAGAATCTAGAAATAAAAATTAGATGGCTGGAAAGTACACAACACACGCTTTCCAAAAATATAAACTTTTCAAAAAACAAAGTTCGGATGCTCATTTTATGGCTCCCAGAGTGCAAAAACAAGACCTCACTTTGACTGGAAAAAAACACAGTCAAACAGCAAAATTGGAAAATATTACCAACACCATGAGGTCTGGCTCTGATACCATAAAGGAGTTGAGAAAATACAACACCACAGGAGCCCAAATGATCTCTGCAAGCTGAAAAACCTGTTACAAGGAGAAGCAAGGAAACAAATCACAAAAGGAACAAAAACACAGGAAAAATATGCTCCAAAAGAGAGAGCTCAATAATCTCCAAAATGTATTGTCAATAATAATCCTTCTTACAATGAAAAGAAAGAACTCAACCTTTAATAGGTCAAGAAACCCTAAAAAGGAAAACCTAGGTTTGCACATAATAATTAATAAAAAAATTAATTATTATGCACCTAAAGTTAGCTTAAGTGTAAAAGAGATAAAGGGAACTTAAATAATTAAACAAATATTGTTTAATTAATCAAGTACATACTCGAATACTCTAACACGCACAACATGATAATCAGGAAGAATTTTTGGTTTCCTAGGAACATGAATGGAATTGATTTGATTTTTGGGAGAGAGAGAATTATGATGAGAAATAATATCATCCTCTTGTTCTAAGGTATCTTTATGTTCAAGACACATTAGAAAAAGGACTATCATATGTAATTAATGCTTTATCTTTAGAGGGAAGATCATGAAAATAAGGTATGGTATCACTAAGATAAGTAGCCATAATATCATCCTCTTGCACCAAATAATCTTTATGAGGGAGATATTTGAAAGAAGTGTCCATGTTCCCTTTTTGCACCAATGTGCCCTCATTAATGAGATTAATTTTGGGAGAGAGTAAATCATAGCTATGAATGAAAGGGAGAACTAAATTATCATCATATGCATGAAATGGAACATCATGAACATCTTTAATGTAACTCGAAATTGAATTAGCAAAATAAGATAAGAACTCCATATTCATTGATGATCAAACAAGAATAATGTTCACCCCATACATGCATAGAAAATTTAACAAAGGAGGGAAAATGGAATTTGAACTGTAAATTTAAAATTTGCAATTTGAAATTTGAATTTGAATTTGTGTTTGACCTTAGAGGGTGTTAAAATTTATAAAGTACACCAATTTTCTGGATTTAAGTAGAAAAACACAGTCAATTCCGTCTCTTTAAATTTCAGGAAAAAAGTTGAGGACCGTGGCGAAAGTGCACCCAGTCTGACCAAATTTTTTCAAAATTTTCAAGGATGATAAGTATTATGATATTAGTGCGGATTCCAAAAAAATAACTAATTTGGAGATGTCTAGATCGGTTAAATTCGCAGTCAAAAGGTCAAAATAGAAAGATCTTAAAAATTAGGGTTTTATGATTTAACCATTGAATTTTTAGAATAAAGAGACATATTTGAATTGCAATTTTGAAATAGAAATCAGATCTGAAACAAGTAATTAAAATTTTTCACTTCACAAGCTTAATTTTCTCAAAATGAAAAATTAGGGTTTTTATGCAATTAACCTCTAAAATTTGCAAATAGATCAAACTTGGAAATGCAAATTTGAAATCCAAATTGGAATTAATAAAATCTAATAATGAGAAATCAAAATTAATGTGTAAGACATCAGGTTCACCAAAAGGTAAAGTGGAAAATTGGATCCTAGTGACTCCCCACCTAGGAGAGAGAAAGGAAGCCGCTAGGATGATTTTCACTTGGAGGAACTTTACATTCAAAAGAGGGGTTGAATCCACTAGATCCAAATCCAAGGGAAACAAGGATGTGAATTCTAAGTGGATTGCAAGGGTTGAAGTATGATTTACCCTCTTTTGTAAATGAGAAAGTTGACATTTGCACCACAATTATTTTGGTTTTGAAGCCTCCTCAGCTCATCTTTAGCCACTTTAAGTTTGTTAAAAGCCTCAATATTATCAGGTTGCATTTGTAATATTCCTTCAATAGCAACTATAGTTTCAAGCATTTTAGTTTCGAGCTTCTTATTTTTCTTTCCCATAGTTTGGAAAAGCACTTTCCAGCTCTCAACATTTTGATTCCATATATCTATGTTACTGGCAAAATTAGAATACCAGCAGTTGCATTGTCTAATGATGAATGAGGCAAATACTACATCTTCATCTTCTAATAGATTGGTGTTGAGAGAGAAAACACCTCTCACAATATGAGGGGTATGGGGGGCGGAGTTAAAACAAAAGGAGGCAGAGATGGAGTGATGATTCGACAATGTTTAAGGTATAACTTTAACAATGCCACCATTCTCATCATGCAAAATGCCAAACAAATCTCTATTGAAGTAAAATCTATCCATCCTACAATATATCCTCTTCTTGCCTTAGTGGTGATTGCACCATGTATACCAAATATCACTGTGTTCTTTTAACTTCCTTTCCAGGGGATCAACCACTCTAAGTTTATTGGTCAGGCTCTGCCAGAAGAACCTTTCATTGGGTTTCCATTCAAACTTATTCCCACTAATCTTATCTTGGGGATGTTCAATCATGTTGAAGTTCCCACCAAAAATCCAAGGGATGTCCTCTAATTGAGCCAACCACCTCCACAATTCAATACGCTCCCTACAATCATTTGGGGCATAGACAGATGCAACCCCATAGATTTAATTTTTGTAAATTTAAAAATAACCCAAACAACTATGTTGCATGGGGAACAACCCCATTGCCAAACAAAATTGGCCCATTTTTTGGACACCATTATGGAAGCTTCCCCTTTACCTTTGGAGTGGTTAGTGACATAGTGGGAAACCTCTCTCCATATGCATTTCAAATTAATATCAAGAGCAAATTGGACTGCCTTAATTTCTTGCAAGAGTAATGAGTCCACATTATTTTTCATTCTCAGGAATCTCTTTATGACATACTTCATGTCCGGGGATTCTAATCCACTTACATTCCAAGAAATATAGTTAAGGTCCATAAGTAAAATTAAGGAGAGGTATCGATTGGGATCTTAAAATATTTATAACACTTAGGCAATTGTCCTTTCGGCTCCAAATTGTCATGTTTCTCATTAATGTATCCAATAGGTCTACCTCTCTTATTTTTGAATTCAAAGGGTTGTTCAACCCAAAGAGAGGGAGTCAGAGGTCTTTTACCCCTTTTAATATGTTTCTTTCTTTTCACCACCGCCTTTCTATAGCCAATACCTGTCATAGCATTTTTAATCACATCCTTAACAACAAGACATTTGTAAGGCACAATGACCCATATTTCCCACTCCTCATGCTTGTCTAATCCTAGGACAACTATATAAACATCCCCCCATTATTTCATTGTCCTCTTTATCAAGGGTACAGGAATCTTCCTAAGAATCCAGACCAACAAAACATTCAATTTTTAGGGGGGAGTATCTGAGGGTTCAACAACAATGATAACATCTATAAGTGGTGTCTTCGAGTTATATGCCTTATTAATGATAAACATGTTTTCATCAGCGTCCTTAATACACTGATCAGATCTTGAGGGAGACATATCAACACCTCCCCACAAGATAGTCCCCTTACTAGGTACCTCCTCAACACTACTAGTGTTAGTGCTTTTGATGCCCAAGACTCCTCTCGCATCCTTGGAGGAGGGATTGATATTATTATTACCACTACTCTTCTTATCATTCACACTATTATAAATCATATTTTCAATTCTTTTCTAATAGTTGTAATTTTATTTATCTTCATAAGTGCCAATTACTGAGAATTAAGGGATCGAGGCACAAAGCCTCCAAAGGGGCAGGAAACTGACGAGGGAAGCAGAAAATAATGAGGTAGAGGTGAGGGATGCAAGCTCGATGAGGAGTTTATAGAAATGACAGAAGGAGAAGGAGGATCATTGACAACATCCGATCCAAGAGGAGAGGGGGAAGACAGGGATGAATGGGATCTAATATGCTTCGGTTCAGCAGAAGGATCTGGTGAGAAAACTGCAAAGGCGGGGCATAAATCAAAGGGGGAAGGGGCCAATTTTTTATTACTCAGAAGGGAGCATTTTTTGTCTAACATGTCCTTCCATTTTGCACAAAAAACAAGCATTAATGCCTCCCAAGTATTTCACAGGGCAAGAGAAGGAATCATCTCCCATCTCAACAACTAATTCATTAGGAAGATCTTTCCCAGGGTGGATGGAAACCAATAATATTGCACCAAGGTGCGGAAGAAGAGATGGGGAATTGTCCATCCTTAGGACATCTTCAAGATTCTCCAAAGCCTTGTGCAAAAAATGCCAAAAATATGGAGGCACATTATGAACATACAACCATCTAGGGCATGAAATAGCCAAAACTTCATCTTTGTTGGAATTTGACGACCAAATCATAGCCCTAAAATAACATTTCCCTATATTCCAAAACTGTTTTCTAATAACTTCATCTTGGTGATTACGGTTTCTAAAGAAAATAATGAAAAAGCCCTTTTGAACCATTCAATAAAAGGAAATAGCAAACCCTAATTTTTTAACCCAAATACTTTGCGACCAATTATTTGTGTAATTACGAGCCAACACTAAATTAACATCTAGAGCAGCAAGAAAGATTGTAGTCTTCCTAAGTCTATTTTTCTCTTCTACAATCGCTTGAGTCATTGGTTTATTAGGAAAGACAGTAAGTTTAATAGGGTCAAGCTCCTTACCTCTTCCATCTTTGCATATTTTGAATAGGGCAGCCTCACACAAGACGAATGTAGCGTCACTTGGTAAACTAGAATGGTCGACCAATGCTTCCTTGAAAGTTTTGTCTCTTGCATTAGAATGAGAACCATCGAGAGAGGTTTGAGCCATTAAAACATCTCAAAAATCACTGAAATGGAGCAACAATAACTGTAGAGAGTACGGATAACATGGGGAGACCCGAAAGCAAGACCAATGCCCGAGCCTAGCAATTGATCGCTTGAGAGACTCTGGCCCTCGACATGCATGGCCAGATAGAACTTGCAGAGCCCTCTCGATCACCGTTCTTCCTTCTAATTTAAAAGTTATGTTTTATATTTTAAATATATATTTATTTCTATGTATACAGTAACATTATCCCCTTAATATCATTGTATAATTCCTCTTAGAATTTTTTTGTATGTATATGTGTATGTGTATGTGTATGTGTATGTGTATATGTATGTGTATGTGTATGTGTATGTGTATGTGTATGTGTATGTGTATGTGTATGTGTATGTGTATGTGTATGTGTATGTGTATATGTATGCGTATGTGTATGTGTATGTGTATGTGTATGCGTATGTGTATGTGTATATTTACAAGACATGGTAAGTGTTTCAAACTGTAGGGTTGTAAATTGTTATCAGGTCAATTTACACCTCATGTTTGTGCACCCACCTTAGTGTGTCTCCCCCTCATCACCTATTTAGGTCTGATTTGTGCTAATTCTCTAGTTCTAATGCCATGTACATCCACCAATTGATTTCCTGGAGTGCTATCCTTCTTCCTGGGGCTAAATCAATGTCCCTAACTAAGAAGGACCAGGGCGCTAGCGCCCTGGTCCCTCTTAGTTGGGCCCTATTTTTAAATGGTAAATGGCCCTTATATCTCCAATGGGATATCAACTTTGTGGCTCTACATGACCATTGGAAGTCGACCTAATTAGTAAATGACCTAGATACCCCTATATAAAGACATTTGATCAACCTAATTTCATCCAAGCATTAAGGTATTCATCTACATTCAACCTAAAGCATCTATGAAGTGTTCATTAAGCCTTTTCAAAGATCTTCAAGGCTGTCTATTCTTCATTCAACCATTGTGGAGCAAAATTACATCATTCATATGCAAGAATGTGTGTGTGATTAAGGTTTTGTCATGTTCATGTCATTTCATATAACATATATGATTGCATTCAAGAAGCAAAACGTCATCATTAATAATTGCAAATCCGAGGTATACCTTTCCATTATTTTTTTCAGTATTTGTAATTATTCATTCAAGGTTAATTCCTAAATCCGGGTTTGACTTTGGCAAACCCCTATTCCCAACCATTTTCCCTTCTCTACTGTGTATAGGAATAGGTGTAAAGTTGTAGCTTTTAGGATCGACATAATTCACAGAGACAAACAAATTCCCCTTTGGACAACAAAAAGTGCAGAGGACTAGAGCGACATGCATTCTTGTCTCGACAATTCAAGACAACCTTCTTGGAATAGACCTGAACATTTATATATTACTTAGATCTAGGTTCATGGCTTTGTTTGATGATTGTAGTTCATTGTTTCTACATAATTACTTCAATTTTTGTATATTTACCCTAGTTTAAGCATTTTCACAATTCAACTTGAAAAGAGGGTGTCAAATCTCCAACAAGAGTGAATCTAATCAAAATTCTCAGCCCTATCCTTACTGATTTGAGGTTAGATCTATTGGATTCATCCCTCTTTAATGTAGTGGTCCCTAATAAAAAATCAAGGGTTTTACTTCATCATTGGGTGAAACCTTAACTTTTCACCATTACATTTTGGTGAACCCAACTTCTTTCACCCTTATTTCTGATTTATATTCTCAGATTTGAGTGTTTATGCATTTGAAAATTCAAATTTATATTTACAAGTTTAATTTTCAATTGAATTACATAAATTTAGAGGTTAAATTCACACAAACCCTAATTTTAAATTTTAAAATTGAACTTGTGGGTTGCCTAATTTGGATTAATTATTTCAGATCTGATTTGAGAAAATTTTAACTTTCAATTTTGCACTCATAAATTATATTTTTAATCAAATTATATATTATAGAGGTTAAATTCATAAAAAGCCCTAATTTATTTTGGGTTAATTTTTGTGGGTTGTATAATTTTTTAATTACAATTTTAAATCTAATTTCTATGAAATGTTTTGTTTAGATTTAGATGCATTCAATCACTATTTATGTACTTTCATTAGTGAAAACATCATAAAAATTGCACATTGTTATCTCTTTTTATCATGTATTTTGCATATGTTATCATTTGAAAAAGGAAATTATTGTCATTTTGTTTTCAGTTAGTTCTATGATGCATTTATTTAATAGATGTGATAATGGGTTAGCCTCCCTTGTTTCACTTTATCCCTCCCTTAAAGATCTCCTATCCATGAGGACATTTTAGTGCAAAAAGAGACCACTAACTCTTCTTTCAAAACTCTCCCTCCTAAGGATGAAGTTTTGAATAATGATGTTGATATTTCTCCTTAAGTGTGCCTCTCCCATGAGAGTATCTTAGAGGAAGAGGATTATATTATAAACACCTCCTTAATGCTACTTTACTTTCCATACATGGTACCTCTCCTAGCGAAAAAGTGTTAATGGACATTGATTTATCCTCTCCCAAATTTGGTCTTACCAATGAGGGTACAATGGTGCAAGAAGAGGTTATGAACACTTCTTTCAAATATCTCCTTCCTAAGGATGAATATTTGAAGAGTGACATTCATCTTCCTCCTAAAATGTACCTCCCCCATGAGGATAATTTGGTGCAAGTGGATGATCAATATCGTCACTACCTTTCCTAGTGATACCATACCCTCTTATCATTTCAATGAATTTCCCACTAGAGATGAAGTATTATTAAGTTATGTTTGTCCTACTCCTAAAGCTTGTCTTACCCATAAAGATACCTTGGAGCAAGAAAATGAAATCATTAGTAATTTTCTTGATTCTCTCCCTTCTAAAGATATATCCTTGGAGAGTAAAGAACCTAATCAAGTCAATACCATTCATGTTTCTAGTAATGAGAAGCCTAGACCCAAAAAACCTCCTAATATCCTAAAAGTTACAAAATACATATGTGATAGAGTTGATATGGAAAAGCACCTAGAACAAAAATATGGTTCTGAAATACATCAGACATTTAGTGCTTGTGCCAAAAAGAAAGATCCCAATTTTTTTTCACTTACCTTCCTTCCCCTCCTCATCCTAAGAAACATATTGATAGGAAACCTAATCTTGTTGAGAAGCTCCATGATATCTTAGCTAAGATTATCCTTTATGGCTTGATTCAAACTTCACCTTCACATCATAAGTTGATCCAAGAAACCTTACAAAGGGTGTTTCCTCATCCTTCTTCTTAACCAAATGATATTATATTCTCACAAGATGAATTTCCTTCTATAGAGGTTAAAAATAGAAATGATCCCCTTATGATTACTTCTTTCATTTGTGAGAAAAAGATAAAAGATGTTTTAATTGATAATGGGTTAGCACTTAACATTTGTTGTGTTGACTTATTAGATAAGATAAATTGGAATTATTCTTCTATTCAACTTGATACTCTTTGTGTGTGTGGCTTTGATAATGTTCCTAGAGAGTCACTTGGTATAGTCATATTACTTATTAAAGTAGGACTCATGACTTTACCTACTCTTATTCATGCCATACCCAATTATCTTAATTATAACCTTCTTCTAGGTAGACCGTAGATTCATGCTATGAAAGCAATTCCTTCTACCCTTCATCGCACAATAAAATTCATATGTAATAATGAACTTCACACAATAAAGGTTTATCCTAATCTTTATAATTTCACTCATGATTAAGTGGGATATATTTCCCCCTTTAGTACTATGATTCCCTCAACAACACTATCTCCTATCAATGATGCTTCTCTAGTAGGTAATTAGGGTACAATAGACTTTACACCCTCATTTAATGGGTATAAGATCCCTCAATCTAAGAGTGAAGCCTTGCAAGATCTTTTTGTGTCCTTTATCCAAGCTTCTTCTAAACCAGTTCCAACCTCTCCTTCCAACACATGTCTTGATAATGATAAGTTCCCTTTAGATTTTGATACTAAGAATGAACTCTCTCCTCTAGACATTTCAACATATACACATGGATACAATGGACATGGTTTAGGATGTGTGCAACAAAGTCTTGAAAGTCATGAGAAATCACACTTTTCTAATGAAAATCTAGGTTTCCAACCTCTTCCTTTGTCAACACCCCCTCCTCCATTTACTAGTGAGTTCACATCTTCTCATTCCAATATGGTAATACAAAAAGATAATATTTCATCTGATCTTCTTCTCGTCAATTTAACCTCTCTTCTTTGGCCTAAAAGAGGAAGGAAACATAGACAACATCTTAAAAAGTTCTTCTTTTTGCAAGTATCATCAAATTGATGGCCACTCTAGTAATGAGTGTCAAGCTTTGAAAATAAAAATACATTATATTGATTTAGGTATCATAAAAGTAGCACGTGACAATGAATGCCATATTTCTCATAATCATTTCAAATAACATTCAAGTTCCTATTATGTTCTGATTAATATGAAGAACAGGTTTTAAGGACCCAAAACCTTTAACATAGGAGCATAAAATAGTTCATCAAAAAGCATCCTGCTAAAAACAACTTACAAAACGACTGGCAAAAAGGCCAGTAAACCAAACGAACAACAACAGAAAGGAACAACAAAGCGGAACAACCAGAGAAAACACTAAACAACTATAAGGACTTAAGAAGGTCCTTTGCCTTATTGACCAACTGGTCATAGTTATCCACAACAACTTTGAGTTCTTCCATATCCTTGTTTGAATTCTTTTCCTTCTTTTTGCCTCTGGTTCTTGTTTTGGGTCCTTTCACTTCTCCCGTACCTTCAATGTCTAGTTCCAGCTCCAGGGAATCCTTTTCGTCCTCCAATTTGCTGATGATGATTTTGGTATTGTTAGTAGAAGCCTTCAAAATATTAAAACTTTGTTCAACAATACTTTTGAGGCACTTTTCAATTTTGTTGAATTTATTATCAATTTTCGTCATTCTCTGGTCCATAACAATGTCATTAGTTTTTCTCTCTGTCAGGTCCTTCTCAATTTGCTCGAACCTAGGGTTGAAGGAATCTCTAATTTCTTCAGCTTTGGCAACAGTTTTAGTCAAATCCTCAACATATTTCACCATAGATTTGCTTCCACCAATACTGATTGTTTCCAGAATTTGAACCCTCTGGATAAGCTTCTTATTATCCTCCATAACTTTCTTGTAACTATTAATTAACCAATCAATGGTGTCCACAAAACCTTTCAAACCCTCAGGGGGAGGATTTGAGGGGGGAGTTTTCTCACCAGAATTTTTCTGTTCCTTTTTGGGGGGGTCGCCACCAATGATTTTGTCATCTTTGCCATCTATCGTCTGATCAAAACCTTCCCCTGTGGTCACCTCCTCCAAATTCTGGTCGACTTCAGGATCCTCTCTCTGCACTTGTTCCTCCAGCTCAATAACATTATCTTCCCGTTTCTTCTATTTGTTCCTTATCTAAATAGAAAATTTGGTTTTCTTTTTCCGAGGAGACTAGGGTTCATCCTTCTCAGAATCCTCAGAGACCTCTTCCTTCGAGGAGGAACGATCTGAAAAACTTTTTCTTTAGATTTTTTATGTCCCTTCAAGGAGGAAGGCTTGGTACTCACTTGTTTTCTTTTCTTACTAATTTTAGCTTCAGATTCATCCAGAATCTCCTCTGACTCACTCATCGAGTCACTTTTAGACTCCTCACCCATAGAAAAAACAAAATCCGACCCTTCCTCCTTAGACTTAGAGATTGAAGGCTAAGGGCGGGCAATTTGGTTGGGGTTTAGGTGGTCATAAATTAACACCATTAGACCTTGATGCATGGTTGTATCACCCTTAGGGTTCTCTTTATAGGCCTTAATGGTAGCATTCATAGAACACAACAAGAAATAAGGGATATTAATTTTTTCATCATACCTGAAATGGTTAAGCAAAACAAAATGATAGCCATCCACCTTTGTGAATCTACCATCCAAAGTAACATAGCACATAATAGCAAATAAAACCTCTCTTCATGGCTTAACAAATGCCCTAGGCAGATAGTAAGTTTTACTTAGCTTAACCAGGCGCTTTTTCTCCTTTGCCATTTCAGGATATCGATCAATAGCCTCCTTGCTCAATTTTCTATCTCTGTAGTAATTGCTTCGTTCCTTGCGGAGACCCATGACCTGAGCGATGAGGTATTCATCAATGGAGATTGTTTGATCTCACATATTCAGAGTACCCTTTCTCCAGTTTTTGCAGAAGAATTTAGTAATTGTGGCGTCCCTCCCATGGAGCCTCTCCATAAACTTTGAGAAACCGCCCTTCTAAAAAATGTTCCAAACAACCTCCTTTTGCTTCCACTCCTTACAATTGGTGGGTTCATAATGGCGTCTATTTCCTCCCATTTTTTCACTTTTTAGAACAAAATGTCGAGAATTGTAGAGATCTTTAGGCAAGAAATTTCTTGAAACTACCACATATACCGAGAAAGCATGGGAAAAGGTGGCTTGTGTCTTGTAATAAATGGTACTGACATTATTATAATTACTCATAGCACTCCTATTAATTTGTTTCATCATTATTTTGTCCATTTATGATCTTTGAGGTAATATTGTATCGATCCTTGAATATGATCGATCTGACATCATCGAGGAGGCCCTCTTTCCCCTTCCAGGTAACAATAATTTTGTGATTGATCACCACGTTGGCTGCCCAGTCAGCTGAACCATTAGCTTCATGATAAATATGAGATATGAAGCATTTCTCAAAAGTGTTTATGAGATCTCTAGTAGCCTTTATTATGTTATTGATAGTCCATGAAGGCTTAGAGGTTCCCTTTAGGCATTTGATGATGTTATTAGAATCCCCTTCAATCCATAGATAGGGACAATTCCATCTTTTGACCAGGAGAATACCTTGGAGTGCAGCCATAGCTTCTGCCTTGTGGTTAGTTTGGTAACCTATAGGAACAACAATAATTTCCTTACAACTACCATTTTCATCTCTGAGAATTGCCCATCCCGTAGGGCCAGGATTGTCTTTAGCAGCTCCATCAAAATTTATTTTGAGCCAACCATGAGGGGGAGTGTGCCATCTGGCTGCAAGTCTCTTATTTAGTTTGGGATCAGTACTACCAACACTCTTCAAATTCCAAGAACTAAAAATGTGAGCTTCCAAGGGGTTGGTAGAGTAGCAAGAATCCCCAATGATCCCAATGTTCTCCATAATAGCCCTTTGAATTTTTTGGAAAACAACAGCCTGGGTGAGAGAAGTGTCCCTGAAAATACAGTTGTTCCTTTCTTTCCAAATCCCCCATAGAATGTGAGGGAGTGATAGCTGCCACAAAGATCTCAAAAAGGGGTTAGACCAATGATAACTCCAAGAATGGAAACAATTCACTGATAGTGTTAGGAAACACCCAATCAATGCAAAAATTCTTAAGAAATCTTTCCCAAATAGAAACAGTGAAGGAACAGTGGATTGCCAAATGGTCCACAGACTCTTCCTCCACAAGACATAAAGCACATCTATTAGGGAAAGAAAATCCTCTACCCTTAAGATTATCTAAGGTCAAGATTTTATTTTGAAGGATTGTCCAATAGAAAAAAATGATTTTAGGGATAAGACCCTTAATCCATGCTTTAGACCAAAAAGGATTCTCAAAGGGGGTAGGGGAAAGAACACCATACATTGAAGAGACAATGATATTGCCTTTAGGTTCATATTTCCAAATAAGGGAATCTTCCTCATTATTCAACCAAGTAGAAGAAACATGATTCTTAAGATTGATTAGGTCAGGATGAATACATTCAATGTTCTGCCATTTATCTCCTATCCAATACCCCTCAACCAAGGAGCCAAAGACTCTAATATAGGGGGAAGCAAAAGGGTCCCATTCAGGGATATCAATTAGAGACTTAACCAAGGATCCTCCCATAATCTAAATTTCCTACCATTGCCAACTCTCCATTTATCCCCTCTAGCAATGTTGTCTTTACACTTAGAGGCATGATTCTAGATATGGGACCCATTAATACTGAAATCAGAATTGATGAAAGAGGGAAGAGAAGAAGACAAAAGAGAATACTTACTTCTCCAAATTTTACACCATTCACTATCAGAGTGGAATAGTCTCCAAACCTGTTTAGATAAGAGAGCTTCATTGAGGGTCCAGATTCTTCTCAGGCCCAGACCTCCATTATTTTTTGACCTGCACACCTTATCCCAAGCCACTAAAGCCATTCTTTTCTTTTCCTCAACCCCTGACCAAAGAATTTTTTTTTGAATTTTCTCAATTGCATCAACATACTTAATTGGAATTTTGAGGAGGCTAAGGGCATAAATAGGTATGCTTTGTAGAGAAGCTTTCAGAAGTCGAAGCTTTCTAGCCTGACTTAGAAGAGCGCCTTTCCACCCAGCAAGCATTCTTTGAAATTTGTCCACCAGAGAACTACAAAAGGAATTAGGTGGAGAAATGACCAAGGGGAGACCAAGATAAGTGGCAGGAAGATTAGCAATCGAACATTTCAGAATTCTATTGATTCTATGTTGTCTTCTCTCAGGAGTGTTGATGAAAAACACTTCACTTTTAACCCAGCTGATAAGATGACCGAAAGCAGAAGCGAACCTACAAAGCGTGTCCTTCAGGATTCTGGCTTCGAAAATTCTTGAGTCCCCCATGATAATGGTGTCATCCACAAACTATTGGTGGGAGAAAATATGATCAGCTGAGGAAGGTTGGAGTCCCTTAAAAGTTCCTCTCATCACCATACTTTCCATAGACCTACCAAAACATTCAACCATGATAATGAAGAGGATTTGAGAAATGGGATCTCCTTGTCTCAGTCCTCTAGAAGCTTGAAAGAAGGAAGAGGGAGACCCATTGACAAGGACACCAAAGGAGGAAGAGGTGATGAGCTGCTTGAAGAGGTCCACACATTTGATAGAGAAACCATAAGCTAAAAGGACCTTCATGAGGAAAGACCAATCAACCTGGTCATAGGCCTTAGAGAGATCAAGCTTAAGGATGAAACCCTACTTCTTAGCCATAACAAGAGAATGAATATTCTTATGGACTGTTATAATAGAATCAAGAATTTGTCTTCCTGGCACAAAACCATTTTGCTAATGATTAATCAGAGAAGGAAGGATAGTCAGGAGTCTGGAAGTAAGGACCTTTGAGATTATCTTATAAAAATAATTGCATAAGCTAATTGGCCTGAACTTATCCATGGAGTCAACACCTTGAATTTTGGGGATTAAAGCAATGAAGGTGCCATTAATCTCTTTCAGAAGTCTTCTAGCCCCAAAAAATTCTTTAACCTCATCAGAAACATATTTCCCAACAATATCCTAGAATTCTTGGAAGAAGAACATGGGGAAGCCATCGGGTCCGGTGGCTTTGTTACCATCAAAAGAAAAGACAACATTTTTTATCTCCAAGTTTGAAGGTATAGAAGTAAGGGAGGCATTCTTCTTCTTATCAATGAGGTAAGGAATATTCTAAAGGAAAGAACTTTGAGCATTAACATCTAGCCTTTGATCCCTACAAAGAAGATTAGAGAAGAATCTTTTGGCCTCATCTCTTATCTCATCCTCCTTAACCAGCTCCCCGTTGTCCACTACTAGTTTTTTGATCCTATTTATCACTTTATGTTTGATAGTCAACATATGAATGAATCTAGTGTTCTTATATCCTTCCTTCAGCCATATACATCTAGATCTCTACTTCCAAAAAGTTTTTTCTTTAGCAATGATTTTATGGTATTTTTTAAGAATCTGATTTTCTTCGGCAATAGACACAGTAGAGAAACCATCCTTCTGAATTTGGACTTGCATTTTATTGAGGTCTTCCTAGATTTTACCTTTGGCCTCAAAAATATTCCTGAAGCTGGATTTGTTCCAAGACCTTATATTATCTTTGATGCTTTTGAGTTTCTTCACAACTCTATACATGGCAGTGCCCTCAACTTGAATGTTCCACCAATCCTGAATTTTATAGGTGAGATCTGGATGAAGAGTCCACATTTTTTCAAACCTAAAAGGAAAATGCTTTCTTCTATTTATGGGGTTAGTAAAAAAAGTTATAGGATAATAATCAGACCCAACCTAGATGTGAGCAGACAGAGAATAGAAATAATGTCTGTACCAATCATCAGAAATTAGAGCCCTGTCAAGGTGAACTTGAATAAGGTCATTTCCAGTCCTCCTGTTAGTCCAAGTGTAATTGCATCCCTATATCTCCACATCATTAAGAGCCTGAGTGTTTATAAAATCCACAAGGGCTAGTCTACTTTCCAGCCGAGAGGGGCTTCCACCAAATTTTTCCTCCTCTCTCAAAGGGGTGTTGAAGTCTCCCATGACCAGCCAGCTAAGGTTCTTGAAGCTGTCCCTTATTTCCATTAGTTTTTTCCAAAAAATGCTTCTGGCTTTCAAGGTATTAGAAGCATATATATTAGTGAGGATCCACAATTTTCCATCTTTTAAGTGCTCAAATTTAATGCGAGAGAATTTTTTTTCTTGAATAAGAACATGACCTTTAACATTATTGAGATTCTAAATAGTTGCAATGCCTCCAGAGGCACCTTCCGAGCTGCCACCACTAATACTCCCAGATCTAAATAATTTCAAAGATTCAACCTTTTCTCTACTCATCTTAGTTTCTTGAATAAGAAAAATATCAGGTTTGCTATCCCTTATCATATTCCTCATAATATCATGCTTGTGGGGATTATTTAGTCCCCTAATGTTCCAAGAGACAATCTTCATAGTTACTTACCAGTTCCTAACTCCTTCAAAGTCTTCTAAGTCTCGTCTATTATGTTCTTGTTGGCCTCCTTGTCTCTGACTTTGTGGTTAGAAGGTTGTCCTGGGGATGAGGAGACATACCTGACATCAAATTGAGCAATTCTACTAGACTTCTTTAATTGGGAAGCCGAGGGAGTGGATCCTTTTTTATTCCTGTATTTTGGAATTTTCCAGTCAGCTTCTTTCTCAAGAACCACTTTAGGGTTGCTGAGAATTATAGAAATTTCTTCTTCATTACCCTAGTTAGGAGATTTGGAGTCATGTGAAGAACTATTGACTGTTTTAGTGGTTTGGTCTGAATCTGACAGGTTCATACCCAATATGGCACATTTCTGGGCTTCTTGCATTTCAAACCTTATCATAAGCAAGGAAGAGTCAGTTTTTTCTTCTTGAGAGCTAGTAATCTCCCCTTCCTCAGGTTGTTTAGCATCCTTAGTATACTCATCCTTTTTATCCTCTGCATTAGGCGTTTCCTTATTGACCAAAGTGTCAGCAATTACCTTCTTGGAATTTTCTTTTGAAGATTCAGACTGTTCTTTTAATTCCTCTATTCGGATCTGCCCTACCAGGGGGTTGTCTACATTCATTTGATCCTTTCTCAATGCTTCTTGGGTGGGGAGATTAGAGACAAAGGTTGAGGAGACCACCTCCTTATTTTCCCCCAAGGGTCCAAAGCAGTTGGTATCAACAAAGTCAGTTTCCTTATTTTCTGAGTTTTTGACTCTCCATACGTTTTTCTCTATAGCATTTTTACTTTCAACTAAAGGTTTAGCTTGCTTGTACTCCCCTTTAGGCTTGAGAGGACAAATTTTAGCACAGTGACCTACTTTTTTGTAGTGAAAGCAAGCAAAGGGGATGGATTCATATTCAATTTGTTGTTTCCATGTTCCCAACTTTGACACTATGTCTATCTGTTCTGGCATATCTACATCATGAGCTATCCCTACACAAAATCTGGCATGAGTGAGCCTTATTCTTGAGGTTGTGACTGGGTCTATTGAGAGGATCTCACCAAAAGAGCTTTCTATTCTTGAAAAAATTCTTTCTGCCCAATACTGAAGAGGCAGACCTAGTAACTTAACCCAAACTGGGACTTGCTTAAGAAGTGAGTCACTCATGTTTAGATTTGGGTGCCATTTCCGAAGGACCGGAGCTGTCTTTCCAACCATCCAAGAACTACCACAGGGGATCCTTATTTTATCTTCTTCACATGAAAAAGAAAAGGTGAGGAGGCCTTTGGGTAGTGCCAAAATTTCAACATTACCTTTCAAAGCCCATTTCTGTTTGACATAAGTCCTTACAAATTCGATATTTGGGCGTGGTCCCATAAATTTACCTACCAGGGAGTTCGACATACTTCTTATATTATGTTCCAGAACCAAATCAGGGATAGAAATAGCGAACTTACCACCAGTAGGGTCTGATATATTCTTGACAGGAGGTAAAGAGGATTTTCCAGATGGTCTAGTTCCTATTATGTTGTTCCTCACTATGTGACATTGTTAGCTTACCTACTGGGGGCTCATTGTCATTCATGGTGATACAATTTCAGGTGCAATCATACTTAGTGAGCAATATAATATTCTATTTATTCTTGTCTCTATACCTAGGGAGAAAGAGTAATTTTTTTGTCTCTTTCCTCTTTCTTGGGATTCACTTTTTCCTTTATGGGTTGCATTTTTCATAACATGATGTCCTATATTACATAGAATTATCCTTCATGCGAGTACATGTGTGTTTCATAGTTAGGACCTATTCTTTGTTAAAGTGGTACATCTCTTATGAATAATTTCTCTCTTTGGAAGTTGTGTAATCCTTCTCTTTGTCCCTACGCTTGGGGGGCATTAATCTCCCCTATCCTTTCTAAGGATGCACTTTTCCTTTGTTGAGTATGTTTACTTATGATTTGATGTCATTCCTTGTGTGAAGTTATCATTTTCTCAATGGTTCTCACTTATGCAAGAGGTGTGTATCCTAGATTACAACCTCTTCTTCACTTGGCAATGCATATCTATTATAAACTTACCCCTCACATTAGGTCAAAAGTGTGTCATCCTTCATCAAGAATCCCTTTACTAGCAATAGGGGGAAGGTATGAATTCTTGTTATCATTCCCTTATTTTGGTAGAAGGTGTTATGTTTATTCAAAAAACTCCACTTGGAGGTAGATATCTTTTGAGAAAATATCTCTTCTCCTCCAAGGATCCTCTTTACACTTGTTGGAATATATCTCTTTTTCAACTATCTTATCCTTGCTTATAAGAGCATTCCCTCTTTGCCTTGGATTTATGAACATTGTTACCTAAGAGGATATCTCCTCGGTGTTTAAGGTGGGTATCCTAGTTTCTAAGCTTCCTTAACACATCAACATAGGGCCATGTTGATATCTTAAGGGGGGCATACATATATGTGTGTATGTATGTATGTATGTGTGTGTGTGTGTGTGTACACACACACACACATATACACATATACACACATATATACACATATATACATATATATACACATATATACACATATGTATACATACACACACACACATATATATGTATGTATATGTATATATGTATATATATGTATGTATATGTATATATGTATATACATATATATACATATATACATATACATACATATATATACATATATACATATACATACATATATATACATATATACATATACATACATATATATGTGTGTGTGTGTGTATGTATACATATGTGTATATATATGTATATATGTGTACATATATGTACATACTTATATGTATGCATATATATACATATATACATATATATGTGTATATATACATATATATACATATACATATATATGTGTATATATATATGTATATATGTATATGAATGTGTATATACACATACATATATAGACACACACACATATAAAGTGTCATGTGTATGTGGGTAAATTTAAGTGTATCTTTTTCATTTGTGAACTTAATATTAGAATATGGATTTAAGATATTTCAAAGGGTGATGCATACAATGTGTGTGATTTTGGAATATTGACATGTGGATTTGTATGTGTCCTATTTTTAATATATAATAACTGAATAGTAAACCAAAAAATTGAGAACATCAATTGAATCCTAAATATATTTGTTGATATAATAACTTGTAAATTTTAGAAATATATGGTTTATCCTTATTCCTTCTAAATCTAGATCTTCTCTGATCTTTCGGATTAGGCTTATAACTCCTCACAAATATTTCATGATTCCTAGCAACTCTTTCAGGACATCTAGAAGCAAAATGACCAATCTTATTGCTTGAAAAACATTTAAAAGGGACTTTTCCTTCATACTTACTTCCTGTCGGTCCTTTAGGGATTCTTCTAGCAATTAGAGCTTCCAACTCTTCAAGTTCTTTGTCTTCTCTCTCAATGTCTTCCAAATCTTTATCATACAATTCCTTCCAATCTATCTTCTGCTTACCGGAGTCAAATTCTTTAAATGCGGTCTTTGTTTTAGTAGCACTCTGATCTCCAAGTTCCTCAAGATCAAAAGTATCTAGTTTCCCAAGTAATGTATCTTTGATAACATGGGTACTTGACATTGTCCGAAGTTCATTAATTGCAGTAGCCTTCATCTTGTAACCTAGAGGTAGAACTCTCAGAATCTTTGAAACAACCTCATCCTCACTAACTGATCTGCCACAACATTTGATTCCCATGACAATTTCATTCACTCTATCCATGAAAGAACTAATCTTCTCATCTTCTTCCATCTTCAAAGTTTCATATCTTACCCAGAAGCCTTCAAGTTTTGCAATCTTTACTGCTTGGTCACCTTCATAAAGAGTTTCAAGCCTTATCCAGATCTACTTTGCATTCTCCAACTCTATGACATTCAATATCTTTACATCAGATAGGGCACTCAACGTTGCTTCTTTTTCTTTAACATCATTTTCAGCTCTCTTTTGTTTATCAGTAGGTGCCGGTGTTCCAGGATTAGGATCATGAGGTATATACCCTTTCTCCACTATCTCCCAAACTTTAGCTCCAAGACATCTAAGATGAATCTTCATTCGCTCCTTCCATATCTTGTAATTTGTACCATCAAATATAGGACTCTCCTTCTAGTAGGGATTAAATGTGGAACTAGATGCAAATGCCATCAGATCACCTCAAGCGGTTAAGATTATATAGAGAGGACCTTTCTCTGATACCAATTGCTAGACAGATCTGATACCAGGAGAAAACTAAGAGGGGGGGGGGGGGGGGGGTGAATCAGTTTTCTAACAGTGATTAGAACTATTGCATATTATAACCTTTGTACCGAAGCACAGATAAACAATGAAAGATAAAACATGAAAGAACAATACACACAACACCAATATTTTGACGTGGAAAACCCGGTAAAGGGAAAAACTGTTGGCATTATGTGAATTGGTATGAGGACATAATGATATTGTATGTTGTCATTGATGTCAATATGTGATATGAAGAGAGAACCGACATATGTGAGAACTGGTATATATGCCAAAGTAAAGCGGTATATTTGTTCAAGGTGAACCGACATGTGATGGGTTATCAGCCACCATAAAATCGGTGGAAAATGAATGATGGAGAATGTCTTGAGATTGGATCAAGACTGTTGCATTCAATACAATATGATCAACAGTTAAGATTGAACCGTTTTAATTCCTTAACCTAACAGGTCTAGGGTTTAGGGTTTGTGCTACCGACCTGTAAGTTGTCCTATAAGGTCGATGTTGTGATTCTTTCAGAGTTTGTTGGCAAAAGTTATGTGTGTATCTAAGAGAAGAGATACGTGATTCTTGCCAGACCAGAGGAGAGAAGTCATATCTGCAGAGTGTAAGTGCAGAAGGTCAAGAGGAGCTTAAGCGGATTTGCATTGGCATTGAGTGCTATTATCAGGTCATTGATATACCTGTTGATCTTTAACTACTTCAACAGTTGTGAAATCCCCTAACAGGGTAGCCTTAACTAGCTTGTTGAAAATCCTCTAATAGGGTAACTTGAAGCTACTGAGTCATTGATATCCTTTAGCTATTGAGTTCTTGAAATCCGCTAACAAGGTACCCTTAATAGGGTTTAACATTTAACCGGGTATTGTAGCCATCCCTTAACCGGGTGATCCCTAATAGGATCGGTTCCTAACAAAACCTATTGTATCTATCTTTAACTGGACAAGGCTCCTAACAGAGCGGACTTCCAAAGAGTTCAAAAACAAGCTTGTGGGTATTCATCCCCACCGTGGTTTTTCCCAGTTGGGTTTCCACGTGAAAAATATGTGTGTCATGTGTGATGTTATGATTGTTTTCTGATTAAGTGGTGATGCATGTTGATCTTGTTGTAATATGTACATCTTTGATGGTAGATTGTCTGTTCATGCATTAGAGTGAAATGGGAATGAAGAGTTAGATTATATGAAAATATAAGTGTCAACTGGTCTTTGCTCATCTTAGTTACACTGGGTTTTGCCGGTTGAACTCTGTTGAAGGACCGGTGCTGTTGTTTGTCTGTCAGTGCATGAGTGTTAGTTGACAAACTGATTTAAGGTTGATTTTTTGCCTGTACTGATTCACCCCCCCTCTCAGTACCGGTTTGGTACTATTCGTTCATCATTAAGTTTTCAAAAACCACAGTGGGAAACCCTACCCACAATCAGATAATACTTCTGCAGTAGTGTGAAATAATTACAATGGGGATTGCACTTGCAATCAGGCCAACAACCTAGAGCTCACTGCTCAACACAAAAGAGAAGTCTCATTGACTTACAAAAGCATCAGACTACAATCCATAAAGAATGAATTGTGGAAGTAGGATCGCCTAATGCTTGATACAGTTCTCGTTAAGCATAGATGTCTGTCGTGCAACACCAAAAACCTTATGTCGAATTATATATCACTTGTTCGCACATAAACCTTCCTCTGATAATGTAGACATAACCATTGATCCCAAAAACCATATCCAATTACTTGAATAAGTCACCTATAAATACAAATCATCAACCTTATTGATAAGGTCGACTAAACCCTAAACCCATAACCCCATAATTACAAAAGTTACATCACACAATACCACCAAACCAATATTATGATTTACATTACATAGCATGGACCTAAAACAAATTCCCAAACAATTATATCCATTGGAAATCACACTAAGACCAGTCACCAACACTTTTCACCAACTGGTAGAAACCCTCAGTGTAGTAACACAAAAAGTCTAACAGGATCCAAATAGGACCACCATAACAGCATGCCAGCCAATGCAAAGTCACCAAACAATTAGGACACGATCAAGAAGCACCTTCAACATGCTAGAAACTGTTTCCATAATATTGACCAAAATCATCTAACCAAATCATCAAATATCGCTAACCGGTAAAGCTAAAAGATACCACAAATACCAACCGGGAACATAAGCGATAGCTACCAGAGCACCAAATCATGAACCAATAGAATATGACAAGAATATAACCATCCTGAATAAGCATCCAAAACTGAAACCAGGGATCTGATCATACTAGATCAGAATTACAGTCAAAACCAGGATAAACACCAAGTCTAATCGGGATAGGTCGAACTGGGATAGTAGAACCATATCCAACCGGGATACAATGTTGACATCAATGACAACACTTAACCAAATCCAACATATTGCCAACACGACCACCATATGACCATCAATTGTAACAAAATATTTTGTTGACGTCTATAATGCGTGAACAATTTTTAAAAAAAATTCACCCCTTCGTTGAGATTTTTAATTTTTCAATCCAATTTTGAGGGCTCATAACTTTGGTCATTTTGACACCTTTTTCAGTGCAATTTTTTTTAAAAATTTATTTGGGCTAATTTTTCGTGCTCTTCACAATGGTTTGATTAGTTTTTTATTTTGGTGGATATATTTTAAAAAAAACTCATTTTTTCTTAGTTGTACCTATCCAATCCTCATTTTTGCAACTTCTCGGGCTTCATTCGAGCTTATATGACCTCATTTTTAGGTGTCATTTTTTTTAAGTGCATAATTTTCATCTACTTTCTTGTCATGCTATCAATTTTTAATCATTATGAGTATACATATCACTTTCAAAACTTGGTCTTTTGGGCCTAATTTGGCACATGTAAATGCTTGGACCTCAGTCAAGGTCTTGTGCATTATTGATTTAAGTCTGCTATAGCCTATTTGAGGTAGTTGTAATCTTGAAATCAAAAGTCCACTTTTCCCTTGTTTGCAAGTGGCTCATTGTACATTGACTAAGTATAAAGTGCCAAATCATCTTTTTTTAGGGGGGTGGGGGTTTCTTTAATTGAGTGAATTTGGGGGGAGGGGTCTCTTGTATGATTGTGCCTCTCTCTATCTTATTCTCTTTCATTTTAAATTATGAGTTCTCCAAAATTTCCACTTCTCACTCCACATAACTATGCTTTGGCCCCCGCGTGCCTTTGTACCCTTCGTGGTACAATTTATTATGTGTCATTGATTTAATTTTATTAAATGCAATAAATTTTAAAGTTGGTTTTAAAATTAAATTTTAAATGGTAATTTATTAAAGTGATTTTATCTTTATTTAATAAATTTATTTATTGAAATCAAGGCTTGAATATTAACTCCAAATTGGTAAATTTGGATGTATTTTGGAAATGGATTAAATGTTTATCATTAATTCATTTTGTTTTTTGGTTGAAAAATTAATATGGATTTTATTCTATATTAGTGTATTGAATTTGGAAATTAAATAGATGTGAATGTCGTATAAGGGTGTTTTATTTAATTTTGAATCAATGAAGTTGCAAGTGTTTATGATGCTAATTTTCTCAAAGATTGTTTGAGTGCGGACTTAGTAAAATTAGCTTTCCTTGCAAAGGGTATTATTGTAGTTGTTTCTCATCTATGGTCAATCGTCCTATTGTGGCGTATTTGGTACCTTTGACCAAGTGATATATGATGACCTTGTTGTCTTAACCATATAGTGTCTTTGCCTTATGGTTAACCAAGAGTCAGTATGTCCTTGTTTTGAGCACTTGTATTTGTATAGTGGTGTTATGGTTGTCTACTTTGCCATAGGGTCCTCATGGAGTGACCATGTTTTCTTAGTGTCCTTTGAGAGAGTGGCTTTCGAGTGGGAGCCGTGCCCAAAGTGGATGGCAGGATAACCCATCAAAAATTAGATAATAAGTGATAATCTAATAATTGATTAGGAGGTGGGTAGTTTATAACATTATATAAGATATTGTACCTCGCGCATAGTTGAGTGCTCGTAAAGGGCTCAAGATGTAGTGGGAAGGTCTGGAATGGAAAATCGACCACCTTGTCTTCACGAAAGGCTGGTAGGGTCCGCATGAGACTTAGTTCAAGCCGGAGGTTCGGGAAAGGTTACCAGGATAACCCAGGAAGGGGGTCAGGACCTATGGAGGCCGACCATGGTAACCATCATAAGCTATGCGATGACACTCTCTCTTTAGGGTCACTTGTGTATTGTGATGTTGAGTCACCTGGAATATTGTGGAGTCGTATTGTGTTGTCATGGGGTCATATTGTTTTATCAACCATCTCATGCTTTTTCCTGCTTGAGGGTCCTTTGCTTGTTAGGCCCAATATGGAAAGCTAATGTATTAAGAGGGGAGGGGTGAATCGGTACTCCAAAACTTTTCTTGAATAATAAATTTACTGTTATACATAAACAAAATAGTACAATAACATAAAATAAAGTTAAAACAAATAGATAACAATCATACATGATTCACTCCATAACATATATATTTTGGTTACGCAGAAACTCTTGGTTAGAGAGAAAAACTACGGTGGGGATGGCACCCACAACTTCACTACTGCAATAATGAAGAGTGCTCGGTTAGAGCTACATATTAGCTATTTCTGATAGCTTACCCTATTAGGAGTAACAAGATCTATTAGATCTACCTTGCTAAAGGATTTTACAACATTTATTCTGAATGTTGCACCTGGTTAGAGGCTTTACAATTTATAGACTTGATTAGAGTATTTTACCCTGTTAAAGGTTTCTCTTTCAACTTCACAATATTACAATAAAATCATTACAAATATCTGCAACTTTACATATGAAATGTTATAGTAGATTCTATGTGCTTAGAATAGATTACCTTGCTTATAGCATACCTCGGTAACCCATATAGTAACTTGGTAAACCCTTTTGTTTAATCTGTTCTTCGACTGTTCTCTGAAAACCTTCTCAGTGACCTCTATGTCTCTGTAACAATCTTCTTACACTCATATATACACCCTTAACTCATGCTGTATAAATAGATCTCTTAAGATGGTGATCTAATTCATTGCTTTGATCTTACAAACAATATTCCTTGAATGAATAACTATACAAAATATTTCATTGGTTAGATTGATCTCAAAATCATACACAATCTCTTAGTGCAATTTCCAATGTGATAACGGTTAGATGTGTCTCGATCTTGTAACACATTTTCATATGCATGTCCAGGTTCAATGTATCTGGTAACACGTTTCACTCGGTGTATATCAACTCAGTGTGTCATCTTTGCTGCTTGGTAGACATAAAAAGATACTCGGTAGACAACTTGGTGTATATTGCGTTTTGTGACTGCTTTCCTTTGTAATCGACTAGACTATGCATACCAACTGCATGATTCGATAGTGTTAACCGACTAGAGTATATAGTATGACTTTGAATATAAAAACTAATGGAAATTTGATAAGTAGTAACAATCTCCCCTTTTGACATTAGTTGAGATGTTTGAAAAAAACTACTTTCAAAGTCATAACTCAAAAATCTATATACTTTGCAAAATGACTATACTAGACAATATATACAATAGTCAATGAAATAGTATCTTCAGATATACTCCCCTTATCATTATACTATACATAACTCTGATTTTGCATGCTCGGTTTTGTGCTTGTGTGCTCTGCTTACTCTGCATACTCTGCTCAGTATACTCCCCCTATATACAATACTTCGAATACTATATCAAAACTGTATCACCAAAACTGTATCACTCCCCCTTTTTGACAAACATCAAAAACTTAATTTCCATCCGGGGGTGGTAATTGGTCAAAAATGGATGTGTACTTTTTCTGGGCGTCGGTGAGAGCGACAGAGAGTGTATCTTTTACACTTTCCATTAAAGAATTTTGTGCTTGAATATCAGCCAATAGTGATATTAAGCCATCAAGAGTGCTTCCCTCTTGTGTAGTAGATAGGCGTGTGGCTCGGTTAATCTATTCTTGAACTGATGAAAGATGAGGAAGGAATAATGTCTAGAGTGTCATTATATCCATCCTGATCTTATGTTCTTCATTTCTTAGTTCCAATTGTTGAGCCATGAGCTGTTGAAGCTTGGTATAAAAATTCTAAATTGAATTGGGCTCTGGAGTCAACTTATTTGAGAGATCGGTGATCTCTTTCTCAATTGCATCAGTTTTATTCTTGATATCTTTAATGAATATAGAAAATGTACAAAGTTTCTGAAATAAATAAAGAATATGCTTGAGTTGAGGGGACAACTCAGCAATGAATTTGACAAGTTTGACTTTGCCAATAGCTAGAGCTTTCTGTACCTCTTCTATCATTTTTGCAGTAAGCTCCTTGTCTTTTAGCTTGCTCAAATACTTAGATGCATCAACTCCAGATGTTTCAATTTGATTAAGGAGTTCATCCAGTTGAATGTGGATGGCTGCATCGGTTGACACTGTAGCTGTAGGTAGCATATCTGATAGCAGTGTCTTCACCTTCTGAAGTACTTTATTCTTCTTTTGTATGGCCATTTGCTTTTCTTGTTTGGCCTTTGCTTTTCATAGTTCACCGAAATCAGCGAGTGCTTGCCCCTTCAATTTTGATATATCCACATTGGGCAACACTATTGGTTTAGATAAATCAACTTTGAAACTATGCTTTTTCACCTTCTTCTCTTTACCTTTGGTCTATTGGACCTAGACAATAGCTTGAGAGGCTTGCTGACCCTTGGTAGATTGCTTGGTGGAGGCAACACTTTGGTCGGTTCCTGTAGCTGCTGTGGTGTCTTTTGGTGCCTTGGTACTGGGTGTCTCAGTTGCTACATTTTCGGTGCTAGAAGGTGCTTGAGAGGTCTGTTCTAGAGGAGTATCTTCTCCTATTGTAGACTTGTGACCTTCGGTGCCTTGTGTTGTATCCTGAGGAGCTTCGGTAGAGACAGGTGGATTGATCGGTGGATAAGGCTGAACTTGTTCTAAAATGGATTCACTAGATACAAGTTTTGCATATGTAGTGCCTTCTATCATTTCCTGCTCTGGTTCCTCTGTATTCATGACATCTTCATCTATTTGAATAGTGTCACCGGGTCATGTTTGGTAACATCAGGACCGTGCTTGGTGACATCAGGATCGTGCTCGGTGACATCAACGATTTCAACTGTAGATTGTTCACCGACATCTTTAGTTTTGAAGATTTCTTGCCATTTTGCTTTTGTCTCATTTTCTACATCAATGTATAGCCCATTCATCAGTTTTAAGGCTCTCTGTTTGACAAGAAATTTTGAATGGTAGGTTCTCAAATGTTCCTTTATTTCTGCTACAAACATATCAGGAAATAGATGGATTAGACTTCTTTCTCTGATTTTTTTCTCTGAGTCCATTGCATACTTCCACCTATTATCAATATGTAAGTAAAGTTCATTTGGAAGTGACTTTACTAGTTCCAATGGAGCTAACCGGAACTTTAGAAGTGTGCAGATGACAGCTTCTTCAATTTGTCTCTTCTCATCATTATTTCTAGTTTCATACTTGACAAATCTAAAGGAACCAAATCTGCCATATTCTTTCAGATTGGCACAAAAGTTTTCAACACTATGTATATTTACCTTCTTGCTCTTGACAATCTGGAATTTGTTTGCATCTTCAGTTTCTGTATCACTAGACTCTTTTGCCAAAATGAGTCTCCGAGTAGATTTCTTGTATGTCTTGGTTACCTTGGGAACAATAACACTCTTTTGTTTCTTACTTGGTGATGCAGCTGATGCTCTTGTATTAGGTCTCTTTGTTGGAGGAGTCGGTAGGGTCTTTGAATTGTCCAGTTTCTTTTTTTTCAACACTTTACCCTTAGGCAATTCGGTGCTTAGTGTTATAGCTGCCTCTTGAGCTTCAGATTCCTCTTCGGTGATGGCAAGAGTGCCTTTGACAGGTGTGGAGGAAGAATCTTCTCTGAATTTCTCCGTTAAAACCTTTATCATCTTTTTTGCTTTTCTTGTAGCTTTGGGTACTACAATGCTCATTTTTACTTTTCCCTTCACCTCTTCATAGGTTCCATACCTCAGCTCGGTAGCATGCCTTGGTAATGTAAGAAATGCATCAATTTTCTATTGTGTGATGTCAAAGTCAATCTCATAACCCATAGGTGGCAAAGATTGAGTCCTTGGTTCCACATCATTCACATAACAGTAATCGATGTCTACCTCAAAGCATATGTCATCTTTATATTTCTCCACTAGTTGGGGTGGAATTCGGTACCTGTTGTGCATTTTCTCCTAAAATTTATTGAAATAATCATCCATTATATCATTGAAATTATCACCTAGCTTCTTGATAAGGTCATTAATCTGATGGGTGATTGGTCGGTGTAGCTCCCAAACTACTTTACCGACTGATGGAAAGAATTTTTCAAAGTAGAAAAACATGCATACAAGAAGTGAACCAAACTTTAGTGTGTTTTCCAAGTTGTTCTTCTTCGGCTTCCTTATTGTGTTTAGATTCTCAAACAGGTTCTTTAGTAACACTTCACATAAGTCAATTTTCATTCCCTTTTTCACAATTTTATAAGCTATGTCAACTGCTGCACAGGGTACACTGTTTTCCCTTGCTGATTGGAAGAAACAGTAACCGATTACTCTAATGGCAAACTTAAGTTCTGCATCAGTGACATTGTTCAGTTTCAGTCCTCTGTAATCAGATTCTACTCCGGTTAAACTGATTAATTCCTTCTGTGATATCATCTTTTGAGCTCGTGCATGATCATAGATAGGATAACCGGTGATCACATGAATGATTTCCTTGGTGATTTTAAATGGTTGCTCTTCTAGCCACATGAAATCATCATGAACTCTGCTCAAAACAAACTTGACCCATTGGGGTTTGAACACACGAGGATAGGTTAGGGCTTCTGTCAATCCTTTGATTTTGATGTGTTCATACTTGCTGTTTAATACACCATCGATACATAGTTCATCATAGGTGTCTCTTATTTCAACATGACCGAGTTCTTCAACATGACATTTGGTGAAGAATCTCACATCTTCGACTAACAAAACTCGATCCGGGATGAGTGAGAAGGCAATTTTGTCATCCGGTTCGGAGGCAACTTTAGGAGTCAAAGAGTATTTTAGTGAGGGCTTCTCTACATTCTTGACAATAATGGGATCTTGGATCTTGGGCACCATTTAAGATTTTAGGTAAAAACTTAGGAAACTATCCTTAGGGTTTGACGGTTTACAAACGGCAGACGCTTCACACTCAGCAGATAATAACAATTTGACAAGATCGGTAAGCTAGCTTAACAATACGATGAGATTTGATGTAAATACCTTGAATTCGCTTTGAATGAGGTTTGATCGCCTTGATTTGCTCTGCTCTTCTCTTTTGAAAACTTGGTGAATGAAAATGACCGCGAAAATTCTTTTAAGTACACAAAATACCTTATCGGGCTCCGTGTGGGTTAGGTCAAAAACATTAAATGCACTCAGTTCACCTTTAACCAATTTACTCTCTTTTTTTTTGTTTTAACTGAGTAACCAAATTTCCTTCATTTACCGACTTGACAGGCTTCCTGTATTCACCGACTTGACAGGTTTCCTGTAAAGTACTTCAAAACTTTGATAGAATTTCAAACTTACTAATGCATCTTGACTATGTAGATTTTGAATTTAGTACATAGTGGAATAGGAACTGTTATGATTTTAACCTTCAGAGAATGCAGTCCCTTCATACCTTTTCTGATTAGTTTGGAATAGGTGCACCTAACTTGGTAGGTAAGGTGCTTTCTTCATTTGACATGATTTCCTTCTTTTTCCAAATCATCTTTAATTTCTCTTTTATTTCTTCAGTGTCTCCTCTAGGTTGATCTCTGCAATCTCCAGCTAAATGTCCAACTTTGTGACAATGAAAACATGCCATACCAGGATTTCTCCATGATCTTCGGTTGTTCATTCCAAACCTTATAAAACAATTGGCACTAATATGTCCATATCTTCCACAACATTCGCACCATATCCTTGTATTGTAATCCCATGGTACTGCTGCATACTGTCGGTAAGGATCTGTGTGAGTTTGGTAACCTCTAGTGTTTGCTCGGTGTGCAGACAACCTGTAGTTCTTTTGCTTAAGCCAGCACTTCTCAGTACTATGTCCATATCTATTGCGGTTTCTACAAAACCCTTTGTATTTTGCCTTCTGATAGTTGTTAACAAACTTTGTCCTACATTGGTTAAATGTGTGACCATATTTATTGGAATTGTAACAATAACCCTTGGACTTAGTGGTATTCAGTTGCTTACCTTTTCTGATTTGGCACATGTTGGCAGTATGACCTTGATTTCCATAGTAGTAGCAAATAGGCTTCTTTCTTTTGATGTTATTCCTATTTCCAGCTTGCTTTGATGATTCTCCTCTCACGGTAGTATGAATTCCTTTCTTGGTAGAGTCTTTTCCTTTGTAACTGAGTCCTGCATCTTTGTTGGGTCTTCTTATATTCAGTTGCTCATCCAACATCTTTGATGCTTCATAACTCTTCTTTAGTGTTTCTTTGGATTTCTTCTCTGTTTCAAGTTCATCAGTCAACCTTGATACTTCAAATTTTAATGCTTGATTTTCATCATTCTTCAGAATCACTTCATGATGTGCATAACCTAGTTGATCTATCATATTTTGTTGAATCCCAGTCAACCTTATGATTTCATCATTTTTATCAGATACTAAGACTTCAAGTTGTTGTTTCTCTCTTTCTAGATTTCTTGTTTTATCCTTAGCTATCCTTAATGCATCTAGATTTTTAGTCATTTGTGTGCTGAAATGTTCATGTTCTCTTTTCATTGCTTTTAGTTGATCAGTTAATGCTTTGTTCTTTTCTTTCAATACCCCAATCATTTCTTCAGTCTCTTCAGATATATTGTTCTCAGATGATGTCTCAATTTGTTCCACTAACTCTTGAGAATCCTGCAAGTCATTAGATAATCTTCTTCTTACTTTCAAATATTTTTGCATTTGCCTTTGCATGTCTGCAATCACTTGATTAGCATGATCTAGCTCTTCTTGCAGATACACAATCCTCCGAGATTGTTTGTAGCCTTCCATTGATAAGATCTTTCTCTTTAGGTAGTTAAACCCTTTTCCAAGATTGAAGCTCTGATACCAATTGTTAGGCCCAATATGGAAAGCTAATGTACTGAGAGGGGAGGGGTGAATCAGTACTCCAAAACTTTTCTTGAATAATAACTTTACTGTTATGCATAAACAAAATAGTACAGTAACATAAAATAAAGTTAAAACAAATAGATAACAATCATACATGATTCACTCCATAACATATATATTTTGGTTACGCAGAAACTCTTGGTTAGAGAGAAAAACTGTGGTGGGGATGGCACCCACAACTTCACTACTGCAATAATAAAGAGTGCTTGGTTAGAGCTACATATTAGCTATTTCTGATAGCTTACCCTGTTAGGAGTAACAAGATCTGTTAGATCTACCTTGCTAAAAGATTTTACAACATTTATTCTGAATGCTGCACCTAGTTAGAGGCTTTACAATTTATAGACTTGATTAGAGTCTTTTACCCTGTTAAAGGTTTCTCTTTCAACTTCACAATATTACAATAAAATCATTACAAATATTTGCAACTTTACATCTAAAATGTTATAGCAGATTCTATGTGCTTAGAATAGATTACCTTGCTTATAGCATACCTCGGTAACCCATATAGTAACTCGGTAAACCCTTTTGTTTACTCTGTTCTTCGTCTGTTCTATGAAAACCTTCTCGGTGACCTCTGTGTCTCTGTAACAGTCTTCTTACACTCATATATACATCCTTAACTCATGCTGTATAAATAGATCTCTTAAGATGGTAATCTAATTCATTACTTCGATCTTACAAACAAGATTCCTTGAATGAATAACTATACAAAATATTTCATTGGTTAGATTGATCTCAAAATCATACACAATCTCTTAGTGCAATTTCCAATGTGATAACGGTTAGATGTGCCTCGATCTTGTAACACATTTTCATATGCATGTCCAGGTTCAATGTATCTGGTAACACGTTTCACTTGGTGTATATCAACTCGGTGTGTCATCTTTGCTGCTCGGTAGACATAAAAAGATACTCGGTAGACAGCTCGGTGTATACTACATTCTGTGACTACTTTCCTCTGTAACCGACTAGACTGTGCATACCGACTTCTCTATTATACTGACTGCATGATTCAGAAGTGTTAACCGACTAGAGTATATAGTATGACTTTGAATATAAAAACTAATGGCAATTTGATAAGTAGTAACACTGCTATCTCCTAGCACGGTGGGGTGATTCTATTTTGGGAATTACATGGTCGGGTGGTAGTGCCACTTCCCATCGGATGTTCTTGTTCGTACCTTCATGCGAGGATTGGCTTCGTAGGTGTTTCTGTGGTTCATGACTCATGCTCTATCTCATGTTTGGATATTATTGTTCTTTGGAGACCTATGTGGTCAGTTGTATAAATGAAACTTATGTAACCTTGTTTTTGGTTAAGTTGTAACTTTATATGTATATTGAAAGCCATGTATTGGAAGATCAGTGAAATCCTAAGTTTTGGATGTTATTTATCAGCTTTCTATATGATTGGTGTAAATGCTTTATTGAAGAGAATTATATTGTATCCTTTCAATCTTTCAATGAAATAATTTGTTATTGTATATGGCTTCTTGTGTTCATTGAGTAAATGATGGTTTGTTGGATTAATTGTAATTATGGAATTTAGACTGTTAGTTTAATTCTTCATTGGTAACCCTTAAGGAATTCTGGTGTAAGACTTCCGCTTGTGTTATTATTGTGCAAATGTTGTAATTAATGCACTTCTTAATGTGATTTATACTTTAAAAAAAAATTATTTCACCCTTGTAGTGGGTTTTCCTTTGGGGTTCCTAGCGGGGCATTATAGTTACGTTGATAGTAAGATATATAAAATGTGATTTCAATCTTGTATAAATTTATGTATTAAATGAAACTTTCATGATTATGTTGTATTTGAATTTCTTTGCATCATAGTATAAATCATTAATGTGTTATCATTTAATATCACTAGTTACTTGAATAGGCCTTGAGTGTGTCATCTTTGGATTATTTTTTACGTTTGTTATTCTCATGGAAAGGTATTGAAGCACTTGCATGGGTGATAAAGCTTGTTTGGATAGGACCTAGAGACTTTTGAAAAGGTGGGCAAGGAAATCACAGTTTGTTGCAGTGAGGCCCTCTGCAACAAATTCAGAGGTAAGTTGAAACCCTCATTACTGAAAGTAAGCTGATAGGAAACACACACATATTTCATTCTTATTAGGTAAACTTCAAATGAATGTAAGATAGATCTCAAAACAATGACTAATTGTATCCTCTTCTTTCTATTACGGTCTCTATTAAAAGTGACTACTTTCAATAATGTTTTGGCATCTCTATTTTCAAATTTATTTTATTTTCTTAGAATTAAAAACTAAATTAATAGTAGAATGCAAAATATTACATAGTGTCGAATGTTGATTAGGGAGAAATATCATGCACATGATGAAAGAGTAGCTAATGAGAGGAGCTTGGACAAATATTCATGTTCATGTAATGATTGTCTTGGTGGAAAGGTGAAAAAAATAAATGTGATTTATCGACATATGATAAATTGTGGGCGTAGTGGTATAAGCCCTTGGGATTACAATTATTATACAGATATGATAGAATTGTAGACTATGAGAGATGAAGAGACAACAAGCATAGACGAAGTGGCAAAAAAAATAGATGAAGTAGTACCAAACATAGATGAAGAGGAATAAATGTTTGACGAAGGGTTTGAAGTTGATAGAATGTTGAATGAGGGTCTAAGAGATGATTGGGCCAAGTCAATGGAGGATGCTTTAAAGACTGTTTATGCTAATTGTAAGTTAAGTTATTTGACAAATATCCTTCAAATTCTTAACTTTCAAGTGGTGCATGGTTGGACACATGAGAGTGTAGATCAGTTATTGGCATTATTAAGTTTATTGTTACCAGCGGACTCCACATTGCCAACAAAACAAAGTCAATGTAAAAAGAAAATCAGTAAGCTCGGCTTGGGGTGAACCCATTCTCAAATAAAAGTACTAAATGGTCAACTTGGCCAGTGTTTCTAATAAATTATAACTTTCCTCCATGGTTAGCAACTAAACTATTTTTCTTAATGTTATCATTGATTATACCAAGAAAGAAAACTTTGACTTCAAAAATAATAGATGCTTATCTAGAGCCATTGTATGATGAGCTAATGGAATTGTGGAAAGGAATTGAAGAAATTAAATCTTTAAGGGATAGTCATTCAATCAAATTCACTTTAAGAGTTGCCTTATTGTTTATGATTCATGATCTTCCTGCGTATGGCACATTATCTAGTTTCTCTGTTCATGGATACCATTGATGTCCTGATTGCAACTTTAAGGATTTTGTGAGGCACTCAAGAATTTTGTGTAAGTGTATTTATTATGGATATCGTGCTTACCTTAAAATGGCTCATCCATGTCGTCAGCCAAAAACACGTTTCAACGGTCAAGAAGAGAATCGTGAAGCGTCATTTCTAATAACAGGTGATTACATTATTGAGTATGGACAGAAAAGAATGTCATTTATTGAAAATGATGGGATTGCGAGTAGTAGAAATGATCCATGTAATGTAAGCGGTGTAAAATAGTTGTACATATTGTATAAGCTTCTATACTTTAAGGATATATCCATTAGGCATACTGTTGACTTTATGCATATCGAGAAAAATATATCCAATACTCTACAAAACTGACAAATTAGATGAAAACCTGTGGTAGTATAACACACACAAACAACAAGAAACAAGTGTTAAAGTTAGTGTTATTCAACCAAAGATTAACCTAAGAAGGCATATCAAAAGAGACACCAAGAACATGAAAGAATATTTAAATAGGAAAGTAAATATAACGAGGCATCTCCAAATGCCTCCTAGCATGCTCTTAGCTCCTTCTCCTTTATTCCTCTCCTCTCCAAGTTCCAAACTAGTGTAACTCTCAACAGTTTTTTGCACTATGGATGCTTATGGAGGTTTGAGATTGAAGTATTTGCTCAAAATGTGAATAAAAAGTTAATACTAGATGCTATGATGCTAAAATGATTTATTTTAGGCCAAAATAACAATATATATTAGTTGATTTATGCTAAATGCTTTCTAAAATTCTCTATAGATTAAATGCATACAAGTTTTCAGGATCTGGATTATGAAGAAATGGACTCTATTTATAGGAAAAATGGAGCAATGGATGGTTGAGATTGAGTAATGTCAACAAGGGTCAAGATTGAATGATATTCAATCCATGTGAGGACTTTCAACCCAATCCCAGGATGACAAGTGTCAATATGAGATAGGTTGAGAGGAGAGGGAATAAGCATTTAATGCTTGACATGACTTTGAAGGTTAACTTGGGGGTTAAAGTCAAGGTTAGGTTGAATGAATAAATTCTTTATTCAAAGAATAAAGCTTTTATCCAATAGATAAACTCTTGTGCAAAGGCAAAAAGGATAACCATGGTCAAAGCAATAAATGCTTGAGGAGACACATGAGTGCAAGTTGAAATAACCATAAATGGTTATGTAAGAGCCATTAGTGGTCTTGGAAGACTTTGGAGGTTAAATTGTTGAACACACAAAGCATTTAATGCTTTTTAAAGACTTTGAAGTCTTTGAGAAGTGACTTCAAGTTGCTTAAGATTGTGACAATAATTAGGGGATGGATTAGGCTAATTAGGAAGGGTTTAGAAGAATCTAGAAGGGGGTTTAGGAATGCAAGTGGATTTGGTAGGTGAAAGAAAATAGGACTTTTATTTAAAATAAATTAATTTATTTCAATAAATGTGTGCAAGTTGCATTTGTAGGAAAATGCAAGTGGGGGGGATAAATGATTTAAATAAATATTTTATTTAATTTATTTAAAAGAGGAAAAGGGGATTAAATTGAATAAATAGGATTTATTCATTTAATTGATTTGTGAATTTGGTATAATGAATTAATTAAAATAAATTGAATAATTTATTTAATTAATAGGAGAATGTTTGAAGATGAATTAATTAAATATTAATTTAATTAATTGATGGCTAGTGGATTTTTAATCAAATAATAGGGAATATTCATTTAATTAAGCTGGACAGATTTATGTGACTACATTTGCCTCTATTTGAGACGGTGTAGTTTATCGCGTCGTTTCAAAGAAAGAAAAATAGGTGTGAAGAAATGCCCCATAAATGTTAATTTAGTGGGTGGTATGCCCCCTCAAGGGATGGGCCGATAAATTTTGAAAAATCGGGCGATCTCTCGAAAAAAAATGAAAATTGGCAGGGTGATAGAAGAGAAGAATTTAGCAATACTGGTGAAAAATAGAAGAAATCGGGGATAAAATGGAGAAATGGGAGGCTCGGGAAGTTCACGGGGATCACGGCGGTGAGCGGGGGAAAATTAGGGGTATGGCGAGGGGTTTATATGGGGAGAAAGGGGTGAAAACAGGGTCATTTGAATCCGCGACCATAGTGAAACTAGAGCTCTGATAGTGACATTTTGGAGGAGCGAGCAGCAGTCAGGATGCCGGTACCCATTGCAGAGCACCAATTTGAGTGAGTCCATCAATTCCAATGGCCAGAGGACTATGGACCAGCGGTATGTAAATTTGAAATTTTGAATTTTATACATTTTTGAGATGTTTTTTGTTGAGTCCAAGTTGAGTCAGAACAATAGCGCTGAAACTATGTTTTGGCACTGTTGTCCAATTAATTAGCGCTTTTGTGCCACAATGGCGCTATTATGCTGTTGTTTGAGCGCTTGTGAAAATATGAGCGCTATTGTATGCATGTTTGAGTGCTATTGTGTGTTTAACACTTTTGAGGGGTCAATTGAGCGCTTGTGATGTTAAGTAGTGCTATTGCATAGCTTGTGTAGCGCTTTTATAATTTGAGCATTTTTGTATGGTTGATTAAGTGCTTTTGTTAGGGTATTAGCATTATTGTTTAGAAAGTAGCGCTATTGTTTGCAAGATAACGCTTTTGTTTAGGAAAATAGACTCCCCAGTTTGTGTGAAGAAAAATCTCCCGATGCCAATGATGGATGGATAGGGATGTGAAGTGAGAGTTGTTTTGAACCATAGCAGCCTTGATGAGACTTAGGTCATTAGGATAAATACTTGCTGAAGTCTAGGTGTGCCATGATTGCTTACCTGTTGAGACCCGAAGATACTTGATCAAAGTATTTGTTGATAGTCTAGGTTTAAACTTTTAGAAAGTTTGAAATAAAACAACTGATGATGATTGACTGATGCATGTGTGTAGGAGGATCTACGCATCTTACAATTGCATGAGAGACATCCGGCTACATAGGGGCTACGTGATCGGCTGATAGAGGCCAAGATTGATTGCATTGCAGCGACTGGACTGTATGATGTGATGCATATACCCGTGATTCGAATGAATCACGATTTGATTACAGCCTTGGCAGAGTGCTGGCACAATGAGACCTCCACGTTTCCCTTAGCGCAGAGGGAGATGATGGTGACATTGGAGGATGTGTGGTACATCCTGCATATTCCCATTCGAGGTAAGATGGTCACATATGATAGATCATGGGGGACTCTAGCGGTGCAGAGATTCTTCAAGGAGGATGTGTATATTGATGACGGTTTGATAGCCTGGGAGGATATCATGGCTTTGTATGAGCCATTACCAGCAGTTTTGTCTGGGATCGTGGGAGGGCTGCTGTGTCTGGATAGACGATCACATGGTCTGGCCGTTGGTTGGGGGTAGGTGATAGAGTAGATGATGACAAAGGGGACCCGATTTAACTGGGGACCGTGCATGTTAGCGCACATGTACCAGGAGCTGCATGAGGTAGTGTACCACGGGAGAGGCTCCTTGGTAGTGGGAGTGACACCGCTGCATATATGGGCATGGGAGCACTTACCAGTTAGGCAATCAGTGAGTCTTAGATTCTGGATAGTTGACCAGCCCTATATGTTCATGTACAGTATGATGAGTTAGCCCCACTTGGGGAAGTTAGAGTGGTGGCGGCGGGCGCTGGATGATATGGATGCAGTGATTTGGAGACCCTACATAGAGTGTGAGCCATGGGAGGATGATGCAGAGGTGCTGCCGTACGTATTCATGACCTGATTCTTCATTGGGAGGACATGCTATGATGTAGAGAGACAGGTGTTGGACAAAGTGATGAGACAATTTGGACGGTAGTAGGGATTGCTTAGGGGATCAGGGGAGTACGCCAGAGTGGTCCGAGAGAGATATGCATGGGGGCCAACACTTCCTTATGATTAGGCATTGGCAGAGTTCCGAATGCTTCAGGCGAGGCCATGGGATATACAGTTGAGGGTGGTAGATGCAGGAGTATCGGAGGAGTATACGCAGTATATGGCAGCTCATCCGATTCCGCGGATAGCAGATCCGACAGAGCCGTTTCTCAATTTTGAGGAGGAGAGGGGACGGAGACGGAGGAGGGGAGGAGGTTGAGGACTGATGATAGGTGGACAAGGGAGGGGGGATGGTGGAGGCAGAGGAGGAGGAGGAGGAGGAGGGGGATGGTGGAGGAGGAGGAGGAGGAGATGGTGGAGGTGGTGGAGGTGGAGGAGGAGGTGGCTTAGGTGGTCAGGTCTAGCGGAGAGGGAGAGGCGGATTGCCATTGTGGATATCACAGGGACCGTTCATGCCGGGAGGAGTCAGATTAGGTGGCCGAGGTATGGAGAGGGAGATATCGATGGATAGAGGGGAGGGAGCCACTGGAGAGGGAGCTACAGGTGAGGCACCTATGGATACAGGGGAGGGAGCGAGATGGGGTGGTGATCTGTGGGATCATATGCTATTAGATTTGTAGACTCGACTGACAGCAGCTGAGACACAAGTTTAGGATCTAGAGGTGGAGGTTGCAGCGAGAGATGTGTAGCTATTTGCACGAGATTCAGAGCTGATTATAGTGCTGCGGGAGAGGGATAGTGCAGTGGAGAGATTACCGAAGCTACAGAAGAGAGTCCCGATTGGATTAGGAGCACAGGGTCCTACTGGGGAGGTGATGAGATAGTTTGGACGGGCACAGGCTGAGATAGAGTATTGGCGAGGATTATATGAGCAGGTGGTGCCAACTAGTCAACGAGCACTAAGCTATTCACAGATGCGACAGACCAGGTCAGAGTGGTCTCAGAGGATGCAGAGCAGTGGGGGTGTGATGGGTCCTCTACAGAGAGATAGGTCAGGGGGTGCCGAAGCTAGTGGGGGTTTGATGGGGCCTCCATGGAGAGATAGGTCAGATGGTGCAGGGACTAGTGGGGGAGTAGGTGGTGATGGTGGTGCAGCATCTGATCAGAGTGGCATCTGAGAGAGAATTTTGCATGCATGTATTTATATTGTCATTTTGGACTATGTCTTGGATGGCTCTTGGTAGCCGATTTTGTAGACTTCATTGTACTATGATACATGAGATGATATATATGAGGAGATCCCATATTTTTGTGATGATATGCATGTTGATATGTATGGATTTTATGCTTAGATGGTTCCTTGTACTTTTCTATATGTATGTGTTTATGAGATGATTCCTATATGCATGTGTTTATGATGATTTATGCTTACATGATGTCTATATGCATGTTGTATGATGTTGGATAATAATATGTGGATGCAGGTTAATGTATGTGTACTTTTGATGGCTTTTGGGATAGAATGCCTGATGTATGCAATGTCATGATGCTTATGTATGCATAACAAAATGATGATTTACGATGGTATAGATAGTAGTGTGTACTTTATATTAGCACAATGATGGGATAATGATATGCAATGATGTTAATGTAATGCTTTGAATGAATGATTCTTTTTATGGATATGCATCTATATGGTGAAAAACGAATGTAACATGGATAAACAAATGTAAAGTACAAATGTTTAAATGATGATTTCTAAATGAATGCATATGTTTATAATGTACGAACCAATGTTGGAAACAAATGGTTTTATGATTCCAAATGCCCAAATATGATTAAGTAAAATGATAATGTGATGATAATGCAACTTATGGTTAATAACTGCACCTTAATGCAATTAAAAGGGATAATGAATGCAATCTAAATGAATCCTAAGTGAGATAAAAATGGATGAATGAATGTACTTTAACTAATGAAGAGATAAATGATTGTATGCAATTTATGGAAACCTAAACAAATGTATGATACATAAGTATGGAAATGATGATAAATGATGATAAATGATGATCACTAATGGATGTTTGAATGAATGTATAGTAAGGAGTAATCATGGTAAGAAATGCAAAATGAGGATAATTATCTATGCGAGTGAATCTAAATGTCATGAGTGTAATAATGAAATGATATAATGATATTAATGCAAGTAAATGAGAATGAACTATATGTGGTAAGTGCAACTAAATGATATTAAATGCATGCTAATGAATGGATAAAGAATAATGCAAATGAAACTAAAATGTAATTAAATGATGATGGGATGATGATAGATGAATGCAAGGTGTTGTTAGACTTTGCATAATGCACATGATGATGTATCAGAGTACTCTGTCAGGATTGTATCCAAAACCGGCTCAATGTTCGCATAACTGCTCATTTTTAACTTTGTTCACACTCACATGCAAAATTATGTAAATAAAGGAGTAAATGGATGGACGGTATGCAATGGAATGCAATATAAACAGATGAGATGAAATGAAGATCCATAGTGCTTTATTTTTCATCATCAAGCTTTTTAAAATGTTGGAAGAAAATATAAGCAACTTGACATAATGATTCAAGATGACCTGCATATTCCTTACATGGATTTTGATATAGCAAGCTAATACAAACAAATTGATATAATGGGTCAAGTTGACCTGAGTACTGCTTGCAGAACTGACAAGGATTATCCCCTTTCATGCATGACTTGGATCATCCTCCTTGATCTTGGGCTGATCATATCCTGAGACAAGTTCATACCATAATAAGAGACAAACACCTTTATCTAATTTGGATGAGGTAGGAGGAACCAAAGAAAGAGCATTGTACCTGTAAGCAGACAGTATATACATAAAGAATAAAGAATATGGATCCTTGGTAATGGTTCATGCTCATATGGTCGAGGTATACACTGTAGTTAGCAATCCGTAGTGATCTATGACTGCATTTTGCATAAGATCACATAGCTTAGTGAACTTCCCACGTAGACACCATTAGTACATGCCCCAGAACTTCATCAAAATAATGTGCCGAAGATATACAAACAAGGCTGTAGGAACCTGATATGAATAAATAACCCACAAATCAACCAAGTATTTGATAGCTTAAAAAAAATTTCTTGTCAAAGAAAACATCATTCTGTCTTTGGTTTGGTAAGGAAGGATGCATCTTTGTTGAAGACAGTTTGAGTGTTGATGTTGATTGTTTGGTCGATTTTGGAGAAGTGATCATCGTGCAAGACTTGTTTGGTATCTGCTCAGATGAGTATGTACAATGTGTTGCCATGTTTTTGTGTGAGTTTCAATGTTTTCTGATGTTTTTGGATTTTGCGAGATAGTTTTGAATGTTGAACTTAATGAATCAGAAAACAATGTAGAATCCACTTCCATCAATAGGTTAAGGGCATTGCCCCCAGTTTAGACATGACTATGAAAAAGTGGGATGCAAGACGCATGAAGTACTATCCTTATTTGCAGATCAATAACGAGCCATGGTTTGGACGGATGGATGAATGAATGTAGTGGATGTGATCGCAACAAGCCTGAAAGACAATGGAGCCATAGCTGCTACGAGTGGTGCCTGTTGTAGACACCCAAAATTGTCATGTCTAAATAAATAAATTTTATTTATTTAATTATCTAAGCTTAATTCTTCTATTGATTAAATAAATCTTTATTTATTTAATTAATTCATTTATCCTCTTCTAGCCTTATTTCTCATTTAAATAAATACATTTATTTATTTAAATTATCCTTTTCCTAAATTAATTAAATATCTTATTTATTTAATTATCCCATTTCTTCTATTAATTATATAAATATTTATTTATTTAATTAATTCATTAACCTTTTCTACCCATGACACGTGTCATTCATCTCTTAATTCATACACTACCTACCCCTTTCATTATTTTATTATTTCTTTTACCTACCCTTTAATCATAGCCGACCTCCTTTTACACCTCTCAATCTTATCCCTCCATTTCATATTGTGTCTTCTATATAAGGAGATGCTTCCTTCATTATCAAACCCTAGCTAATGATTCATCTTAAGGACTTGACTACAATACGATCCTACTTGCAACCACACTCCGTTCTTTGTTGAGCTCTTGAGCACATAAAATCTGAGAGCAAATATATCAAGCAAGATCAATGGAGATACGAAGAATGGAGATCAAAACCCTATTGGACATGTGATGGTATAATCTTTGTGATTTTGTTTGATTTGCATTGTCTTAGGTAATCTTCATATGTTATGGTGGATCTTTGTTGTTGTTAGGTTAGGGTTTTGTGGTTGAATTCATTTAGCCTTTCAACATTGTTGTATCCATTTTCACCATATACATTTTGGCACGCCCGGTGGGACTCTTGTCCCTTTTGCATTTAACATTTTGTTGCAGATTTTGTGTTTGAAGTTGCAGATCTAGCATTTTCGGTAGAATTTTGATATTTCCGCGTCTGCGTATTTTCGGATCGCGTTTTTGACTTTATGGCGCATCTGTGACATTCGGAATCGCGTCTGTGTTATCAGCAGTATTTTATTTTTGCAGGTTCCGAAAACCACGTTTGTGTTATAAAGTCGCGTCTGCAGTGTTTTTAGTCGCGTCTGTGTCCAGAAGTTGCATCTGCATTCTAGAGCTGCGTTTGTGTGTCACAGAACCGCATCTGTGTCACGAAGTCGCATCTGTGTTGAGGGTAATCGCGTCTGTGTTCACCGATTTCAAATTTTGAGTTTATTGATTCAATTTTGAGTTTTGCATTTAGGGTTTCAAATCTGGTTTATTTTGCGCTAACATTTTCAGATCTAGCTAACGACATTGGTGCAGCTTGTCTTGAAAGCAAAATCGTTTGGTTGAAGACCCCTATTTTCATAAAGTCTTTTGGGTTTAAAATTTACCTAACTTGTGTGCTTGCAGGAAGGGGTGATTATTTGAAATAATCCAAACTACTAACAACTCTTTGTTGTAGGTCCTTAGCAAGGGTTTTTGGATGTTTATTGTGTGCCTTGTTTTCATAGACTAGCAAACACTTCCATTGGTGCACTAAAATTGAATCATTGTCTTTTGTGTCTTGAGCAATAGGCTCTTTTTGTTTAATCTTTAGAGGGCATGTCTTCCCATGTGGTCATTAGGACTACTAGTGAGAAGAGAATGACCCAAGTGGTAGCGAGGAAAACCCACCTCTTCCGAGCCACTATAAATAAATGTATTCATGGTGAAAACTATGGATAACGTGTGTTGATTAGTTCATACCGACACTATGTCTCCCCATAAACCCGTTTGATCAAATTTATTTGATCAGTTGTAAGGCGTAACCCCTACCGGTTGGGAGCCTTCTGTATTTACAGAGGTTAAAGTGTCGCATGTATGGCCACATGAGCGGATGCCCTTACTAGCACCTTTTTGTTTTAGAAGCCCAAACCCTTCTAGTTGTTGGGGCAGGAGGTCGGACCTTTGGTAGCGGCCCACACACATACGGTTCTTAGTAGAGATACAAAGTTCACCACGGGGAGTTTTCGTGGGGACTGATGCTTGGCTGACATGAGAAGTGAGTGCCGAGGGTGGAGCTAGTGAGGTCAAGCATCTAAGTATCCGCTCTGAATAGCGTAGCCTCGGGGGTAAAACCCCATGTGGGATCAACAACTATTGTCTTGGCCAGCCATAAGAATTGTGCTCGACTTATTTTAAAACATTCAAAAACATTCAAGACCAAACAACAAAACATTGTGTCTTTTGTGTCTTCAAGTGTATGCAAAACATTTTTACATCAAACAACACACTTTTTATTGGAGTCATTTTGGAGTCTAGACACTTACAAACATTGGGTCTTCATCAACACTGTGTCCTCTTGTCACGAAAAATAGTCAAACAGTCAGATTTGGTCACAACAAAATGACTTCATAGATTGGAAAAAAATTGCACAAATTTTGCAGAAACGCATCTGTGTCTGTCATAATAGCGTCTATGTTGTCTAACCACGTCTGTGAAGGTCAGAAACGCGTCCATGTTCCCAAAATCAATAGTGTATTTTGCAAAAAATCTCAGAAGCACGTTTGTGTTGAATAGAACCACGTCTGTGTCAGGAAACCGCGTCTGTGAAGTATACAGGCGCGTCTATGATTAGAATTGAAACAAATTTACAGCAAACAAACACAGTCAGTTTCGGAATTCTTGAGCTTCCTAGGTCATTTCTCCAGGGTTTCATTTAGCATTCAACCTATCTTTGGGTCTCAAAAAGTCCATCATCGCTTCACATCTCACTTTACATTCACAATTGTCTAGACTTGAGTCAAAAGGTCACTTGCTTGTCCTCACTATACTTTATCAACACACTACATAAAACAATACTTTGCTAAGTGGTCCCTCATCAAGGTTTCTTACCTTTGGGTCTCATTTGGTCTTACTTAGAGTCAAGGTCAACTTACCTCATCAAGAGAAACTATCCTCTCTTTGGAAGTCACACCTACTCTACTACATACATACTTGGTCTTACATTTTGGACATTGCAAGTACACCTTAGATTCATTTACATTCCATCCAACTCTTGGTCTTCTGTACTTTTTCCATTTTCATCTAGTCTCACACATTTTGGTCAATATCTAGTTCATGGTTGAAACCTGTCTTCAAAAATCTAGGAGAGAAACTAAAGAGGCTCAAGAGTCCGCAAACATGAGTGTTTATGAGTATGACAATGATGTCTTTTTCAATACTGATCATACTACATTACCTAACATGGATATCTATAGAAACATTCCAAATGTTGAGAACAACGACACTACAAACAACAATGAAACACACAATGACAATATGGATAACTTTTCAGTACATTCAGCAGATGTGGAAGAATCCATTATGAATCCCCATTTCAGTCGATTGGTTGAGGAAATAATGAGGAGGGATAGACAATACTTCTTACAAATGATGGCACAAAGTGGAGCCAAAATACCTCATGATTTTGACATGTCTCAAATAATGGAAAATCGACCTTTGCAACAAACTCACTCCAACATGGATCAAAGGAGGCCCAATAGTGGAGGAAATAGAGGACCATATATGGTACCTGAATCACCATCATCTTTGCTTCAAAAACCAGAGGTCCCACATACACATGGTCAAGCATATGATACTCACCTTCGCAGACCATTATGGAAGTCTTATGCAGAAAGATATGCTCAATCACATACCCAGGCTAAGGATCAACCACCAAAGCAATTGGATATTCAAAGGCATGCTCAAAATTTGGACACAAGGAAACCCCGTGTCAAATTTGGGGGCAACACATTAGAACATGACATGCTTGTAGAGTATGGTATACATGCACAAAATAGATATGGTGTTCCTCAACATGAATCTATACCAAGTGGTCCATATATGCAGCATCATTATAGACCTCCTCCATATGAACATGTGTATGATCAATATCATCCATATATGCAACATGCTCCTCCTCCAATTGGTGCTTCAAACATGGGGTATGGTTCAAGAAGTCGATCTCCACCTAAGAGCAATTTGGAGCAACAAATCAGGGACTTACAAAAGAAAATGGAGGACATAAATACACCAAAGCCAACATACACAATGAGAGACATATGTCCTTATCCATTTGACAAGAGCATTCCAATGCCCCCATTTCCTACACACTTTGTGACGCCTAAGTTTGATAAGTATAGAGGAAAAGGGGATCCTAAGGCACACATAAGATAGTTTTTCACAGCTTGCATTGAGGTAGCAGCAGAAGAGACATATTTGATGAGATTATTCCCACAAAGCTTAGGTGATCAAGCTATGGAATGGTTCTCCCAACTTCCACCTCGCATTAAGTAATGGGGTGACTTAGTAGAGGCATTTATTCAACATTTCTCCTACAATATAGAGACAGACATATCAGTCACTACTTTGTGTAACACCAAGCAAAAAGAGGGAGAGTCTTTTGCATCATTTTTACAAAGATGGAGAAATCTAGCCAGCAGATGCTCTTGTGAAATTCCACAAAAACAAATGGTAGAGATGTTCACACAAAATGTTAACAAAGACATTGGCTATGATCTAAGGAAAGCTTGTTTGTCCACCTTCAAGGATGTCATTGAAAAAAAGACAAGCCAAGATTTTGGAATAAAAACCAGAACACAGTCAATGATGGTGTTGTTGATGCCAACACAATGCGACCCAAATTCATCTTTTCGGGATCAAGTTCTACAAACAATCAAGTGAATACTCAAACAACTTCCAGATCATGAAGGAAGTACACTCTGTTGGGAGAACCACTTGAGTCAGTCTTCAAAAAGCTAGTGGCAAACAAGGTAATCACAGTTCCAGATTTTCCTCCATATGAACCAAAAGTTAAACCAAATTGGTGGAATGATGATGAGTATTGTGAATTTCATAAGAGCAAGGGTCATAAGACAGGAAATTGTCATCGACTGAAGAACATCATACAAGATCTCATTGATAGAGGTGACATTAAGATTGAGGGACACTCATCTAATCAAGAACATGAGATGTTTAAGGAACCATTCCCAAAACATGACAAGGGAAAAGCTGCAGCCATAGATGACCAAACCAACTACACCAGAGAATCTTATAACTATGATTCAACCATCAATCACATCTCGATGGACAATTATGTCGCTACCATTATCATCAAGGACAAAACCCCTGAGAATTCTACCTAGAGACCCAAGATCATTCTGAAAGGCATTGGATCTTCTTCCGAACCTACCTTTGAATGTCATGTTACAACATGCTGAGGTAAATTCACTTTGCAAGGTGCTCCAGCTAAAAATACCGCTTCCTCATCAACCAAACCTAAGTATGACCTTGTAGAACAGTTAGGGAAGACACCCGCGCTCATCTCCATACTTGAACTCTTGCGCATATCCCCCGCACATAAATCCATTCTTGACAAAATCTTGAGAGAAACTGTTGTTTCTACTGATCTGAACGTGGACCAGTTTCAAGCCATGGTGGGATACCTTTCCATTCCACACTCCCTTACATTCACAGAAGCCGATGACGCCTCCATAAGTCAACCACATAATGCACCACTACACATTGAAGCCTTCATACATAAACATCGAATAAAACGAGTCCTGATAGATGGAGGAGTAGGTCTAAACATTTGTACATTGAGCACTATTAAACAATTGGGATATTCAGACAAAGCTGTGAATTCTACAAACAAAATTACCATCAAAGTGTATGATGATGAAGAGAGTTCATCCAAGGGTATAGTCACCTTACCTCTCAAAGTTGGGCCAGTTACAAAAGATGTGGTTTGTCAAGTCCTAGACCTAGATCTCACATATAATATATTGCTAGGGCGTCCTTGGATTCATGAGATGAGCGCAGTACCATCTACATATCATCGATGTATCAAATTTCCACACAATGGAGTTTAAGTGACCGTCAAAGCGGATCCAAATCCATTCATATATTGCAACAATCTGCAACCTAGATCAGAAATAACAATCCCAGTCAATCGACAAGTTGTTCCTTCTTCAGCATATGTGGATCCAGAATCCTTGAAAGCTTCTACGTCAAAACAAATAGAGCTAAAAGAAAAATTCAAGATTAAGGACATGGGATGTGGTGAGTATATCTTTCATGTTGATCAACTCCCACTATCTCCTAAGACATTCAGTTGACAAGAACAATCTATAAACAATTTACAAGGAATTGGGTGTGAACCACCTAGTGTTGTGGCTACTAAGTCTGAATGCGAATCTCCTCTAGTGGTGCAAGCATCTCTTGATATCAATAGTCCTAAGAGTGGTTCCAACAAAGAATCTATTGAGAATATCGCCAGCCCTCTTGATAACTCACATAGCTTTACCATTTCATCCACTCATTCCATTTCCACTCCACTTCCAGACTTGGATCAACAAGAATCACAAAAGCCCTTACGCATTGGGGATCAAGAATCAAGCTTTGAAAAGAAAAATCTAAACGTCAATAATAAAGAAAAGTCCTTTAGTCCAAATCAAAATCAAAAGCTACTGGACTCTGCAAAAATCAAATTCAAGGATAAAAATCCTATGAAAGAAAAGGAACAAGAGTTGATCTCCCCTAATATCAAAATAAGTGGGGGCAAAATTTCTACAATTTTAAGTCATAAAGCATACTTGTTGATCCTTAGTGTCTATCATGTCATCCTACTTTCACTTCTTTTCGCAATCATAAGCCTTCATCACTCATCTACTTGTTCCGCACATCCTTTCCCTTCTGGTGATACATCATGGACCTTTAATGGAGCTTCCTCGAAAGACTTTGTTGTTAGAGATGCCCAAACTTCTTTAGGTGACACGCATATGGGCTTGTGTAGTCCACATGCTAGTAATTCTATCTCAGTTCCTTTATCAAGGAAGACAATCACTCGAGCTACACATCATTTAGCCAAGGAACAATGCAATTACAATCACAAGGTAAAGCCTCACACATTTGAGGTAGGTGACTTGGTTCACAGAGAAAATCCCAAAAATCAGCAAGACAGAGAGAAGAAGGGCAAGTTTGAACCAAATTGGCTTGGTCCTTACATCATTACAGCAGCATATGGATCTGGGGCATATCAGCTCTCAACTACAGAAGGCGAACCTTTGGAGGATCCTATCAATAGCATGCACCTTCGCAGGTTCTACACATAGCTCTTCAGAGTATCCTAATTTCAAAAAATACAAAAAAAATAAAAAATTTAAAAATACAAAAAAAATCAAAAAATTCAAAAATACAAAAAAAAAATTATAAAACAAAAAAAAAATCGTTACTTGGTGAAAACCTAGCAAACAGGCGCTTTGTGACACAAAAAACATTGAAAAATCAAAAAAAGTAAAGAGAAATAATTTCATCCAACGGTGAAAACCACATTGGTGGTGCCTTGGGCAAGTACCATGGTGAAAACTGGGTCACTAGCGCCATGCGTAGAGACATTGCTCCTCCCTCCTTCAGGATTCCATTTCATCTTTCACTTTGCACACACTCACAACCAATTCATCCATAATAAACTTACCCATTCCCATCATGGCTTGTTATTGATCTACCCAAGATTGGTTAGCCATTCATAATAAATCTCCCTTTTCACCTCCCTTTCCATCCATAATAAATCAGCTCCTATCTATGGCTAAGGCAAATCCTACGTCTAGTGATGGGTGTGGAACTAAGAGCATCACATGTTTCGAGGAGTATAGTTTCTTCTAGCTTCCTTCAGTCTATCCGTGCACAATCCGCAATAAAGCAACATTTGCATCACAGATCTACAATAAAGTTTCATCTTCTCCGCAATAAAGTATTAGTTTCATGGATTCAATCAGTTTCAGATTAGATAGCAGCAACAATGGGCTTCAACAAATCAAATCTTTCAACAGACTCAGACAACATTATGGTTCAGTGCTATCTATTCTTTCTGTGAAAGTGAACATTGTGACCACAATCAAATAAGACTTATACAAGTGACAAGAGACACTAAACTTGAGGACTACAGTGGATGTTGGTGTCGAGTCTTGGCTTTCTTTTGATTTTATCTTTTGGTGACATGTCTTTTAGCTTTTCCAGGATGTCTCTGACTAGAGACTCTATCTCTAGGATGTCTTTGACTAGAAAGGCGAGGATGGGGTATCGTCACCTATTTGTATTTGCTGTCTGTGGATTATCTCTTAGTAATGCTATGACTTGTCCAAGGATATGAGGACACTATGAGTCTAGTATGAACTGGGGCATTCCTTGTTTGAGACTGTCTTATCTCCATGCAAACAGGTACAATGACTTTCTGGGTCAAACATATGCCTCGATTGTCATAACCTACTTGCCATAATAAAGCTCAATGATGATAATGCACAAGAAGCTCATTTCACTTTCATATCTTCTGTCTTTCATCCCCCTTTCTTGATTGACTTCCATCGTCGTGTTCGAGTTTGCGTAGCCTACTATCACATGACTGAGTATAATGACACACCAAAAACATTTGCATTTCATGTAGTTGCACCTGCATTATCACATATTAAGGATTTCATACATACATATAGATGTCATAACTGCATCACATCTTGCACACAACACATGTTAGCATATTTTACATTCTCATCATGTTAATAGTTATTTGCATTATCATATTCATTTACATTTCATACATTTACATTTGCATAAAAATTTAAAAAGATAAAACAAACCAAAATATTGCATTGAATCATATACATATTTGCATCCATATCATAAGCATTACATAAAACAAACATCATAAGAACATCTCATCACATAGGTACACATGCATATAGCTGCCGCAAAGAAGAATCATCTCATATATATATATATAAAGTGTCATGATACAATGATGTCAAAAATCACATGGCTACAATCACCCGAAGGTGTCTACATCATCATACAAAAATGGTACAATACTGATACATAGGGAGCCCTCTACGACTATGATGAACTCCCTCCCTCGGAGTTGCTTGGCCTCGATGAAATCTGAGCCCCCGAAGGACCCACCCCAGGATCATCCCTCCTGTCCCCTCTCTTTGGTGGTGGTGGAGGACCCATAACCCCACCACTAGATGCCTGTCTCCTCCGGCTCCCTCCCGTAGCTGTCGCTGTCCGCGATGGTCTATGGAAGCTCCTCGCCCGCTGATCCACTGGCACTGCACCATAATAGAGATCCCAACAGTAGGCAATCTCCTCCCTGGCCCATAGAACGTAGGCATATCCGGCCCCTGTATCCTCTGCTGCCTGTCTCCCAGCCCTCAGTGCTGTCTCAGCCTCTGTGTATGCTGAATGGCCTGGTCTCGCTCCCGCTCAGTATCTCTGAGCCACCTCCTGAGCCTGTCCCTCTCCCTCTCCAGGTCCTGGATCTCATCTGCCTGTCCTTGGTAGATCTCCCTCAACTCAGTCAGCTCATCCTCCTCTGCCTCGGCCCCCTGTGGCTGCCTGTGGCTCCCCCTGTACGGGTGCCTGCCCCTGTGCCTGTCCCTGTACCGGTGCTTGTATTGGTACCTGTCCCTGTATTTGTCCCTGTACCTGCACCTGTCTGGGACCCTATGCTGCTGGCACCTGTAGCGGTAATCCACTGCGACCCCTCACCACCTGTGCCTGCCTCTCCTCTCCACCCTCCCTCCATGGTGCAACCCTCCTCTCTCCAACTGCTCCCCTCCTCCTCTGTCGGCCTTTGCCACCATCATCTCCATCATCATCATCATCCGCACCACCATCTCCCTCTAATAGCTCTCCTGGATCTGTCAAGTGTGGGAATGGATGCTCGGCCCAGTAGGCTGTGTACTCAGCATCCATGACAGAGTCCTCAATCTCTGGCCACATGTCCCAGGGTAGGGGCATCATCTCTACAAGCTATGTAGCCGCCTGATCATATGATAGCAAGGGCCCAAACTATGCCTGATCTCTAACAGTCCATGCATACATGCCTGAGCCCCATGGCATCCTCTGGATCCTGCCAAACTCCTTGCCCACCCTGTCCACTAGCTGCCTCTCCAGCACATAGGGCATCCGCCCAATCAGATACCTGCTCTGGAAGGTATAGGGAAGCTCTACCGCATCATCCTCCCACTGCTCACATCCCAGGTATGGCCTCCATATGACCACATCAATATCATCTATCACGCGTCGCCAGTGCTCTAACCTGCCAATCTGTGGCTGCGACTAATCATGTCGTACAAGTGAACAAAACTGCGTCCATGACCTCTGCCTCTGAAATGTATCGGTCTCGTCACTGGCAGATGCTCATAAGCCCACACCTGCAACAATGTCACCCCGCAGCCCAATCCCACTGACCCGTGGTACACAAACTGATGCAGCTCATAATAGAGGTGTGCTAGCACACATGGTCCCCAGGCATATCTGGTGTGTTGTGTCACCAGTGTCTCCAATGCTCCTCCCTAGCCCACAGCCAACCCCCATGTTGCTCTGTCAGGACACAGGAACCCACTGATCGCTCCTCCTATCACTGCTGGCAGCGCCAATCCTGTCATAGTCATAGTGTCCCAAGCCACATGCCCTGCCCTCATCTCCAATCCTAGGTCCTATAACACTCATCTCAGGGCCTCTCTATCTCCGTCTCGATCATAGGGAATCAGCTCCCCATCGATCGGTATCCTAAGAATCTTGTATACATCCTCAAGGGTGACTGTCATCTCACCCATCGGCAAATGAAACGTACATGTCTCGGAGTGCCACCTCTCCGCTAGTGCAGTCAGCAGTCCCATGTTCGCTTGAAACTCAGACACATATAGAATATGTCTCAGACCCATAGCCTCAATAGCAGCTCAGTCCTCAAATGTCAACTCAGGTCGCAATCTCTGTGTCGACGAGAATCTCTCCCGTGACTCCAACATCGGAAAATACTCCTGCAGTCAAGCAAATCAATCATGTTAGTCATAGTGGCATTCACTGTTCATCACAAAATGCTACTTTTTATCTAAATGCATATGACATTCTATCCTAGTGACACTCACTGTTCATCACAAAGTGCTTCTCACATTTGCACTCACTGTTCATCACAAAGTGCTGCTCATATTTTAGTACTCCTTGTTCATCACAAAGTACTATATCTTGGTACTCACTGTTCATCACAAAGTGCCTTGATCTATCCTAGTCTTCCCTAGAGGACCTGCTTGAGTGTATCCTCTCAGCAGATTATCCAATCGACAACGTATGTTCATCACAGAACTGCCGATTTGACCTAGAAGACACAAATTCACATTTTTTGGACACAAACACGCTTTCTTGACATAAACGTGCTTGAAGACTGCACAAATGCGCCTAAAAAACACAGACGCACCTGAAAGACACAGATGTGCCTATGCTCTGCACTGACACGCCTGGGCGACACAGATGTGCCTCCTTGGCATAAACGTGCCTGCACATCATAGACGCGATCGCATTCGACACAAACGCATTTTCTGACACAGATGCGCCTGGCACAAACACAGACGCGCCTCGCAAACATAGACGTGCCTGGTACCAATGCAGACATGCTTGGACATTTTTGGACCCTAACCTAAAGTGCATTTATTGCCCTATCTACCATGCATTAATGACAACAATAAATGCATCAAAGTACAAGGAGGTTTTGCGGTACTTACCAGCTCTCTTGCCTCTGCTGGCCTTTGGAATCGACGAACGCGGTCGAATCTGTGAACAAAGGCCATCGTTGTTGACTGCTGCTGCTCTATTTTCGCTCTGCACTCTGCTCTCGTGGATGTGTAGATGACAATGAGGATGTATTTTCCCTCGTGGTCTATCTTATAGACTACCCTAGTCCTAGCCCTCGTCTCCTGAGTCAATCTTCATTATCCCGTGACTCTGTCACTTTATCCGGTCAGTCCATTCTAGCCTTTCTTTCTTATCGAGAGATTGTTTGCAATCTTTTCAGAAATTTTCATCCAATCTCTCGAGGGGGCATATCATTCCCATCTTGGGGCAACTTTGTATCAGTTCATATTATCTTCTTTGAAACAATGCGACAAGCCGCATTGTCTCAAAGAGGGGCAAAATGTAGACACCCAAAATTGTCATGTCTAATTAAATAAATATTTTATTTATTTAATTATCTAAGCTTAATTCTTCTATTGATTAAATAAATCTTTATTTATTTAATTAATTCATTTATCCTCTTCTAGCCTTATTTCTCATTTAAATAAATACATTTATTTATTTAAATTATCCTTTTCCTAAATTAATTAAATATCTTATTTATTTAATTATCCCATTTCTTCTATTAATTATATAAATATTTATTTATTTAATTAATTCATTAACCTTTTCTATCCATGACACATGTCATTCATCTCTTAATTCATACACTACCTACCCATTTCATTATTTTATTATTTCTTTTACCTACCCTCTAATCATAGCCGACCTCCTTTTACACCTCTCAATCTTATCCCTCCATTTCATATTGTGTCTTCTATATAAGGAGATGCTTCCTTCATTATCAAACCCTAGCTAATGATTCATCTTAAGGACTTGACTACACTACGATCCTACTTGCAACCACATTCCGTTCTTTGTTGAGCTCTTGTGCACATAAAATCTGAGAGCAAATATATCAAGCAAGATCAATGGAGATAGGAAGAATGGAGATCAAAACCCTATTGGACATGCGATGGTATAATCTTTGTGATTTTATTTGATTTGCATTGTCTTAGGTAATCTTCATATGTTATGGTGGATCTTTGTTGTTGTTAGGTTAGGGTTTTGTGGTTGAATTCATTTAGCCTTTCAACATTGTTGTATCCATTTTCACCATATACACCTGTTTGCCAGGTTTTCACCATCGCACTTACCCAAGGTGCCACCGGAGTGGTTGTTTACCGTTTGGATGCATGATTTTTCTTTACTATTTTGATGTTTTTATATGTTTCTTTAGGACCTTTATCTGGATGTTTTTGGTATTTTTACCAGTATGCATGGGAGCATGATGCTCTATGTAGCTTATGTATAAAACCATTTGAGGTGCATGTTGTTGATCATATCTGCTAGCGGTTTCTCCTTTTGAAGTAGCTAACTGATATGCCCCAGATCCAAAGACAACAGTGATAACATATGGACCCAGCCAGTTTGATTCAAACTTTCCCTAATGTTCTCGGTTGGGTTGGTTACGAGGATTCTCTCGAAGAACAAGATCACCTACCTGAAATGTATGAGGTCTAACCCGATGATTATAGCTTCTGCTCATGCACTGCTGATAGGCCTTGAGGTGATTGTATGTAGCTTGTTGCTTCTCATAAGGTAGCTCTAAGTCTTGGAGATAGGATACTCTATATGCTTCATCATCAATGAGATTGTTCAAGGAAACCCATAGTGATGGTATCTCAACCTCGATAGGTAAAATAGCTTCTGCACCATATACCAATGAGTAGGGAGTTGCGCCTGTAGGGGTTCGAATGCTAGTTCGATATGCCCATAGTGCTGGATTTAATTGAACATGGCAATCATGATCGACATCATTGATTGTCTTCTTGAGGATTCTTAATATGTTCTTGTTTGATGCTTCGGCCTGACCATTGCCTTGTGGGTAATAGGGAGTGGAAAAGCGGTGTTGGATGTGAAATTTCTCACAGAGTTCACATACATCCTAATTTTTGAAAGGAAGAGTGTTATCTGTGATGATAGACATGGGTACACCATACCGACAGATGATGTAATTAAGGATGAATGAGGCGATCTTCTTGCCGGTGACTTGGGTAAGTGGAACAACTTCGATCCATTTTGTGAAGTATTCGATGGCAGTAATAATAAATTTATGGCCATTGGATGAAGATGGATGAATTTTACCCACAAGGTCAAGGCCCCATTAACAAAAAGGCCATGGTGTTGAGATTTGTTGCAATTCTTGTGCCGGTGCATGTATCAGGTCTCCATGAACTTGACATTTCTTGCATTTCCCGACAAAGTAGTAGGAGTCTTTTTCCATAGATGGCCAATAGTATCTAGTGCATAGGAGTTTCTTGGCGAGTGACGGACCACTTGCATGAGTTCCACAAATTCTTTCATGTACCTCTTCCAAGGCCTTTGTTATCTCATCCTGTTCCAGACATCAAAGGAGAGTACCATCAAGACTGCATCGGTATAGGGTTTCAGCAATAATGGTATATTGAGCGGTTTGGCAAATGAAGGTTTTACATTGGTTATTCAATTGGTTAGGAGGAAGTGTGTGGTCACGGAGGTAGGTATAGAATTCACCGTACCATGGGGATTCGAAACCGATAAGGCGACATATCATCTCGGATTCGGGGATATCATAAGCGAGAATCCAAAGTTGTTCAACCAAGAACTCGTAGCGTGTTGAATTCTGTGGAAGATCTAGGAGAGATGCAATGGTAGACATAGCATCAGCAACTCGATTTTGATCTCTTTGTATCTGCTCAAAGGTGATAGTAGTAAATGATGCCTTTAATTTGTCCACCATTTGTTTGTATGGCATGGGTTTGTCATCTTTAGTCTGATATTCATCTGTGGCTTGCCGAATGACCAGTTGGGAGTCGCCATATACTTGTAGTTCTTGTAACTTCCATTGTATGGCTAGCCTGAGTCCTGTGATCAAGGCCTCATACTTTGCTATGTTGTTTGTGCATGGAAATGTGAGCCTGTAAGACTTTGGAATGCTGTCACCTTGAGGTGTGATAAACAGAATGCCTGCCCCTGAGCCATGCCTAGTGTATGAACCATCAAAGTATAGTTTCCATGGTTGTGTTGTTGTAATCATGAATATCTCTTCATCTGGAAAATTGGAAATGAGAGGACGATTGCTTATGAGTGGTGCATCGACCAACTGATCTGCGATAAATTAACCTTTGATAGCTTTACAGTCCACATACTCGATGTCAAATTCACTGAGAATCATCACCCATTTGGCCAAGCGACCTGTTAATGTTACTTTACTGAGTAAGTATTTGAGTGGATCAATCTTTGCAATTAAGTGTACTTTGTGTGTTAACAGATAGTGCCTCAGTTTAGTTGCTACCAAGATTACTGCTAGGAAATCTCATTCAATAGGTGTGTAGTTGAGTTCATAGCCAACCAATGTGTGAGAGATGTAGTAAACAACGCACTCTTTCCCTTTTGCATTGTGTTGTGCCAATAGTACACCCAATGCCGTATTTGTTGCTGATATATAGAGTAACAAAGGTCTGCTCGGATCTGGTGGGATCAACAATGGTGTATTCATGAGATAGTCTTTAAGCATCTGGAATGCTTGCTAGCATCTGGTATCCCATTAAAAGCAGATGTTTTTGTGTAGTAGATGTGTAAAGGGGTGACACTTATCTGCCAGTTGTGCAATGAATCTTCGGATGGATTGTAGCCATCCTTGTAATGTCCTTAGCTGACTAATATTTTTTGGAGGTGGCATGTCCATGATTGCTTTGACCTTTGCTGGATCAATCTCAATACCTTTGCTTGAGATAATGTATCCTAGAAGCTTCCCTGAGGTTACTCCAAAGACACATTTCTTTGGGTTGAGTCGAACATGATATTGTTCGAGTCTATCAAAGATTTTATCTAATATGTCTAGATGACCTTCTCTGGTGAGTGATTTTGCTAGTAAGTCATCAACATAATCTTCCATTATGGTATGCATCATGTCATGGAAGATGGTGGTCATTGCTTGTTGATAGGTTGTTCCTGCATTCTTGAGACCGAAAGGCATTACATTCCAGTAGTATGTGCCACATGCACATGTGAAGGCTGTCTTATGTTGATCCTCTGGTGCAATCTTTATTTGATTGTATCCTGAAAAGCCATCCATGAGTGAAAGCATGGCATGTCCTGCTGTTAGGTCCACTATGATGTTGATGTTTGGTAGGGGGAAGTCATCCTTAGGACATGCCTTATTTAGATCTCTAAAGTCAGTACAAATACAGATGCCCCCATTTGGTTTGCTGACAGGCACAATATTTGATATCCAATCTGCATAATCAATTGGTCTAATAAAACCAACATCTAGGAGTTTCTTGAGTTTTGCTTTGACTAGTACTGCAATCTGAGGATGCATCTTATGAAGCTTCTGCTTGACAGGTTTGGCTCCTTCTTCTATGGTGAGGTGATGCATGACTAAATCAGGATCAAGCCCAGGCATGTTTGCATATGACCATGCAAAGTTGATCTGACGCTTTGGAAAGAACTCTACAAATTTAGGTTGTTCCTCTAGAGTTAGAAGAGATGCCAGATGTATGTGGTGAGGAGTTTTAGGAGTCCCCAAGTTGTATTCTTTTGTTTCCTTGATGAGAATAATTGATCATTCCTGTTGTGTACTAGTAGGGAGAATGTCAAACCTTTCATCCGCTAGTGCCTTAGAGAGGTTTTCACCATTGGATACGCTCTTTTTTTTTTACTTTTGTTGGATCAAACAGTGCCACGGTGTGGTTTTCACTGGAAGATCCATGTTGTATTGTTATATTTTTGCAGCTGAAAGGTTTGGCATCTGCCCCAAAGTATGTTGCGCTATTAAGTTCTATGGTGAATCTAGCTTTGTGATCCCCGCTTGGTATGTTATCCCGTAGTTCCAAAAAGTCAATGATTGCCTTATCATTTTGGAAATGATCAAGACATGGGGGATTAGGTTGGTTCCATTCGATGAGTTCACAATAGATAATGGGCATTACCTCATCGATTAGGTTAAGTTCGTTAGATGTGTCAGTGAGGGTTAAGATGTTGTGGTGAAGGTCATTGATGGTACTCTCCCTATCAAAATCAGGCATAGGATGTGACCTAGGGTCTATGGAAGATGTTTCCAGCTCAGGAACCCAAGAGGTCTTTATTTGTGCTTCTCCATAAACAAGGATGTCTTTGCGAGGTGGAGGTAGTGATGTGTCTTCCTCATCTGAAGCATTAAGATGGATGGAATCAAATTCCCATTCATGTGAGTCAGTCTCTGAGTCACTTTCCAGTATCCGATTACTATACCATACTAGGATGTCCTTTGAGTTAAACACTACAGGTGTGATCAGTTTATGTACTGGTGTAGATGAAATAAGCAGCGCTGCAGGAAGGATGATGGGGATCAATGAATCTAAGCTTAGGAAGGATCTCCTTTTGAAAGCCTAAGCCTTTATTATCCTTGGGCTTTAATTTCGGTTGTAGTGGTTCATGTCTTCCTTGTTTGCAAGGTCCCAAAGCACTTTGACCATCATAATCCATTCTTTGCATAATGAGAAGGCCTTTGCCATACTAATCTGTGGGAAGCTTAGCTTGTGGCATATCGGTGGTGATGGGATCTTTATAGATCCATTCTGCTAAGTCCTCATCTTTGGTTTCTTCTTCTTGACTCTTCCCTAGGATGAAAGGCCGCAAAGGACATGCTGGCTTGATCAGTGGTTGTTGAAGTAACCACTGAGGTTTACCATGTGTTCTAGGAGAAGTGGGCATTTGTCCCACACAAAAGAGTTGACTCAAATTGTATTCCCCAGGACCTTCCTCTGCTATTTTCATTTTAAGCTTTACTTTCTTGGGTATAGTGGTGTTTGAACTGGCAAGAGAGGCTGGACTTATGTATGATGTGGAGGAGATGGCTTCTCTATTGTTAGGAACGGTAATCTCTGGTTGATGACTGATATTATGACAATATGCAAAGAGATTTGCATCGCCCAGGATTGTGATCTCTACACCATTATGTGGGAACTTAATACACTGATGGTAGGTGGATGGAACGGCTTGCATGGCATGTATCCAAGGTCTTCCTAACAATAGATTGTATGGTAGAGGAAGGTCTAGAACTTGACAAATGATGTGTTTCACCACCGGGCCCACTCGGATTGGTAGTACCATATCCCCTTTGGATGAACGCTCTACATCATCATAGGCTTTGATTGTTATCTTCTTGCGGGGATCCACTGATTCTATTGCATAAGCTGTGACCAACTATAGTGTACAAATATTCAGGCCGACTCCATTATCGATCAAGACTCGCTTGATCCTATGCTGGTTGATAAATCCTTCAATGTGTAGTGAGGCGTTATGAGGTTGCTGGAAGGAAGAGTTGTCACTTTCGGAAAAAGTGAGACAAGGTGATGAATTTAGATTTCCAACCATGGCTTGGAACTGATCTATATTTAGGTTTGCAGGGACTGACGCCTCTTGGAGAGCATGATCCAAGATGGTTTTATGAGATGAAGATAGACGCAATAGCTCTAAGATAGATATTAGTGCAGGCATTTTGTCTAACTGTTCTATAAGATTATACTGCTTTGGGATAGATAAGGTGCCTTGTGGAGCTACTTTTATGGTAATCTTGTTGTGATGTGTAACAACATTGCAAGTGGAGCTGAGATTTTTGATGGTTATAGTTGCAATTTGTTCACTGGCATCGTATAGGTGATTCATAGTATAATTATTCGCAGCTTGCGTATAATTGGTGGTATCTGTGTTTTTCCCTGAAGTAGAAGGACCCCTTTGATCTGGTGATGGAAGTGGATTTTTAAACATAAGATGATCATTGTTTGTTGTCTTTGGGTCATGTCCTTTGATTTTTATTTCACCTCGGTCAATAAGATCCTGAATAAGATCTTTCAATCTGTGACAATTGCTTGTCTTATGTCCTCTCCCTTGATGGAAATCACAATGTTCAGTATCCCTCCACCATGAAGGTTTGACTTGAGGTTCATAGTTTGATGTTTTGGGTAGGGTTACCAGATTTTGAGAAACCAGTTGTCGTAATACTATTTCGATGGGTTCCCCTAAGGGAGTATATGTTCGCTTTGGTTTTTGTTGACGCGGTCTGGGTTCATCATGAGATGTGATGCGGCCTTGATTTGGAGGAGCAATTGTGTTAGTCTGAGGTGGGGGATTATGTCCTGCAAATTAAACTACAAGTTGTGCACTTTTGATAGTTTTTGCATCCACAACCCCATCGTTGACAACATTTTTGTTTTTGTTCAAGAAGCTTGGTTTGTCACTATTGAAGCGTGGGCGAGTACCATCTTTTGGCTCATTATAGATTTTGATAAGTCCTTTCTTGATGAGAGCCCACTCACATTTTAAGCCTTTGGTGATCATGTCATTGAAAGAGTCTGTGTCTTTGACATCCAGGTGAAACTCCATTTCTTCGTTTAAGTTGGAAATAAACATTTCCACTAGTTCTTGTTCAAGCAACTAAAGAGAATGTCTGCTAGACATTTGACACCATCGTTGCAGGAAGACTGAGAATAGTTCACCTGGTTTTTGTTTAGTGCTACATAGATCAGCCATGGTGATATCACGTTCAATGTTATGTGACTAATGTGTCAAGAACTTCTGAACTAGCTCTTCAAATGTCCTAATGCCACATGGTAATCAGGAAAACCATTATGTGGTTGTTCCTCCCAAGCTTTGGGGAAAAAGGCGCATGAGGTACGTATCTTCGTATGCCACTTCGAGGAAAGCTGAATGGAATTCTCGGACATGATCACGAGGATCTCCTTTTCCTCTATACTTTTTGAACTTGGGTGTTTCAAACCCTCGTGGAAAAGGTGGCATATAAAGATTCCTATCAAAGGGATAGGGACAAATGTCATTGAGTGAGAATTGATTAGTCTTTACACTACTACGAAGTTGTTGGGCAAGATTTTCAACTTGTTGCCGCAACATCTCTATGTCATTTGGAGGAGGAGGGGGTGGTGGATTACCTTGAGGAATGTTATATCCGATGTGATCTTGACCTCTTTCTTCCTCATTGCAACTTTGCCATTCTGATGCTTGTCTTAGTTGTGCAAGATCAAAGTGAGAGGGGAGTTTGGCTCCTTCTTGAGCAAGCTTTAAAAAGTGAGCATCCGCATTTCTCCTGAGTATTTCATCAAAAAGTCTATTAAAGAGGGGGTTGTGTTGTGCCCTCTCTATTGTTGCAGGAGTAGGAGTACTCGGGTTTTCATCATTCGCATTTCCTCCAAGTGCTTCTTGAAATTCATTGATATTTTCCTCCTCTTCTTCTTCAATTTCTATTTCTTGTTGCCTTGACTGTGATGGGGTATGAGCCATTTTATTTATAAGTTTTTGTTGAAGTTGGGTGAAAATGATGATGAGTTGTTGATGAATTGAAAGATTGATGTTTGGTGAATTGTTTTGCATGTGGATCTCTAGCACTTAAAGGTGGATGTGACCAAAATTCTTTTTTTTTTTTGAATTGCTTGTTGTGTTGTGATAAGTTTTGATGTGATAAGGTGTAGAGAAATCTAAGATGTGTTGCAAACTTAACTACCTAGTAATGAGAGGATTCACTCATAAACTAGTTTTAACTTGCGTAGATATGTCTCTTAGGATGAGCTTATCCTAGATGTAGAAACAATCTAAAAGTGATTTGTTGTGTTTGATTTCAAGCAATATCAAAAAGAGAATTTAGGACAAGAATCTCTTAATGCTTTGAGAGTTGAAATGAAGTGATGACGTGAAGGTGAGAAATGGATGAAATGTTTTAAATTCAATAAAAGCTTTGTGTCACAAAGGGAACAAATTCTACCTCTTCTCTTTCGGGAGTTGGTGGCATTTCTTGAGCTACGTTGTATGTGATACAAATGTTTGGGAAAAAGTTGGGATTGATCTTGCCTCCTTGGTTTTTGTGATAACTCAGAGCTCTATATTGCATAAAAGCTCTGCGGTTCAATGACTCTAGATCAAATTCGTTTGATTTGCCTTGAAGGTATAGATGCATGTGATGTAGAAAAACTCTATGAGACAAAGATTTGTCTATTTAGATAGAAGAATTTCCTCCTTTTGATCAAAGCCTTTGAGCTCAATGGTCTTCTTTTCAATTTGATGTGTTGCTGAAGATTCTTCTTTCTCAAGATGTGAAGAATGGTCATATAGTTTGATACTCTTCTCTTTGTTTTTGATATTTTTGTTGTTTTGAAAAATGTTTGGTTGGATGAATACTTGTTCTGATTTTTGGATTTTATGATGTTTCTTTGACAAGAAAACAAAGCAAGCACACAAACACAAGAATGTTGCCTCAAAAGGCACAAATAAGTATGGGTCTAGATCAACCCAATCCTTGGACTTTTTATGACCCTTTCCTTTAAGTGTATTTTAGGTGTTTTTCTTTCCAAAGCCTGAAGTCGGCTCAATTTGCACTTGGTCTTGACTAAAATGAAAACACTTCAAACACTTTGTATCCCTAAGGTCAAATGGCCAACTGCGATAAATTCAGCCCACATCTTGATATTTTTTTGACATTGGTACTACATACCTTATGAATCCCGTTGTGGCAGGCAAGGATGTGATATACTAAGTCTTGCACGAGCATAACAAATAGATGATCCCTATGATGGGGGAGTCACCACTTTCATCAAGCCACAAGTGACTTTTCAAAAAGCTATGTTTCTACTCAAGGAAATATGTATGGTGAGTATCTTGGGAGCAAAACCATCTATGCTCTTGCACTGAATTATATCACAAATATCCTCAATCAATAGAATGGGTGGGCTACTACTTAAAGGTGTTTAGTAATTTTCGATGTCTTTGGACATAAGTTCATTCTACAGTGACTCACTTAAGAGCCTTGTAACTTGTGGTGGGGCCCATTTGTCCTTTCAGCAAGTTACACTGTAGGAATAGCTATACCCAAGGCTACAACTTTCGCTCTCACCTGATTTCTATAGCGGCTTGAAGGATTTACCGTGCGAGGTCGTTCTCAAGAGTGATGTGTCTCTTGGTAGACCTCTCTTAAAAAGATAAAAATTTGAGTGTTACTAACACTTTTCTCTTGCACCTAGGACCATGAAAGCCAAGGGAGATGATAATGTGTGTTAGAAGTAGGACCACTCGACCAACTTTTTGCACAAGTGTGCCAATCACAAAATTCACTTGTTCGTTTTAACTTGTCATTGCAATGTGATCTAACTATTTGGAGATGTTGCTCCAACAATCATGGTGTTCTTTTTAACTTTCAAAGGCAAAATGTGTTGTAAACTAGGAACTTGAAATCCTGGTCAACTGAATTGAAAAACACATTTTTGCTTGAAGTAAAATCGCTTGCAAAATGAGACAAGTGGATTGTGAATTTTTATTTGCACCAAAATGGAAGGGTTGATTGTGAATTTTTAGTTTGATGCAAGAAATAACTTTGCCTTGTTGATTTTAAGCACCAAAAGAAAATTAAGCCTAACTTGCAAGAAAACAAAGTTTATTTTTGTGAATTTTTAAAGCACCAAAAGGAAGTTGATTTTTAGAGCACTAAAAACAAATTTGTCCTAACTTGCAAGAAAGGAAAAAATGTTTTTGTTCAATTTTAGAGCACCAAAAACATTTTTTTGCTTTTTTTAAAGAAGTTAGTTTAAACCTGCACAAGAAACAAATAGTTAGTAAAATCCAAACCTAGGGGGGGCTTCCACAAGCCTAAGAAAAAATCACTTTTTCAATTACAAGGTCTTTTTTACAACGTTCTGTTACAATAGTGCTAGTCTGTGTGAAAACAAAAGTGCTATTTAACAAAAACGAGTTAATACAGAGACAAAAGTGCTAAAAGAAAAATTTTGACAGCACATGCAAAAGCGCCAGAACAAGCACAAAAGCACTATTTAAGCTACAAAAGCGCTAAATAAAGGTCAATAGAGCCAAACTTGAGACAATAGTGCTATTGTAAAAACAATAGTGCTAGAATATCAAGTTGCAATAGCGCTACAACATGATCAAAAGCGCTAAAGTGCGACTTGTGTGTCAAGTTCAACATTCAAACATGTTAGTTGGTTTTAAAAAAATTGTTTTTGGGTGCGTGGATTCACGTCGGGTTCACCAAATGATGCTCTGCAAAACTGACAAGTTAAATGAAAACCTGTGGTAGTATAACACACAAAAACAACAAGAAACAAGTGTTAAAGTAAGTGTTATTCAACCAAAGATTAACCTAAGCAGGCATATCAAAAGAGACACCAAGAACATGAAATAATATTTAACTAGGAAAGTAAATATAATGAGGCATCTCCAAATGCCTCCTAACATGCTCTTAGCTCCTTCTCCTTTATTCCTCTCCTCTCCAAGTTCCAAACTAGTGTAGCCCTCAACAATTTTTTGCACTATGGATGGTTATGGAGGTTTGAGATTGAAGTATTTGCTCTAAATGTGAATAAAAAGCTAATACTAGATGCTATGATGCTAAAATGATTTATTTTAGGCCAAAATAAAAAATATATATTAGTTGATTTATGCTAAATGCTCTCTAAAATTATCTATAGATTAAATGCATACAAGTTTTCAGGATCTGGATTATGAAGAAATGGGCTCTATTTATAAGAAAAATGGAGCAATGGATGGTTGAGATTGAGTAATCTCAACAAGGGTCAGGATTGAATGATATTCAATCCATGTGAGGACTTTCAACCCAATCCCAGGATGACAAGTGTCCATATGAGATAGGTTGAGAGGAGAGGGAATAAGCATTTAATGCTTGACATGACTTTGAAGGTTAACTTGGGGGTTAAAGTCAAGGTTAGGTTGAATGAATAAATTCTTTATTCAAAGAATAAAGCTTTTATCCAATGGATAAACTCTTGTGCAAAGGCAAAAAGGATAACCATGGTCAAAGCAATAAATGTTTGAGGAGACACATGAGTGCAAGTTGAAATAACCATAAATGGTTATGTAAGAGCCATTAGTGGTCTTGGAAGACTTTGGAGGTTAAATTGTTGAACACACAAAGCATTTAATGCTTTTTAAAGACTTTGAAGTCTTTGAGAAGTGACTTCAAGTTGCTTAGGATTGTGACAATAATTAGGGGATGGATTAGGCTAATTAGGAAGGGTTTAGAAGAATCTAGAAGGGGGTTTAGGAATGCAAGTGGATTTGGTGGGTGAGGGAAAATAGGATTTTTATTTAAAATAAATTAATTTATTTCAATAAATGTGTGCAAGTTGCATTTGTAGGAAAATGCAAGTGGGGGGGGGATAAATGATTTAAATAAATGTTTTATTTAATTTATTTAAAAGAGGAAAAGGGAATTAAATTGAATAAATAAGATTTATTCATTTAATTGATTTGTGAATTTGGTATAATGAATTAATTAAAATAAATTGAATAATTTATTTAATTAATAGGAGAATGTTTGAAGATGAATTAATTAAATATTAATTTAATTAATTGATGGCTAGTGGATTTTTAATCAAATAAATAGGGAATATTCATTTAATTAAGCTGGACAGATTTATGTGACTACAATATCCTATGGTATTATAGAAACTCTTTTTGGTGCCTTAGATACTATTTCATCACGTGAATACTTTCAAGAAATAAAGATTCGTCAAAATCTTTGGGTTGAAAAATATGATAATGAGAAATATAGAAAACCTAGTGCTCCTTACGTCTGGACAAAGGAACAACGCGCACAATTCTTACAGTTGATGTCTCAAACTCACTTTTCCACTGGATATGTAAGTAGTAGCATCAAAAGACAAACTGACATTAATAGCTTAAGAGGCCTCAAGACCCATGACTATCATGTCATAATCGAGAATATCTTATCTATTATGGTAAATATATCAAGTTTGGCAAAGGGGCCAAGATTGGAAATTATAAGGTTGGGCCTAATATTAAAGAGAATGAGCTTACATGTATTAGATCCTTCAAACTTTGATAGTCTGAGTGGGGAGGTTGTTGAAGTCCTTTGTCTATTGGAACGAGAATTTCCACTAGCAATCTTTAACATTTATATCCATATTTTGATACATCTAGAATATGAACTAGAGCATCGTGGCCTAATAAGAACGATATGGATGTATCCTATAGAATGATATATGAAGGTGTTGAAAAAATTTGTCCGTACTAGGGAAAAACCAGAAGGCAACATGTCTGAGGGATATTCAATGCAAGAGACCATGGGATTTTGCACAGAATATATGAAGGATTTTAAAATTGTCAATCAACGTGTATGGGATGATGACGAAGATGATAGAGTTGTAGGTGAAGTATTAGAAGGCAATATATGTTGCTTCAAGCTATCATATCAAGAAAGAAGTGCAATACATGCATTTATTCTTCAAAGCACATCTTCATTCAATAAGTGGCGCAGGTAAAAAAGAAATTATACAATAATTTATTTACTCAATTGAATTTACACATTTATATTATTAATCTTACTATTTGTACATCATTATTTTATGTAGAAAATATGAAGAAGAGAATCAAACTTGGATGCAACATCGACCTCAAAAGCACAACTGTCATGATTTAATTGGAGGTGATTCTTTTCCAAAATTTGAAGAATGGATTTCTAATGCAATCAATGATGCAAAAGGAGGTCACGATATAACAATAGAGGAAAGTGAACTTTCACAATCTCCACATTTATGGGCTATGTATTTTAGTGGAATGTGGTCCTATGGTAGTCAGTTAAGAGTGGAAGAAAAAGATAAAGGAAAGACTAATTGTGATTGTGTTGTTAGTACTGAATTTTTTCAGGGAAATGAGAAGAAATTTTATATTGGATTCATCCAAGATATTATTCAAGTGGATTTTGGTGAAAATAGTCCCATGTTATTAAAATGTAAGTGGATTCGACCATCCATTGTACAATTTGATGAGTATGGATTTGTGCACGCAAATACACGACAATTTTTATCAAAGACAAATGATGATGATGTAAGAAGCCCATGATGGTCTTATGTCATTCAAATAGAGTCTCATTCGAAATGAAAATTCATGGAAGTTGTCAATGTAATGCCTGATGAGCAATATGCTAATTTATAAGAAACATTTGAAGAAGTGGATGAAGACAATGAGGGATTGTTTGAAGAAGAAATTTTGGTTACAAATGAAGAAATTGGGAGAGAGAATGTATTACATTTCTCAAATAAGGTCGAGGAAGAAAATTAAGAAGATGCAGACACTAGTGATCAATATTCTGATCTCGTTGACAATGCAGATGATTATTGATGAGCCCCATTTTATGACTTTTTATTTAAGACTTTTATGTTGTTTTAAGACTGTTTATGTTGTAAGGACACGAACCTTCTAACTAATACTTGTTTGAAAGCTTTAATGTTGAACAAAGTTTATATATGAATATGTTAGCTTTAATCTTTGTAACCATGCTACACTGTGATTGCAAGTTGTAACCTATAACAATAATGACTACAAGACAAACATTTGATGAAATGTCTTTGTAGATAGCCATTATCTTAGACGGTAATTTACTCTATCTTTGTATCATGGACTGCTCTGCATCTATTGGGTCTGCTATATAATGACAACCTTTTAGCTCTATGACTATCATGGTACGGTTTTTTATTGCCTTATACCTGCTCTAGATGATTCACCGTTCTATGTATCAAACTATGTGCTTTGTGAACTGAAAAAGTTCATTGTTGCTTTGTATTATTGCTACCTCATTATTCAATGAAGATCTTTGACAATATTAATCCCCCTTTGGCTTTGTTCTCATGAAGTTATTGAAGTATTTATAAGCATTATGATTGTATTTGTGACAGTGATATGCTTTGGGTTTACAATATATTGGTCTTTATGATAGTTAATTCTCACTATACAAACTTATTTGTAGACTATTATTGTTTGTGGTGTGTGAAATAGAACAACATATCTAAATTACATTTTTTGTGTGAACATAACAACATATCAGAACAGAACAAACTTATCTATAGACTATTTTTTTTTTTTTTGAGGAAAAAAAGGTATCTGTATTCCATTTCTATTATCTCTTGTTAGATGTTCACCTCTACTAGGAGAAGCTTTTCTTAGTTGGAAATTCGGCAAAGAACTAGTGGGAAGTCATATTTAATTACCAAATAGAAGTAAAAGTATTAACTTTTAAAGAATTCTCTAAGATCCTCTTTTGGCATGATTATTTTTGTGGTATGGCTGAGTGACTGTCTAAATGAAGCTCTTTTTATGGTAATGAGATCTCTTCGGTTTGATGAGATAATTATACATTATTATTTATTTGGACATCAGGAAATGAGGAAAAAGAATTTAAGGCACAAATTAGATGATAGTGATCATATTTCTGAAGTTCCAATCATAGATTATGAGTGCTCTCGTGAAGAATGTGTGGCCAAAAATAATGATTTTTTATCGCATCTAGGTTTGACAACCAAGCAAGTTGTAAATCCACTAAGTAGTATATTTTTTGTTTAATACTGTTTAATGAAATTTTATAGGAAAGAGTTTTATGTACATAAGACATGATATGATATATTTGTTTGTTTTTCAGCCAAGAAAAACAGTGCAGAGAAAAAGCAGAGAAAAAACAAAAATAAAGTAAAGATACAATGCGGCCAACTCGTAGAAGCCAACATTTTTGTGACTCAACAAATGTAATTGGTAAAAACCATAGTTGTGGTGATGTGCCATGTCACAAAGTACATGGTTATGTATAGCCTGATATACCACATGGTGATGTGCAACCTAATATACCACATAGTGATCTCTTAACACAAAGTCTAAGAGAAATTATTGAAAAACAAGAGAGAAAAGGAACAATGAATTTGCAGATGATTTATTCATGTTTAAAGGATGTGTTTGAAGTGAAATCTGCAGAGACAACTACTGATCTATCTAATCATGACACACAAAATGTGGTAGAGGATCATGAAGTTCCTGTGGCTCAGAGTGAAGTTGTTGCATCTGCAACTTTTGATGGAAGTACTGGATCAACTAGAAATATTGGTAGTGGTTTAATAGAAGATATGGCCGATTTTTTTAAAAGAAAGAGATTGAGTCAAGATTTATATAGATATGTAGAGAAGAATGCAAAATAAAGAAAATTAGAAGGGAATAAGGTGCTCTTGGTTGAGGTGTCAAGAGATAGTTAACCCGTTGGGCAAAATGATGCAATGTGGGCCACTAAGTTGGGCGTAAGATGTAGGGTCCATTTGGATATATGTAAATCAAATTTTACAGACGAAGATCCACAAAGTGTGGAAAATGTTATTCAAAAAATGGAAAATGCCTTTGACACTATTGGTGGACAAATCTCAAGAAAATATTATAAAAACAAGATGAGACTTTTGATGAACAATTTTAGATAAAATTGTAGAAAATCAATCATGGAGGGAAAAGAGAGGTCTGGCTACTCCACTCTATCTCCAAAATAGTGGGAGGCATTGAAGGAAAGCATGCGTTCTGAAGAATATTTGACAATGAGTCACAAAGGCAAGAGAGCAAGAGATAATGTGAGCATTGAATATATGTCATTTGGCCGAGGTGGTTTGCAAGCCAAAATGGAAAAATTAGGAGTAAGTGTATGGATTTTTGGTTCAATCTACATCGTGTTATTTAATTAATTTTTTTTGGACTGACTATATGTTAAAATTGACATTGTATTTTAGGTGGAAAACAGTAATAGAGAAGCAGGTAGTATGAAGTGCAAATCTAGTTCATCCACATAGATTTCACATCCATCTGTTGAATGCCCACTAAGAGCCTCACAAAATCATGTCAACTCAAATGAAGGGTTAGAAGATATAATGAGTTGCTTACACAGTCTGACTGAGAAAGTTTCACAGTTGGTTGCCTCTATTAAGTTTATAATTTCTGCATGGAATGACCATGATTCCATGGATTCAGATCACACAAGAGTCTATCCCTCAATATTTTGATTCTCTCCTATATCATCTTTATATTGTATTTTGAATATGTATGCAAATGTATTTTGATCATATATAGAACAATGAATCTATGAAATTTTGCCTTTTGTTGAATATTTTTGAATGAATTACTCCTCATATGGATAATTTTTTAAACTACATGCAGAGAAATTTTATCAAAGACACAAAAAAACAAAAACACCTTGATGTCAATAGAGTTGCCAATATTGATAGTGATTATAATGAGTTCAAGTAGTTTGTGAATGATATTTATAGTAGTAGATGTGCTCAACTTGAGGTCAATGCTATGAAACCTTTACTTTTCTTTTGTCTTTTAGTACTTATTTTTTCTTTTGTGCTAACATACTTCTGATGATCAAATTGAATATTTAATCAAATTAAAGATAACATTCACTATAATGTCCCTACTTTGAAATATAATTTAATAATAAATAATAATAATATATATTCATAATACATAAGAAATTAGTATGCTTATAGTCTAAACCATGTTATTACTACCAATACTTAAGAAGATGGGAATGATATGTTCCAAAGAGGGGCAGTCTAAATCCAAGCAATGGGTTAAGTCCCAAGAGAGGGTGGGGATCAGAGACCCATAAGCCTTGAGGGTATAGACCCAAGGGCTTGGATCTGTAAACTTTGAGGGAACCTATTGTATTTGGTCTCTAAGTGCTTTGGTAACATACATATCCTCCTCCTTCCTTAAAGCTGAAGTAGTAACAGAGGTTGGTACATTGAATTAAGAATTAGGGATTAGGGATGAAAGAATTAATTATCTAGTATGATAAATTGACAATTTATTCTTTAATGATTGATAAATAATTTGAATGATGACAACATTGAATAGGGAACATTACAAAATCTCCGGCCCCTATGCATAGCACAAGTTTGCAATTTAGTCCTAGAGCATGATGACTCAGAAATTAATGGACATGTTGTATTTAAGTTTAATCATTTGACAGTTAACAAAGACAATCTATATGAACCATTTAATAAAAAATATTTTTTACACTTTTTTGTCTATTAGATAAGCTTCCATACATGAGGTTGATCACAGATAACTGATCTGTGTAGTACAAATAAGGTTTTTCTAATTATTTTTACTGGTATTTGTGGTTAAATCGGCCCAAAGCAAGCAAATGCCATTTGCATATTCAGATGGCATGATTAGAAGTCAACAATTACAAACAACACCATTATTTGCATACTTCGAAGGAATAATTAGACACAACAATTAATCATCATCCCCATAAGAGACAAAGAGAAAGCTGATAACATAAGTTTATAGTTGTATCAGGGACAACAAAATGGTATTTTTATAATATTAACCAAAACATAGTCATTGCATAACCCCCATGTTTATTTCAGACATAGTAAATGTATTATATGTTATCAGTTTGATAGGGACCATACATTATGAGTTCTGAGTATCACTTTCATCGTAACCCAATAATAGTTGTAGATCATATATCGCTTCATATATCAACTGTACCAATTAGAGGGATAAATATATCAATATAGCAGATTATAACCATCATTATTATTGTAAGTGGTAACTACTATTGTATATATCATTTCTCATGAAGGTTTTGAGTTAATTACTTAAAAAAAGAAGTGATATGTGATTAAATAATTCCTTATTCTTAAGAATTCATAAGAAGGGACATTACATTCACCGGCATTCTATGCCAAGAAATTCAAGCAACCTTATCTATTGTAGATAATATCACTAGGAATTGATACCCACGACAATATGTTTTAGAACTTGCACAAAAGAAAGCAAAGTCTATTGTATTGTATTAACAAAGTCTTGATAAATTCTTGCAGAGATCTAAAACTATCTGATGATGAATAGTATTACAAAACCTTCTCATATATATGAGAATCACGAGTCTTTTGAAATGAAGGGGTGCACCCCTTTTGAACTAAACAACTATCATTTGTTAAACTTAGACATAAACAAATTAAGTATGCTAATATGATTGATATAATCATCATCTTGGTAACACTGGAAGTCTGAGGTCCATTTCTTCATTGCATTGTCCATGGTATAGGATCTCTCTATCATCCAGATCACATATGGAGCTAGATCCCCATCCTCATCAACTTGTCCTTTGGCTCTTCTCATGAAACCTATCAATTGAAGTTGCTAGTCTCCCAACGACATGAGTTATCCATCACAGAACATGGTTGGCAATTTGATCGATTTTTCATCTCCAAAAATTGGATGGCATTTTTCATCTTGTCCCCGAATTCATTGTGTGCCTTCAGTAGGGTTTCTGCTTCATTCTTGTCCTCTTGATTCATAGAGTCATGAGTGATCATGATCTCTTGGATCTGTTCATGCAACCTCATATTCTCTGTGTATGCTTTGGTGGTACCGGTGTGCATATTCCATAAGTCTTCAGAACACTTTAGCATAACATTAAAACGAGCATCAACTATGTCATTAGCAAGCTTGATAGTGTGAGCCTGTGCAACTTTGAGAAATTATCCCCCTTCTCGCTCTTATGCCTCCAATATGAAGTGTCCTGGATTATTTCAAGTATATTTCTATCAGTTTCATAATTAGCAATTCCAACCTCTGTAATCCTTGGGGCCGATTCCAACTGTAATGCCTTATCCTACCAATATTGTTTCTCTTCCTGTGCTTTCTCATAAATGCCTTTGACAATTTGGTTTTCCCTCACCAATAACTTAACTTGTTCTTTGTTTATCTTTGCAACATTGAGGTTTAATTGGGCAGTGATCCTAGGGTTTGTTTTTCCAACTTGATGGATCATGAGGTGGCCAAATGCTTCATTTGTGTCTACTAGTAGGGGTCTCTTGTCTCTTGGATATAAAGCCCATAGAAACAAGGCCTTCCACTCAGGATCATACCCTGAACCTATAAAGATCCTATCAACCTCCTCTGGTAACAATTGTTTTTCATTGTGTTGCTTTCTCATGAAGTTGTCAAACATAATAGCAGCTTTCATTTCCCACCCAGGGTAAATTATCACACCAATGTCCTTAAGGAGCTATCTTCCTCTTTCAGGGGTCATTTCTCTTTTCTTAGCCAACAACACTCATAGAGTATCTTCCTTTGTTGTGTTTCCCATTTGCTACTTGATCATCCTACCTTTGTACTGATATAAGAAGGTTTCAAACATAGGAGTGTTAACAAACTCTTGATCTGAAACAAATTCCTCATGCTCGAGGATTCTAATATCATCACTTTCCATCTCGTAGGGTTGTCCTATTGCTATATCCACGTGGTGATCAAGTCCAAACCCAACGGGTGGCACATATTCTTCCATGTTAACAAATTCAGCAGTGGATTCAGGGGATAAGCGGGCAATGGGAGTAGTCTCCCTAGGATCTTTAATCCTTTCTCTAAACACATACAATGCCATTGCATTATCTAGAATCTTCAATTCATGAGACATTAGTTTGTTCGCTTAGGCCACGTGGTCGTCAATTCCTTCCAGGATTTCTTTGTTGATCTTGTCCCTCCTAAATTTCCATTCATATGCTTTAGCTACCTTATCGTGCGTCGACCTCTTCTTGATTGCTTCCTTCCTTTCCATATTCCTGATGTAGTCATCAATCATTAATGGCACATGTTCTATGGCTTTCAATCTCTGTGACATTTTAGCCCCCTGCATATATCCTTTTGGATCAAAGTTGGGCCTGAGGTCTCCTTTCACAAGGTGGAAATATTCTAACTTATTTTGCAATAAACCATAAAGTTTTGAACTCTTAACAAGAAAATCAGAAAAGGACAACAAGCCAGGCACAATTGACTACTTCCCATGATCTGTAATATTTTTGGCACTGGCTATAGACAATTGCCTAATTATTTCCAAATAAGAAATTCTATTTGGGACAGTCAAAGACAATAAGTAAGGTTCTCCTTCGAACCCATACACCCTAATTTGTGTGTAATTCAAGAAAAAGTACCAATCCACCCAGTTATGGGTAATGTGGCTTTCTTCATCAAAATCTTTAGGTCGAAGGAATTTATTAACCTGAGGGGAAAGTGAAAAATCACATGGATGTCCAAGAAATTTGTATAACGGTTTCACAAAATGTTCTTCAAAGTGCATGTACTAGCTATTAATGTATCTTTGGTCCCAGGCAGATAAACACAATTGCACTGGCTTGCAGATTCTTCCTCTATCATACTCCCTAATGGACAGACCTTGAGTCCACAACCCTATATCTTGACCAATGTATAACAACATACGCATAAGGTGAGAGTAGTATCTGAAATTCACATTAATCATGTCTCCCTTTAATTTTTCTAACCCATGGTTGATGGCACGAGCTAAGTAAGAAGCATAATCAAAGGTCCTTGGGTCCTTTGATTGGATGTCAATACAAATCACCATAGAAGAAATGTCCATTAATGGGGAGGCTTCCATGCCCAACACTTGTACAATACAATAATAGGTGAACTTAAAGTAGGGAGAAAACAAGTTAACATCAAATGGGGCTTTGTCAGTATTTGCAAACAAAGTCACAACTCCTTCAATCTTTGGTCTGTGTGGTGGGAGCCTCCATTGTTTATACATTCTCTCCATGTTTAAATACTCGTCAATCAGCTTTCTGGCGTCAAATTCATCCTCATGCCCCCATTCCAAACCAAAATTTTTCTCAATGTACTCTTTACTAATCGGCAACAAGCAGTTTGCCTTTATAGTCGCAGATGGTTTGCATTTATGGGTCATACATGTCTACCAACGCTATTATCAACTCTACATTCACAAAGACATTGGGAATGACAAGTCTCGCTAGATTCAACTTCCAAATATTGTACATTGGTTCTACTGCAAACCTTCTAGAATAGCTGAAAATGAACAATTCATGCCCTCGAACCTCTGTCCAAATGTCCCCTATGTTTTCAAATCTATCTTCCAATCCCTCATCATCATTCTTAATCTTTCTAGACTAGTGACTTGAGAGAGGGAATTGGTCTATTAGGTCCTGGTCTAAGGGTCGACCTTCCTTTTTCTATTGTTTTGGCTTTTCTTCTTTGGTTTCAGGAGGGTGAGGCTCTTTGTTCTTCTTTGTTTTAGCTTTCCTAGATGACGCAACTTCCATCTTTATGTTCAATTCGAAAGAAGACACGAAATTTTGAGAAGAACTTATGGTTTTTACTTCATTCCATGAAGAATTTTGTGACCCTTGCTGCTCCAGTTCCTTCTTTCCTTGATGAATTAATCCACTTGAACAATTCTGATATCTGATTAGTTTGATTACTTCTAGTACTACAACAGTCATTAAGAAATAGGGATAACTTTAAGAAACCCCCCCCGAGCAACTGTGTAAAATCCTGGTGAATCAGACATTATTTTCGGGGGGAAATTTTCATATCGATGGTGAAATTTTTTTTTTAAATGACGAAAAAATTATTTTGTATTGGCAAATTTTTTTCTAGTGTGCGAAAATGCCATAAATTTCTAGTGAATAATACCTTGTTCTATGGGGAAAATATTTATTGTGGGAGGTGAATAATTATTGTTAAAAGGAACAAATATATAATTGTATGAGCGAAATTTTTTACTCCGAAGGAAAAATTATTTAAATGTATTGGCGATTTTTATCCACCGCTTGAAAATTATTTAAATGTATTGGCGATTTTTATCCACCACTTGAAAATTATTTAAATGTTTTGGTGAATATTTTGTTATTTATGGTATAATATATAATTCATTGGCGATTTCATAAATTCATTGTCATTAATAGACAAGGCACATCACATCACATCAGTACATCACATCACATAATACATTGAGTCTGGACTCTGCATGATGTATCAATAAGCGTGGCCTCTTTGACACGTAAAGGGTGACACATACCTAAAATCTATCAATGATTTTAAACCGTTCGATGATCGTATATCAATGGCTGAAATTTTATTTCGGCCCAATTTTCTGAAGAGAACATAGCTCACCAGAAAGTGCCCGGAATGGAATTGGATTCAATAGACACATATCAAATGTCACGAATCACGATCCATAATTTTATTCATTTAATATATATCTTTTCACTTACGACAATCCACTCTGTCCCCATGACTTCCAATGTGATACTTGCCAATTTGGTACTAGTTCATAGCTATTTCCAATTTCGCACACTCGTGCATTTATGGGAAAGATTTGCAGAGATACGAAAGATTTAAAAAAATTTATAGGAGTTAATACTGTTAAAGAATTAATTATTACAATCAAGAGCTTCAACAATTTATATACGATCTCTGCTTCTTTCATCTTCAATTAGCCTTTGCCATTTAGTAGATAAATCGTCAGAGCTCACGGTATTTTAGGTTTGCTCACTGCTCAGGTTGTTTAATTTGTTAATCTGTTTTCTCAAGATGGACACTCCCATTCGCTTGAGAAGCATTTTTGCAGAGGAACAGAGGGCCTTTCTAGGCTCCGTTAGAGACCCAACCCTCCAATTAGTCTGCAAGGAGGTTGGGTCGTTCACCAATGAAGCTGTGTGGATGGTGCTGGGCAGAGAATTTCTGCGAAACGAAAATAGGTACCGTGTTAACATAGACCTTACATCTCGCTTCTTAGCGTCTCTTCTGGACTTGGGAGGAGACAAGGTGGATATGTTGATGCTGTTGAGGAAGGTTTTTAAGGAATACTTCCTCGGAGATGACATTACTCTTGTCGTTCTTGCAAAAGTAGGGGTGGGGATCCCTTGGGCGAGTGATTTATCCAAGCTTCTCCTCCCTAACCAAACACTACCAGTGGCCAGTCAACCATTTCTCCTAAACCTGAATGCGGAGCAGCTGAAGCATCATAGAAAATGGGCGCGGATTGGCAGGGACTTCCTCCGGAAATGGTTCCTCCTGGACGACTTTCCAAACTACATGTGGCTTGAAGAATTCTCTTAGCTTATGCTGTCTGAAGAATTCTACATGGAAGGAGGGCCAGATTCATAGGAAAAAATTGTAAACAATTCCACTACCTGTAGTTTTTTTTTCCTATGTCCTTGAACCCTAACAGGCTGAGTGCCAGAGGCTCACTCATTTTGGCTTTTAAGTTTTTGGGGGACTCAAGTCTCTGACGAAAAAATTGTAAATTTCAAAAGCATAAATAATTTAATGATAATTTTTCAAATTCTAGTTTGTTTCACTTTGCCTCTTACATTCTTATGGATATAAAAATGCTTTCTATAATTCTATTTCATTTTTATTAATTATTTTCATTCAAATGCTTTTTGTATATGAGCTACCGGCTACGTTATTTCAATTATTTGTTAAACAATGGAAATAAATTTAATACCGTGATCTTTTTATGTAATGCTATAAAAAAAAAAAATTCAATTTGTTCCATTAATTATTTGTACATTGATTATGGTTGATTATAATTTTATAAAATATATACTATTACTATATAGTCATTCAAAATACAAAATTTCAAAAGTTGCAAGATACAAAAGTTTATCGGTCAAGGTTTATTCATTCAATTAATTGAAACGTTTCAAGATACAAAATTTGTCCACAGCTTATAGCAAGCAAACAAAAAAACTAGTTCATTGCCAATAGGCCGCTCACTCAGTCTCACTATCCCCCTGGTCCTCCCAGTCCCTTCCCTCCTCAGAGGTCGATGCTTTGGCTTTCCCTTTTGCCGCTTCAGCTTTCATTTTTGGAATGCAGTTTAGGAACCCGAAGTTGGGGTCACCCTCCAAGCTTGCTAGTAGCTATATGGCCCTTCCTTCTTCAGCCCTATCTCTCAATGCCCTACCAACCTCCATCCTTGCCACCACATGCAAAGCATTCAGGACTTCATCCACCCTCATTAATTTAACAAAGATTTTCATCACTTCCCACCCCACTCGGGCTCATTCACGACACTGGTATTTGATTTCATCTCTGGGCCATGAATAAAAGGAAGCAATTCCTCCTAATCGTCCCCTTCCATAATTCGAATGCCAACTCTCGGCACCACCCACTCCAAGATTGAATCTAGGTTAATCAAAAACTCCCCATCAATCAATTTGACCAATGTGAGTTTTACCTTTTCCAACTCCGGTTCGAATTCACAGGCCCAAGCCATAATCAGAGAGTAAACCTCCATGTTAGTTCGATACTGGTGACTGATATGTGCCACCTCCTCCGCAAGCATCAGTCGAGCTGCCACCCACAACTTCTCCTCCTTAAACCTGAATAGTCCTTGCATTTGTTTATCAGATACTTTGCCCAAAAAGGGCACCAACTTCTTGTCTGTTCGAAGTGTGAAATTGGCCTCCATTGTCTTACAAAAGGTATGATTCTATGAACTACGAACTACAGATTTGTTCTGCACTTGCAGCTGCTTCAAAGCAAAAAGTGGTACACAGATGAAAAGGTAAAAAAATCTGCCTTCGTCTTAACTCTTATAGGCCGAGTAATGAATGTGCACAATAAGACATTAATGCCATGAGATCAGGAAAAAGATTTCCTGCCATCCTCCCCTTCCTCCTTTCGTGTGACATGCCATAGACAACTCCTTGTGCAACAATTAATCGCCACCTTGGCATTTGTACTTTGCAAATTTTCTCGCCTTAACAGGTTGAGGACTGCAGTTGCACATTTTTTTAAATTAATAGACTAAATTTATGTTGAAATTTTATATATATTTTTAAACTATTTTTGAAAATGATATATCGTAAACATATTTTCAAAGAATTTTGTTAAACGTTAAATTAATATTTTAGATTTAATATTGAATGTTTTCTTTTTAATATTAAACTTTTACCTTTCAAATTGCAGATCAAAATTTATATTTATATTTAGTTATTTGTTTTATTCTAGAAACTAAGTTTCATGTTTAATACTATTTTTGAATTTAAAATTTTTACAAATAATATTAACATTATTTTTAATAGTTATCTCAAACTATTGCCCAATGCCCGGAATTGAACATTTTAAATTTAATTAAATAGAATTAAGTGAAAGTCTATACTTAATACTTATAGTCTATGACTCTATAGACTATAAATCTCTTTTTCGGGGAGGAATTTTAAAATGATTTAGTAGACTTTAAAAATAGACCAGAAAAGTAATGAGTATGGTGACGTGCCAGAAAAAATGGCAGAAGTTGTGGGACCCACTTCATCAAAAAATAGGTACCATCGATCGTTGGATGAACAAAGATCAACGGCTAGGGTGGATTTTAGCCCGAATGTGGGAAGCGAACACCTTTTTGAGAACTTCGCCCAGAATTGGACATTTTAAATTTAATTAAATATAATTAATTCTAAAAATCTCTTTTTCGGGTGGAATTTTAAAATGATTAAATAGACTAAAAATCAAACCGGAAAAGTGATGAGAGTACGGTGACATGTCAGAAAAATGGCAAAAGTCGTGGGACCCACTACATCTTAAAACAGGTAACATCGACCCGCGACCATTGGATGAACAAAGATCAACGACTAGGGTGGATTTCGGCCCGAATGTGGGAAGTGAACACATTTGGGAGAACTTCTCCCGGAATTGGACATTTTAAATGTAATTAAATACAATTAAGTCTATAAATCTTTTTTTCGGGCGGAGGTTTAAAATGATTAAATAGACTAAAAATCAAACCGAAAAAGTGACACGAGTATGGTGACGTGCCTGAAAACTGGTAGAAGTGATGGGACCCATCGTCCGTTGGAGGAGCAAAGATCAACGGCTTAGGGTGGATTTTGGCCCGAATGTGGGAAGTGAACACATTTGGGAGAACATCGCCCGGAATTGAAACGTTTTAAATTTAATTAAATATAAGTAAGTCTGTAAAGCACTTTTTCAGACGAAAGTTTAAAATTATTAAACAAACTTAAAAAACTCACCCGTAAAGTCACAACAGGTACCTTGGTCCCTCATCCGTTGGATGAGCAAAGATCAACGGCTTAGGGTGGATTTCGGCCCGAATGTGGGAAGTGAACACATTTGGGAGAACTTCGCCCAGAATTGAACGTATTACATTTAATGTCCTCAGAAATTCAGAATTTATACTGAAGTATTGAATGTTTTGTCCTTCGGCATCGAATAATTAATAATAATTAATAAAATTACAACATGATTCTTAATGTCCTCGGAATTTATACTGAAGTAATGAATGTTTTGTCCTTCGACATCGAATAGTTATTAATAGTAATTAATAAAATTACAACATGATTCTTGATATTTTTCCCTTTAGGTTTTACTTTTCTACTTTTTAGAGTTTTCAAAATAAGAGACTCGTAAATCATAATCGTCTTTCATTTCTTGGATAAACCTGTAAATCAAGGGAGATTCAAAAACAACTACTAGATTGAGGAATGCAAGTTGCAACAAAGACTGTCTGTGCCAATCTAGTGAAATAGAAATTCCAATTTCTGGATAAAATCTAGAACACCTACATCCCACCTTTTTTGCTTTTGGTAATCTCATGGTCCAATTTGAGGGTTAGCATTTTCAGGTTTTTATCTAGCTACCTAGCATTATTTTGAATTATTAACAATAATAGTGATGGGGAAAACGGGAAGCAGTAGTTCAACAAGAAGCCAAGTGAAAAACAAAATGTACCTTAACCTAACCGAACTGGTTAAAACACCAGGTTTCACTGATGAATACCATGATATTTATGACCTTGCTATCCATGGTGAAAAGCGTATCATAGATATTAGATATACATTGTCTAGTAAGGTGACAGATGCATCCAGGGCAAAATTTACTGTTTTCAACCCAATGTTACAAAAAATAACAAATAAAATTGCATCGTGGGATGTTGGATTGGGAAGCATGGTGTTACCTGAAGTATTCCCTTGCCCTGATTTTGTCATGGTCTACGCCGAAAATTATGATGAAGATAAAAAAGCAATTGTCAATAAAAATACAAAAGAGGAAATTCTATCCATAAACGAGGGAGAATTTGCTCGTTTGTTGAACCTAGAATTTGAAGCCCAAAATTCAAACGTTCAAATTGACCTTGAAAAGCTGGCAGGGAATTATGAGAGTCTCGATCCAAGTCGCAGAGATTCATTTATCAAAGGTCTAATAAAGATTGGTACTGGTATTGTGTTGGATCAGAATCATAAGCCTCCTTATGATTATAAAATTTTTGTTCCATGGGTTGAGGACACTATTTCCTTGCTGTTGTTTTGCTTGGGATTGGAAAATGATAGGGAAGTGGGTGCAAGCCTTCTTGAAATGATTTATAATATCCATTGTGCAAGTCAGCCAGTAAGATATAATTTTATTGATCACATTGTAAAATCCATGCAAAAATAATTACTTATGATCAAAAAAGGTTCCTATAAGACATTTAGGTTCTCATCGTACTTGTGCTATCTCCTTCTATCCAAGTATCGTGCAATATTTGAGACCAACAAGCTTCAAATTGTGAGCTATAAGATTGATGAGAAGACTGGGAAGAGAACAGACCGTCCAATATATGATTGGAGCCCAAAGATAAGGATGCATGATAACATAAAGAACTACAACCATTTTGTAGACTTCTTTTTGGCACCAATGTATAATGAAATTACAAGCACTCCAATGCCTAGGTTGCCTATGTCTTGTAGAGATTGCATTCAACTCGGAAGTCAAATAGAATTGGCTGACTGGTTCTTCATGGAAGAATTTACTGTGTTAAGGTTTTACGGATCGGCAGTAAAACCAAATAGACTTCCAATACATGTGACAGAGAGGGTATTTGCATTAGAGTATGTACGGCAATTGGAGAGCACAGATAGGCACTTCCATGGTCAGCAAAAGAAGAGCATATTTCCTTCCTTGCCTTTCTCATGTGGAGGGTTCACATTTGAGAGAAAAGCATTCATTGTGGCACATGATTTCTTGATAGTTTTTAACTTTGGTGACGAGGGTCTCTGGCAGTATGATCCAATCGGTGTAGTTCAAGCAAGGCTTAAGAAAAATGAGAACTCTTCAGCGTTATGTCAACATGAAAGTAAACCATTGCTAGAAAAGCTTAGAAACAAGGACTCCTGGGATGAGGTTAAAAAAGAGATGGAGAAAATTGCAGCTGACAATAACATTTCAATAGAAGAAATTTCATCACAAATTATGGAGGGCTAGGGCAATGAGGGCATCCAAAATAGGAGGTCCTACAATTTCTACATAAAATCTACTAATCCATCTAAGAAAACTATTCCCAAATCAATTCTGCACAAATGTAAAGAGAATTGCTGGACTCAAACCAAAATAAATGATTTTTGGACTATGAGGAGGAATCTCGATGAACCAAAGACAAGTGCAGAATTTGAGAGCATCGACGAGGATGTAGAGTTTAGCAAATTGTGGGATATGGAGCATGGTGGGACTGAAGGTGATGATGATGAGCATGAGGTTGTCGTTGAGCCCCCTCCAACAACTACTACAGTGCCTAAAATATTAGGTGGAGTCAATGAGTCCATGAAAGACAAATATAGCAAAGGGGCAAACCTTGTGGAAAAAATGGGTTTTGAAGGTGGTGGTCTAGGTCCCAGAGGAGAGGGCATTTGGTATCCACTTCAGGTACAACTTCCATCACAGTCAAAATCAAAAGGTCCTTATAAACCAGTCATTGGACTTGATTCTTCAGATTCATCAGGGATAGGTACTACTCATTACCCTTAGGATCCACCTACATTTGTTTCTGGTTCAAATCCACAACAACCACCACATCATGGTATTCCCATTGGTGGTGAATTAAGTGCCACTGCCACTAGTGGGGAACCTGGGGATAGTATTCCTATTATTGTCCAGTCAAGTGCCGCTGTGATTGGTGTTGGACAAAGGCAACAACAAAATATCTCTCACAAGAGGCCACTAGAGGTAGATACTCAATCTCATACTATTGAGAATCCTATATCAAGTGCCACTGACACTACAAATCAATCATTTGTAGCTTTAGATCACACACCTCAAAAGACTATGAAAACTACACATGAAAGTGTCAGTGGGAGTGGGACAACATCAGGAACTGTTGTTGGTAATCCTAATCCTGGTCAAGAATTAGTTAAAACCACAGGAATAAGTGGAACTGGAGCCTATGGTATTCCTATGTCACCTTTCAAACATTCAATTGCTTTAGCAACCCCAGATTTTCAATTTCGTGATTACTATGAAAAATTTGAACACACGATAAAAGCAAATAAAGAAAAAAAGAAAGCATTTCATAGGAATTCTGTGTCTGAAGTTGTAAACGAACAACCTGCAAGGAACAGGGTATTTCCAACATATGACCCATAGAAAGATATGATGGAGTTCATGGTTGTTATGCCCCCGGGCCCATCTAAAGATAAAAATACACCACACAGTCAGATAGATCCCTCTCAATTTCAAGTTAGCACCCTCCAAATGGATTTCTCCAAGGTACATAATGTGGACAAAATTAGTGTGTCAAAAAGGACTAACGAAGTGGTCTATACTTCACTGCTAAAGGTGGAGAGAGAAAAAAATAAACTGGAGAAACAAATAGAAAAGTTATAGGCAGACCTGGAAAATGAGAAATCAAGGAGGAAAGCAGCAGATAGCAAGTGCAATGAATTATAGAAAAGGATAAAAAATTCGGGCTCTATAGTAGAAATTGCAGAGCAGGACAAGAAGGATGCAGAATTGAAGGACCTGACAGAAAAACTGGCTAAAAGCAGTAAAAAAATTGTTGAGGAAAAAGCCAGTTTTCAAAAATTATACAGAAGTTATGAGTCTGCTACCGCCGAAATGAAAAAATTATAGGACCTATTGGATCATGGGAAGGAAAAAGAAAAACATTTTCAAGAGGAAGTAGAGGAAGAAAGAAAAAAATGTGCACAAATGAAAGAAGACCTGCACAATGCAAATGATAAAATAAAAACTTTGGATGATAGATTCAAAGATAATATGAAAAATACAACGAAGTATATACAAGAAAACATTTGGCAGGAAATAATGCAGAGGAGTGAGAAGTTGTGTGAATGGTTTCAATTGATTGAAAGTATGAGACAATTTAAAAAAAAAATCAAATGACACTATGAGAAGAGCACACATGTTTATTCAAAAGAGGAAATGGCAAAAAAGATTCTGAAAGTAGTCTACAGTTCCAGTGATAGCTACTTAGCATCTAAGGGAATTAAGAGCCGAATTGATGCCACAGTTAAGACATCATCTATCATTCAAAAATGCTAGAAGCTAAGGGAAACATCAGAAGTTATGGACAGTTGTGGAAAAAAGATAATGAAGCTGCAAGAAAAGAAAAATAATTTGATTAAACTTGGTTTGCCTAAGCCTGTTAACACAGAAAATAAATTCATTGGAGAAGAAGCTTACAAAGAAATCATGGAGAAAAAAATGAAGTCTGATTTAGACTTGCTTCCAAAGGACACAACTCCCAAAAGATTTCTGGAATTCATCCAACCATTTACAACTCTAAATTCGCTATTGGATGAAACAGTGATGTCAAGTAAATCTTCTAAATATGGAATGTTGACGAAGTTGGAGTTGACTTTCCATAGTTTACAGAATATTGACCTTCCATCAGATGAAGAGCGGAGCACCCTACAAAAATTGGCACAAAATTCTTAAGAATCATAGTATGTATTGCACAATTTTCTTCTTTTATTCTTAATTTCAAGGTTTTTTTTTTCCTGTTTGCTATTTTGCTAATCCAGCCTATGAATCTAATTTATGAACAGGAAAAAAATAGCACTCGCTATTGCTATTTTGCTAATCCAGCCTATGAATCTATGATGCACACTGGAAAACTTCAGCCAGTAAATTTGTATTCTCAAATTCTCCCTTGCTTTAACATTTATGCATTTCTCTATTTCTGATTAGTAGGTTTTAGGTACTCCTATAGCTATTATCTATGTTTAATTTGTCATGACTCATGGCATGAATTAATATTTAATTTTGAACTCTATTTTTTGAACAGGAGACATCAAACATGTAGCAGATGTTAAATTGCTAATACGACCTGTCATGGCCATATAAATATGTGCTAAGTTTGTGATTTTGATGTTCAGTGTTCACATGTTGCAAACTTGGAATTCGACCTGAAGCTGTTGTTGCTCCCTTGTTTCTATAAAAGGGAATTCAGGGTCATTTGCAATTTTGCAAAGGGTTCTGAAACTTTGTATTCACTTTTGCATGGACATTGGAGAATCACATAGGAGTTGTTGTTGCTCTCTTGTTTCTATAAAAGGGAATTCAGGGTCATTTGCAAAGGGTTCTGAAACTTTGTATTCACTTTTGCAATTGGCATGTAGAATCACACAGATTGGTGTATTACTATTGAATGAAATGTATCATATGGCTATATTTTGAAAGAATGAATGAAAATCTAAGTTCTCAACATGTGTATTACTATTGAATGAAATTTATCATATGGTTCTGAAATATATCACACAGATTTGAGACTCAAACATGTATAAATAAACAATAAACATCTCTGTATCAATAAACACATTATGGTTTTTTTTTATTATGCTATTTTAAATCTGGAAATAGAAAGTTGAAAAATAAAATTACAAATCAATATTAAATTCTAATTGCAAAAAGTAATATGCTTTTGTAATATGAATGATGAGATATAGTAATAAGATTAATAAATATCAATCTCTTACAGTTGCCATTCATCCTCATCAAATTCAGTGCTTTCTTGATTCTCGTCTGTGGTTTCTTTACTATGAGACTAAGTCTGCATATCTTCGCCGAACTGCATCTCAATGCTACCAGTAGGTCCACTAGTCCCACTGGCACTTTGGTTTGAAGTGTTGCCCAAACCTCTTCTTTCACATTTGGACCTCCAGATTTGCAGTGCCCTATCGTAAGGAAAAGTGTGGACATCATACCTAGATGTATAGAGCCTCAAGCAATTTTCCAAATTTTTGTCTAGTTTGTTTCTTAGCTTTGATTTTAGGAACCCCAAAGCACTAAAAACTCTCTCATCTTCCACCGAACCCAATATCATGGTAAGACATAAAGCAGCAAGCTTCACATATTCTGGCATTGAATCACGCAAGGATGCGTTCTCAGCTATATATTTCCAAACCCTTGTTACTGATCCCTCTTCGCGGGGGTTCTCCATTTTGGCATATTGTTGTTTCATAGTGTATGCAAAATGAGATGATTGCTCTCGAAGATGAGTTTCGTCTAATATTCCATTTATAGTTACTCCATTCAATTCTCTAGATATGCAAAATTGTTTTATCAAAGTCAGTAGCTTACTTCGAAAATCAGATGCACTGTTGAGGCTCCAATAATGAGGAAACACAATAGACATGGCTTCGAGTAGGTTGTCAGGAGGGAATCTGCTTCTAATTTTTGAGGAAAGATCATATGCAATTTTCTTCACAGAAGTAGTTACAGTCTCAACAATCTTGTCGAAATCTTCCTTTGTAACTCTTGCTAGTTTCTTCCTGGGGCGCTTTCCTGGTTCCTCGGGGTCAGCCGTGGCATAGAAGTGCATTGGTATCTCAACTCCCCATACATTAGCACATACCTCCCCGTCTGCATTGATTTGTAAAAAGTTATTAGGATTGTTCAAATCTGTGAGTATCCGCCACTTAACAAATTTTTCATCAGATAGTGTTGGTTCATTTCGATAGAGATTGTCGAGGGTCATGCATGTCATCTTACGTAGCGTAGCATATTCTGCAATATACAGAGCTCTTTTTTGGGCAGCCTTCATAATATTCCTCATTTCCTCTAGCATGGGCATAAGAGCTGCTAAAGTTAAGAGTGTCTCTAAATTACTTAACTTGCCAAGAAGTTCAGGAAATTTCGGTTAATCTGATTCATCACGAGTTGTGTGAAATAGTACAATCAAGGATGGATATTCTGAAAACACTCGATGCGCTGGACCATCCAAAGAGATCCATCTGGTATCATTATCCTTGAGAAGCTTGTTCCCATCAGTTAATCCATCAGCAAAGTGTTGAAATTCCATAAATCGCTTGGGACTTCGACAGAAGTGTGAGTAGAGCTCTCTGATTAAAATTTCAATTTTTTTAACCGAAGCAAACTTGCTCACAATTCCAAAAGCTAGATTCATTTTGTGAGCCATGCAGTGAATTGCAGTAATGTACGGTGCAAATGAAGTTTCAATCTTTGTACAAAGACCGTTCCTGTGACCTTGCATTACTAAAACTCCATCTGCTCCAACACAAACAAATTTTTTGGCTACCGTCATGTCATCCATACCTCCATATTCAATTAAACTTCTCTTTACTAGTTGAAATAAATTTTCCGTTGTCGCACTCTCCTTCATTTTAGCAACAGATAGTAGATGAGGTTGGCGGGTATGATTCTCTACAGTATAAACATGCATGCATACCCATGAAGTATTGTCTACTGCCATAACTTCGTCTAAAGAAAATGCAATGAAGTTTGACTCTCTTATTTTTTCCTGTACATCTTCTATTTCAACCTCAGCAAGACAACTTGCCCATTCCCATCCACTGTTTACTGACCAGTGTCTATTAGGATAGTTAGGAACTTTCAAAAAGTGTAATAAACCACTAGTTGATGGGAAATCTGTCATAGCACGCCCTCTGCTCAAAATATGAAAAACAACGCTTAACTAAACAACTTTTCCTAGTTGTTCTATTTGCATTGCTTTTCCAAAAACAACTTCAATAGAACCTTTAACTTCAGCAGGCTTCGTCTGTAATTTATCATGAAAATAATACTCTTCGGCATTCTTCACATGCTTACATTCATTCTTTGTTTTCCATCTTATCACTGATTTTTCAACCCCGTCTATCATTTGTTTTTCATAAACTTTACCCATATGCTTTTCTATGGTGTCAAATTTTAGCTGCAACCTAATTTCCTTCTTATTTTTCCAAGTGCAAATCTTACACCTGCATTCTATTGGAGGCTCGCCTTCAATTGGATTCTCCACTGGTTCAATGAATGGATACTTCGATGCCCAATTAATTTGAAAATTCCTGACTGACATATCCCACTCCCGATCCTTTTTTGATTGTGGTTCACTATTTTTTGATATGGCTTTTCTTTTCCCCTTCCATGCATTATCATCAATGGAATTATCACCCAAGTCGATTATATCATTCTGGCTAACTTGGGTATCTACCAGATAATCTTCTTCAAGATCATCCTAATCTGAGATATCAGGTTCGCTGCCATCTTCAAGCAAGTGGCAAATTTTGTACTTGTACTTGTGATGATGTACCTTCCTGATTTTCACCAGTACCACAATCTTTTCCAATGCCAAAGTATGAGGACAACGTTCTGCTTTTTGTTGGCCTCTCCTAGCCTTCCCCACATTCAGGTTTCCTACCCCTCTTCCTGTTTGACATCTCCAACGAAATAAAGGCTGCCAAAAAAATATCAATTTGCTGAAGAAGCAATAATAGACTATAATGTATAATATACCAGTTCAAAAATATGATCGCTCACCTTTAGGCTTTAGGTAACTAGCAATCGCCAATACAATCAACAACAATGATTTTCCTTGGTCTGAAACTTCGCTATTGATCAAAATTCAGAGCCTAGAACCCACCAGATTGTGTTGAGATAGATCTAATCTTTACATGTATTTATACCAATCCTTATATGGTGAATTCTGCGGGAATTTACTAGTATACAAATATTTGGCGAATCCCATGTAATTATAACACGACTTATGTAATTTTTGAGGTGATTATAGGTCATCCAAATACGACTTATGTAAATTTTGAGGCAATTATAGGTCGTCCAAATACAACTTACGGAATTTTCGAGGTGATTATAGGTCATCCAAATAATTTGCGAATAGCGAATACAATATAGTTGGTGAAAATTGGGGTGACTGGAGACATGCGTCGGCAAGATGTCGGGTGAATTGGGTCCCCTCGAATAACATATCTTCACATGCCTATAGGAAAATTAAGGTCATCTATTAAGGCAACCTCAGAGAGTGTAGGTGAAATAATTAAATTTACCGTGCGTCCACCATATATTGTATTGGCGAAATCATCACATAGAAACATTTAATTGCATAAAACATATGGCGATCGGGCCGTGACGTTGACGAAAATTGATAATGTTCTGGTGACATGGCCACTCCCATACGATACAAAATATTCGCCATTTTCGACAGGGACGACGTGAAAAATTCGCCATTGGCGAATATTCGCCACTAAAGTAATCGCTGTTAAGAAATGCATTTTGAATTTATCATGATGTGACTCATTTGGATTTGTGTAATATTTCCCAGCAGATTGATTATGCTTTTTTACTGATTTATGCTTTTCGATGCATGAGTGTGCCACATTTCCCGAAGGCAACTCTTATGTTGATGAAACATACCCCTTCGATGACTTTCTTTTCATTTTCTTTGACACCCTAGTTTCATCGATGCCCATCTTCAGTATAGACCCAACACTATTTATTTTGTTTCGGTGAAACTCTCTCTTCGCTCAAGTGTTTTCACATTTTATTGATATGCATTTTCTATCGAAAACCATATTTCCATGAGTTATCCATTGAATTCATTGATATTGGATTTTTTCTAAAAGGTCTCGTTTCGCCATGCACTCTAATGCTTTACTTAATAGCTTGTTTTCATCAAAACCCCTTTTACTTCAATGAGATCTCATTCCATTTCATCGATATGTGACTTTGGCCAAAG